>NC_048298.1:305162903-305500573 GCF_013100865.1 Trachemys scripta elegans
GTGCTCCCCTGCGGAGCCACAGCCCCCCCCCCTCCCCGCCCCAGCACCTGCCTTTCAGATTTGAACACCTCAACATTCAGGAGTGCTCAAGCTCAGTTGGGGCAGCTGTTACTTCATTTCTCCCAAATCAAATATACTGATCCACTGTAACTTGCTGTAGAAAAAGTAGGATAAAATTGAGCAAGAAATGCTTCCCAGTGGTTATTAGGACTGGAATTGCTATTTTCAACAGCCATTGCCTTTTTTTTTTAAAAGGAAGACAGTGATTGTCATAACTATAAAGGGAAGGGTAATAGCTGTCCTGTGTACAGTACNTTCACGCAGGCCCCTACATTTGTACCCTAAAGTTCAAAGTGGGGATCTCAGTCCTGACAGTGATATTGCATTGGCAAATTCCTCATAGAAAGAAAGAGTGGAACAAAAGAATAATAAAGGCACCTCAACTTTTTCTCATTTATGTAGGACAGTCTTATAATATGCATCCAGATATCCTCCAATCACACAAGCTGAAAATTGTTCCACTTTACTGCAGTTCTGTAACCATGTGGGAACCAGTCCTGTCTGTGTTCTGTGCACATCTAAAATTCCTGCTGAATGACCTGCCCTGGGAGCGAGTTACCAGTGACTCAGGGCTGCGGCGGAAGGAGGGTGCAGGTGGGGGGAGTGGGGGAGAGCCCAGGGCTGGGGCGGCAGGAGGTGTGTGGGGGTATGGGGGGAGCCCAGAGCTGGGGTGGCAGGGTGTGTGTGTGGCGGGGGAGAGCCCAGGGCTGGGACGGCAGCAGGGTGCGGGTGGGAGGGTGAGAGCCCAGGGTGGGTGCGGGTTGGGGGGGGAGAGCCCAGGGCTGGGGCGGCAGGGGGGTGCGGGTTGGAGGGAGAGAGCACAGGGTGGGGGTGGCAGAGGAGGGCGGGGAGGAGCCCAGGGCTTGGACGGGGGGCAGCCAAAATTTTTTTGGCTTGGGGCGGCAAAAAACCTAGAGCCGGCCCTGGTCTTGCCTTAGTGCAGGGGACAGGACTAGAAAATGTACTGATGTCCCTTCCTATACTACATTTGTATGAAATCCTATTAAGTACTTTTGAAAGTTGTATGCAGCATTTTTTATCCCAAATAATATTGTGTTGTATGGAATTCATTACCAGGCAGCACGATCATTGTGTCCTGTTACAGGTTCATATGATCAAAGCCTGTTGTAAGATCTTCTAATGAAACTAGAACTTTAGTACTTTATCTCTGTTTAAACTGTGTCTTCTTGATTTTAAAATGGTTCACTGGCAAGGACATTCACACAGGCTGAAAATCATTGAGCAGTAGGCCAGTTAAAGATCTATATACCTTACATCCTTAAGATAGGCAGGCATTCTGCAGAGGGTTATACATTTCACCCAGAAATCTTTAAAAGTGACTAAGTTTGGATTTAGAGCAATAGTGAGGTAAGTGTAGAAAAAAGGCACCCAGCCTAAGTAAAAGGAGAGTTTGTCATGCTCAGATGGAAGTCTGGACTTAAACAAAAAACAAAACAGAAAAAGTATCTTCAGCTTTACAACATTCAGGTAGGGCTTTAAAAAAAAATGCATCTCTGATTCTTAGACTCAGATTTTGTAAGACTAGCAGCCTGTGTATATTAAGCAATTCCTTACCTGTCAAGATAATGCTGACACTGATACATGCAGCATAATGCTGCATCTTTTCTGTTCACATTTTTGCTAATGGTTCAACTAACTTCGGTGAGCACATCTGTTCAGTCACAGAATCACTCACAAAACAGAAAATTATATTTGACAATGGAAAAAATGAATTTTTCAGATGGGCACTCATATTGTAAATAGCACTATCAACTGCTCCTACTACCCATTTTGTGCTTGTGGATGGGTTCTATCCATACTTTAACTTCTTACCGAAGAAAATGCCAGCCAAAATCTGAGATTCTTCACAGAAGAAAGTTAGAAGAAGGTAGAAGTCAACCAATGAGTCCCATTTCTGAAATATACTCCATACAAGTGCCCCAAGATGCTAGGGGAGTTAAATACTAGAACAGTGTGGAGGATGGAAATTCTGTTCCACCAAAAGACAGATTTTGAAGTTTGGCTTTGCTCTAAATTTGAAGAAAACCTCCAAATTTATACATTTCATATTGTTTATTGATATGGGATTTAGTAATCTTTTTCAAACTATACAGCATATCAATGTGTGCATGAACTTGCCTGCTACATTCAAGACCACGTCTCTTCAGGGACTTTGGACCCCTCCTTTTTGTTTATTATGTTCCTCTCATTGAAGAGAGGGAATGGGCTCTTCCAGCTCAGAACAATTCTCTTAATAAATGGATTAAACCCCAGTCTGAAAACAAAGAGCACCCAATGCCCACTTACAGCTATTTGCTCCCAGTGGATCCTGACTCTCTTAGCTGCTTTTCTAATAACATTTATACATAACAAATTAGCAACTTCATAATACATAAGCAAATTGGAGATACTATGGTGTGACTGTTGTGTTCTCTTAGTTCTACAGCCTTGAATGGCTTTTACACTGCTTTACTTTTGAATGCCTTTTAAACTGCTTTGCTTTTGAACAGCAAATCCCACCAGCCTCTGCTCTCTCAGCCACCAGCATGAGTGGTTTAAAAACAAAACAAAAACATCACTCCCCACTGAGTACATAAATGCAATGCCCACCCATCCATGAATTACATATATACATACAAAAGCCAGTAGGTGAGAAGTGAGGTTTTTTTATAATTAAAAATAATTATTAAATGTAATATTAAATAATAATTAAAGTGAGGTTTTTTTACCCACGAAAGCTTATGCCCAAATAAATCTGTTAGTCTTTAAGGTGCCACCGGACTCCTTGTTGTTTTAATTATAACCTAAGTAAGATGAAAAGCTGCATATACTTTAAAAATGACAGGCACTAAAATCTGTATTTAGGTTGAGACAATCTTTAATTCTGCAGTGAATGGAATGCCTTCTCATGAACTAATTTTTGGCAGCAATGCCAATACATAAGTCCTATGCCAGCAGAAAGGGGAAAACACTCAAACTTCATAAATTTGTGTCCAGCTAGAATGTGAAAAGGCATCTGTTTGACATCAGTGCTGTTAATCAATCCTGTGAAGTGTGGAAAATCAAAGTGAATCCATAGCAGCATATTTTAGTCCCAGGTCACACAGTGCCCTCCTGGGCTCTCAGTGAGGTCCTGAAATAAGACAGAATGGATTTTATTTATAGAACGTAAAAGAAAGTGCAAGCACAAGTCTAAAGACCAACTAAAGAGCCTAGAATGAAGCAAAAGAGCGTATTGAACTTGTAGGACCAGCTGGGAGTTTGGGCTGAAAATACTTAACCTGATTACCTGTCTCTTTCTACCAATGAAACAAACCATCATATTACCTCTCTGAAGAGAAAGATAAAAGGGGGAAAAAACCACATTGATTCTGCCTGTGTAGAAGGAGGTGGCAGAGAGTGAGTTTAATACTACAAAGTTTTCTGCCTCACAGTTCTTCCCCTTTGCTTTTTATAGTTCTCACTGAGATGAAAGATGCTATAGTAAACCATCTGCCATTTTTCTTGAGGTACTGGAATTTGTGTGTGTGTATGACTTCTCTTCCCTGTGCTTTGGCTTCACCTCCTTTCAGTACTCCTTTTATTACACAGCCTGAAACTTTTAATAGGTGCTCAAGATTGAGCCACAGTACGAAGGGCAATGTTGTTTCCATAAACAAACCAGAGAAGAGTATGCCGACATGCTGAACTGATGCAGGATAATTTTAATCTCATGCTTTGGGGAGAAAAATCATTCAGCCAGGTTATTAAACAGGACAGATCCAAGAAAGCATGCTCATTGTTTTTCCATTATAATCTATGCAAATGATGCTATAGTGTGGGGGAGGGCCTTGAAAGAAATGGTAGCTTTTAGCTCTAGTTACACTAAGTAGGGAGTAGAGTAGCTCTACAACTGGCTCTAGAGATTGCTATCATCTGAGTCAAAGGGGATGATGTTTTCCGTCTTATGATCCACTCAGTAGTCAACTTCATTTTGAAGGCGGCAGTTTTGTTTTGTTTTGTTTTTTTGTCTTGTTAGTTTTTCATGAGCATTCTGGCCAAGATTTAAAAAAAATAATGTGTGGCGTTAGGTTCCTAAGTCCACATTCACTTATCGAAATAAGTGATCTGATTTTAAAAGCATTGAGCAGCTTGTTACCCAGAGTTGGATATTGTATCATTGACAATTGAATCATTCGACTTTTCTCAAAGTCCTCAGTGTAAATTGCTGCTCTTGCAATCATGTGTAATGTATCTGTCTGAAAAAGCAGAAATTACAATCAAGGTACAGCTTTAAAGAATGAGGAAACCAGGTTTTAAAAAATATCCTCGTGAACTAACTATGCAGTTGCTGGACCAACTTCTACCCATGAAGGAAAGATATAAATTAAATACTACTTTTCTTTTACATCACTGCAATGTACAGTTGAGAGATTTAAGCAAACACTTTTCACCATTCTAGTAGCATTTACTCACTGCATCCATGACTGGGGCTCCTGGGTGACACCTCAGAATAAATAAACCAAAAGTGAATATATCTTCTTGTTTAGCAGAAAATATCAACACTTTCTTCTGGTTACTAAAATATATGGGCATTATTCCCTAGAAGTATCCATTTCACTGAACATGCACAAACTTCCTTTTTATTTTCCCCTGGAATATGGTTCATATTAACACATCACCCATTTCCAACAGACCCTTTCAGAAACAGATTTTTCTACAAAGTGTGTTGTCTGACCATGCATGTTTTACTTGCATGTCCAGTATCCCTCTCTTTTGTAAGACTCATGGTTATTAGCAATACCTTCAGTAGTACTCCATTGTCATGGACGTAGAAGTAAGTCATTTATATTTTATACAGCATATAATCACTTCAGACAGGCCAGAAACGGTAATACAAGGTATGTGTCTATTCTTATTTTATCTGTATCTGTTTGTCCATACTTTAAAGAAAATAGGAAATAAGTTAATTGGAAATGCTCTTTCCAGGGTACTAACTTTAGTATAGGTTTCAGAGTAGTATAGTAAACAGCTGCTACTGGCTTTCATTTATCTTAATCAATGGTGGTTATGCAGTTATTTCATATTACTCAGTATACAGTCTTACTTCATTAGGCAGGATATGAATCTTTCTCAGACTAAAATAAATTATACACTTACTCACGTGAGCAGTCCCATTCCCATATGTAAGTGATTTGACACTTGCTCACATTCTATACCATAGAGACTCTAATAAGAAGTGAAAAAAACCTGCAGCCAATAGAAACAGTTACAATCTGCAGAGCTATTTGTGGCAACTTCTGCATCAAATATGAGGGTTATGAATTCATATTTGTCATTTGACAAATTGTGGGTGAGATGGGATTTCCCTCCAGGGTTTATTAGTAAGGACTCAGATCTCCTCCCCCACCTTCTTGTGGGGTATACACTGTTAATCACCTTCTATATCATGTAGGTTATCCCACACAATAGAGTTCCTGCGATAGAAGAGAAAGATAGAAACTGGTGACCTTAACCTTTCCCATCTTGCTGCTGCCATAGTTGCCATCACCTGCCACTGCTTCATCTTCTAATCCGTTCTCCCAGGGAGCAGACACTAAATCTCCCTTTAGTGTGTTGCTAAAGTCAGTGGTGTTCCTCTCTCTCAGCAGACTTAAAGTTTTTGATTTATGGTTCTTTTAACTTTCCTTGTTTTTATTAAAGCTCTCACAAGTGACTGCAATTAGTTTAAAAATGCAGCTGCTCAAATATTAACCTGCACAAGGTCCTTGCTTTTTTTTTTCATGCTATACCCTACAGTTGGTGAGTAGGTTGTTCGCTAAAGTTTGCAAGGGTAATTTAGCAGCATGGCTATTTTATAAGTTTGAAGAAAGGCATAGATCTTCAGTCAGGATTTTTTTTTAAAGGTAAAGATGTTTTTTGGCCAAAGAAATACCTACATTTAATTACCTAAATTGAACTGTTAATGTAGCCCTCCCCGAAGGTGTGGTTTAAGCCTTCTCCATGAAGCTTGCTAGTTGGAGAGTCTTCTCCCCTCTCCTGGCATTGGTTGGGTCCTGGATATTTTTTTTTTTGGTGCAACACCTAGTGGCTCCACCCAATGTGACTCCTTGATGTGCCTAGGACACAAGGAGTGTTGTCCCTTAGGAAAATTACTCATGCTACCACTGCTGGCAAGAAGTAGAAAACCCAGTATACAAACAATAAAGAACACACAAATGCCAGCAAAGAAACACTAACAAAAATAACAATGTGAGAAAGGGGGCATTAGCAGGAGCAGGAAGATAGGACCTGGGAAAGAAAGGGGTTAGGGTGAACTAATCGGTTCTAAAATATCAATACATTTCCCAGCTTCCTCCTTGAGTCAGGACATGAGTGCTGCAGCAATGTGAATGTTGGCTGGCTTAAAAAAAAAGGAGGGGGGCATTATTACAGCATCTTCACCCCTGCATGGGGCAGGGTCTTCTCCTGTTTCCTTGGGCTGGAGGCGTGTGGTGGTCTTGGCTGGCTCTTAGAGATCCTACCATGTGATGGCTACTATCTGGTCTTGATAGGGCTGGAATTACCTGACCAGTGGCGGATTACTGCATAGGCCCACAGTACTTTGGAGACCCCCACAAGAATACTGTAGTCCCACCCCCTGGTTCTCCTCTTTTTCCCCCAGACCCTGCCACCCTGCTCCTCTTTTCTGTGACTCCCTGGCCAAACCTGATGCCTGAGTCCATAGGGTGAGCATCCTTTCTCCCCCTGCACAGAGCCAGCCTGAGCAAATGCTTGTCTAGATCACCCCACGCAGAAGCCTCCTAGTTTCTACTCCATTCTGTCCCCACCCTTGACTCCAAGCATGTTGGGACAGAGTGTCAGAGGACTCTGGTAGTCCCTTGCATACGACCCCCTAGAGCTTCAGTTGATAGCTCCAGAAGCTGGCAAACTCCAGCTCGGGGTTACATTAAATTGTGGCAATTAGGAACTATTGGGCTTGATTCTTCACTGTGAATGAGCTCTGCTTGGGTGTAGGGGAAAGGTCTGTTGGGCAGCCAGCCATGGGTTCCTGATTCTTAGCCCAGTGCAACTTGGAGCTGCAGGGGCATCAGCTTTAATTTATGACATCAGTGAGAATTGGGCATAGCAGAGCCTTTCTTTCCCTTCTCACGCCTCTGACATACCCCCCAATGTGTCTTTCACAGCCTCTAAAACACACTTGTGTGCTGGATCACAGAGCCCCGACAGATCTGTGCTGCCTGCATTCTGCTCCTCTGCATACAGGGAGCTGCACTGTGGGTACTGTATTCTGCGCTTTCTTCATCTCTTCCCTTCCCCCCCGACCCCAACCCCGTGCCAAAGTGTAAGCTGGGGGCCCTATGACCCTTTGTGAACCTCAGAAAGGCTTCAAATTCAGTTTGAGAAAAAGGGGAAGGTTTGGGCCAGGTCTTACTTTGCATCTAGTGGTTAACCTAAGACAGACTAGCTGGAGATGGGAGAAAGTCCTACAATGCACATGTCCATCAAGACAATCGGAGCTTATATAAGAGAGTCCATGCATTTTGTTAGCATTAGCTCACTGATGGAAGACATTTCCTCTGCTAGCTTTAATATTGTTTACGGCACTTTTGCAATTCCATTCTTAAACATAACAGGACTTGGAGAAAATTACTGAAGGGACTGGCCTGCCTGAAACTGTTCATGGGGCAATAAAAAAATAGATCAACCTCAACAGGATCTTCACAGCAGTGCAATGGTTCTGCTTCACAGGAGCACAACAATCCAAAAGAGTAACTGTTCCACTGAGGAGCAAATCAATAATTTTTTTTCATGTTTTACTCTTGTTGATGTTTCAATTCTAGTTATTAATTGCTAAATAACCCAATTTACTTGTCAGAAGTCTTTATTGGAATGCCACTGTCGTTGCTGACAACAGGAGACCAACTTAGCACTTCAGTTACAGAAGCTAGTAAAGAATGACATGATACAGAAGGGGATATCAACATATATAATGAAAAGTTGCCTCCCAAGCTCACCTGGGTATGGGTCCTTTCATTTTGTGCTCTTAAAGCAAACTAAAATAAAACTATAGACAGATGATGAGCAATGCTGGAGCATTAGCTACAAAATTGTCATTGTCAAGCTGTCCTACAATGGCTCAAGAGCCCAGGTACCAATCTTGGGGCAGATTGTTAAGATTTCACCAACCAATTATCAAGTGTAAACTCCTCAGACACTAAACAGCCTTAATATGGAGTCATAGGCAGTGCCCTGGGTACTTCAATCTATTTTGCCACCCAAGTAAGCTTGCCTCTGTGATAGATGGTTCCTTACACCAAAAATCACAAGAATATTCAGTTTACTACCAGTTCCAAATGACCAATCACTTACACCAGGTCAATTGCACCTTAGATCTCACACCAAAGACAATGCTTGTAGCTAATCCTATAATAAATCATCAAAATATTTCTTAGCTAGGAAAAGGACATGAGTTATTTACAGGATTAAAGCAGGGAAACCTATACACACAAATGAATTTCAATTTTAAGTTTTAAAAAGTAATTGGAGCTTCTCTAATAGCTAAACTCTATAAGTCCTTTAGGATTTACCCAGGCCTCGCATTGGGGATCTTTTGTTTATGCTTAGGTTATGTCTACACTAGAGAGCTGTACTGATGCAGCTACAACTCTGTAAAATCTCTCATGTAGCTGCTCTATGCCAATGGGAGAGAGCTCACCTGTTGGCATAATTAAACTATACCCAATGAGTGGCAGTACCTGTCAGTAGGAGAAGCTCTCCCGCCAACGTAGTTTTGTGAACAATACCACTTATGCCAGTGTAACTTATGTTGCTCAAGGGTGTGGGTTTTTTCATCCCTCTGAAATACATATGTTTCGCTGACATAAGTGGTAGTATAGACATGGTCTAAGTAAATCTTGCCCCTCCGAGTCTAAGCAGCATAAAAGATATAGTTCCTCATTTCTTTCCTTCTTCTGCTTGGCATTTAAAATTCAGCTATTGGGAGGAATTCAGTTGCAGGGTAGGGGGAGCAATCCACTAAGCCTTTTGTCTTTTGATGCTCCACCATGGTTTATCTGGTGTTGCTGGGCCTCCTTTTGTTGGGCAAGTGATAACACCTTCTGCTGGAAACTAGTATTTCACACTTGCTAATGCTTCTCTCCTGTCTGGTGATTTTACATTACAGAGCAATCATTTAAGTTTTACCTTATAACATGGGAAGATTATAAGATTATTATTATAAGATTAATGCATGCAGCAATTTACAAGCATTTCATAAAGTCTAAACACATTTTTATAACTCTAATACCTATTTTAACAATACTAACACACAGGCGAGCCAGACTGGTTCCAGCTACGCATATGTCAGCGTCCAGTTGAGACCTAGGGGCCTTAGCATTAGCTGGCACCTAGTCTTCCAATGTCACTCATACTTATGAAGTATAAAGTTCTAGCCTCCTTGTATTTCAAATTGATTTGGACAGATATTATTTTTCTGAAAGCGCTTATCTATGACAATAAGAAATCTTCCATTGTCTAACAGTAACTGGCTGGCATTTGAAAATAGCTCATCCGTATTACAGGACTTGGGAGGCTAAATTTGTTGTCAGTCTTAAAGAATTCAGTAGTATATTGGAAGCAGTATATATTGCAGATATATTATAGATATTACTGCAAGGGGTTTCTTTCCTTTTACTCTTTCTCCAACTTTGATTTAATAGAGTATTGCAGCCTGTTTTTACTGGGGTGGCAAATATCCAGTTTATCATTAGCATTTCTGTTGGGGTAGCATCCAAAGCTAGGGTGACCTAATGTCCTAATTTTATAGGGATAGTCCTGATTTTTCTGTCTTTTTCTTATATAGGCTCCTATTACCCCCGTCCCGATTTTTCACACTTGCTGTCTGGTCACCTTATCCAAAGCCCCCAGTCTGAAGTAGGGTCTTATTGTGGCCCTATACTATCAAACAGGAAGACAGTCCCTGCCCTGAAGTTCTTACAATGTAAAATGACAAAGGGTATGGAAAAGGGATACAACATATTAATGAAGTGATGGAATTGATGGTTGGCAAATATCATCTTTTTAGTGAACCTGTCCCCAGTGTCCCCCTAACTAGTCACTATTAGGTCCTAATTTTTTAGTGTATATATAAATAGGCTTGGAAGGCTTAGATTTTTATTAGTGAATGTCGATAAAGATATATTTCACTGTGCACCCACACAACTGAGGGAAATATATTTCCATCCATAATAATAGAAATGTACAGACTGGCAAAGTGAGAAATTGTCAAGCAGCATTTCTATTAGAATTTAATTTAAGGATAAAATTGACACATTGTTTGAAGTTTTTTTACAGTTATAAAGCTTTAACTTTTTGAATCTGTGTCTCCTGTACCTAATTATTGTCTGGCCCCTCCTTTGCCTGATCCCCTCATAGTTTCCTGCAACTGTGAAAATGGAAATTGATAAAAATAAAAAAATGCTTAAAAACATCAATATTATTCATTGAAATTATAAAAAAATCTAATTCTGCCAAGTTGAAATATAAAATATCTCTGTCCACAGTTCACCCATCTATCCCTGCCCCTTCCAGTTGCTGCTAACCTTGGCCTATTCTCCACCACTTATCTCTTGCTTTCCAATGTCTCAGGTGCCCATCTTCTCTCCCTAAATCTCCGGGTTGGAATGGAACACACTGCAGCCAATCAGAAAAAAACCTCAGTAGCTGTCCAGATCTAAACTTCGAAGGCTGAAAAGTTTCTCCTTCTGGCACTCTCTGAGGACTCATGTTGTGGCCAGATTTTCAAAATATTTCAGCACCCAGCAAAGTGTCCCATTGTGACACTTTTTGCCAGATTTTCAGAAGGGCTCAGCACCCAATACGCTGAACTCTTGAAAATTTGCCAGCTTACTCTGGTGCCTAAATGGATGTTGAGCTGTTTTGAAAATATAGCCCCAGATGTGGATGCTGAGCTCTTAAAAATTCTTCCCTATCTATTTGAATATACAGGGCATTTTCCAAAGCACCTGAGGGTACATCTACACTACAGCGGGGAGTCGATTTAAGATACGCAAATTCAGCTACGTGAATAGCGTAGCTGAATTCGACGTATTACAGCCGACTTACCCCGTTGTGAGGACGGCGGCAAAATCGACTTCTGCCGCTTTTTGTCGGCGGCGCTTACTACCACCTCCGCTGGTGGAGTTAGAGCGCCGATTCGGGGATCGATTGTCGCGTCCCGACGGGACGCGATAAATCGATCCCCGAGAGGTCGATTTCTACCCGCCGATTCAGGCGGGTAGTATAGACCAGGCCTAAGTAATTTAGGAGGTTAAGTCCCCTTGACTTTCACTTGCTTTTGAAATTTTTACTCAGTACCTAAAGAAAGTTAGTTACTCATTATCTGAATCTTTTGGACTTCAGCCCGTTGTGTATACACTGAAGTAATTCTGGTGAGCAAATTCTTTATTTTCCAAGTGCAGAAAGAATCTAATTTTTCAGAAATAATTTTTCACATGTGCTCTTAGATCACTTTCTTTATCCTGCATATACTTATTTACTATTTTGCACTTCTATTTTAAATTCATATAGAAAACAATTACCATATATACTCGTTCATAAGCCGAATATTTTTGGTAAAAAAGTGATGCATCAAAGAGCGGTGGTCAGCTTATAAACGGGTCTACACCAAAATTTGATGATTTTAAACTCTATGGAATCATTGAATTGAATATCTAATACATTGTTGTTTTGTTTACTTGGAGTGTCTGCTGGCATGGAGCCCCTCAGCTCCCTGTGACCGCGGTTCGCCATTCCCGCAGCTCCCATTGGCTGGGAACAGCGAACCGTGGCACAGAGAGCTGAGGGGCTCCATGCCGGCAGACACTCCAAGTAAACAAAACGTCCCAACCCGCCAGCAGCTTACCCTGACTGGCCGGGAGCCAAAGTTTTCCAACCCCTGAAATATAGGGTCGGCTTATGAAAGGGTCAGACAGACAGTTTTTGCCATTTTTACCTATCCATTTTGGGGGGTCCGCTCATAAACGGACAGGCTAATGAACAAGTATATCTGGTACTCTTCAGTTCTTAAAATTTACTCTGGCCGGTTTATTTAAAAGTCATCATATTTTTTTGATAACCATTTAGTAACGTTTTATCTTTTACTGAGTACCTAAAAATATCAGGATCCCCACAAGATCCTTTCACACTTTCCCTAATAATTACAATACATTTTCTTTACACCACTTGGAGACATTTTTTTAAAATGAGAGAATATATGGGGCTTTTACACACCAGATTATTACAGAGAGTACCAATTGCAAATACAACTTTATTAAAAGTGACAATATTTTTTTTTACTTGATTCATGTATCAACACTGGCATTGTAGTGGAAATTTTAAAATATTTTTTAAAATGAGGTCTCATGGTGATTCTCTTTTAATATATATGCCATGACAGTTCTGACAGCTGAATAAACATCAGCTGAGCTCTTACCAAGAACAAAATATCTTCATAAAAATAAGGAAAAACAGAATTTTGCATACTCTCAAGGTTATATAAAGACAGTGCAAAACTTAAATATCCACATAAAGAATGCACATAAAGAAAAGACTAACCACCATTATATTTTAAATCTGATCCTACATCAGTCTGAACACAGCAGAATGGAGAACATAGGGGATTAGTGTGCCACAGTAGATGTGCAAGCAGGCATAACAGATGTGAAAGTTTTGATCTACCTGGATAAATTATTGCAGTTCTTCATGCTCACACCTTTTCTTTACATAATTGGAGTTTGTTCCATGGAGTGAGAGAGGTATAGTATGGCAAAAGAGTAGTTAGACACCTTACACCTAGTTTGGGACACCAAACTGAGGAGGGGAGCAGCTACTTTTTAAATAAAAATAGTAATTACTGCACATGTGTGGAAGTAAATGTGGAGACACATATGAGGCAGGAGCTGGGGGTGCGTAAGATGGGGGAATCAAAGCTGCCACAGAGGCAGATTTTTCCTGTAGTCATACATGCATCTTCCTTCCAGTAATGGCCAGGCACTCTGAGTAACTGAACATGGTCCCTAATTTTGGGGAAAATGCACTTTACAGCACTCCTTTGTTAAAGGTGTGGCCGTAATAAACCTCACACAATCCACTAAGTTGTCTGGAACAGGACAGTGAGGAATGGCCAAGGATGTGTCATTCAGGCCATCAATTTTGGCTTGAATAGGTACTGGGAATGGCGGCTCACTACAAAAGCAATTTTCCCTCTCTTGGTATTGACATCTCCTCATCAATTATTGGGAGTGGACTACATCCACCCTGACTAAATTGGCCTTCAACATTGGTTCTCCACTTGTAAGATAACTCCCTTCTCTTCATGTGCCAATATATATTTATGTCTGTATCTGTAATTTTCACTCCATGCATGTGAGGAAGTGGGTTTTTTACCCACGAAAGTTTATGCTCAAATAAATCTGTTAGTCTTTAAGGTGCCACTGGAATCCTCATTGTTTTCACTCAGTCTGGTGTTCATAGAATCATAGAAGATTACTGTTGGAAGAGACCTCAGGAGGTCATCTAGTCCAATCCCCTGCTCAAAGCAGTACCAACCCCAACTAAATCTTCTCAGCCAGGGCTTTGTCAAGCTGGGCCTTAAAAACCTCTAAGAATGGAGATTCCACCATTTCCCTAGGTAACCCCTTCCAGTGCTTCACCACCCTCCTAGTGAAATAGTTTTTCCTAATATCCAACCTAAACCTCCCCCACTGCAACTTGAGACCATTGCTTCTTGTTCTGTCATCTGCTGCCACTGAGAACAGCCTAGCTCCATTCTCTTTGGACCCGCACCCCCTCAGGTAGTGGAAGGCTGCTATCAAATCCCCCCTCACCCTTCTCTTCTGCAGGCTAAATGAGCCCAGTTCCCTCAGTCTCTCCCCGTAAGTCATGTGCTCCAGGCCCCTAATCATTTTCATTGCCCTCCGCTGGACTCTCTCCAATTTGTCCACATCCTTTCTATAGCGAGGGGCCCAAAACTGGACACAGTACTCCAGATGTGGCCTCACCAGTGCTGAATAGAGGGGTTCTCTTTATCTGACCCATTCCATATCATGTGGCCTTTTAGATTACCATGATTTAGCCTTAGAGGCTTATGGATCCCACCCACATTCCAAAATATGCTCAAGGATAATAGTAGCTGACAGATAGCAAAAGGAGCTGTGGATTTATGTAATGATCAATACACTTTAATAAATCATTGACACAGTGGCCCCATATTTTTGTTTATACTGGCATACCCTGTAATAAAACATTTTTGAAAAGGAAGGTCTCATTTAAAGTACAGTAGAACCTCAGAGTTAAGGACACCTCGTGAATGGAGGTTGTCCATAACTCTGAAATTTTCCAGATCCAGCAGCTAACACTCCAGGCCAGGTTTAAGCAGCTGAGTTCCCTGCTCAGTGCTGGCATGATGTTGCAAGCTTGTGTGGGGGTTGTGAAAGCGGCACAGCCCCCCCAGCGCTGCTCCTCATCTGCTGGCTCTGGCTGCCTTGGGCTGGCAGCCCCAGCATCTTGCGGTAAGTGGCTGCCCCGTGTGTGGGTGTAAGGGTGAGGGAGGGATGGGGACAGGCAGCCTAGATGTGACTACCTTTAAGATGCAAGACAGGCATAGTACAGTATTTGTTTCTGTGTGTGTCTGTTGGCTGCTGCCTGATTGGTCACTTCCAGTTTCACACGGTGTCTGGTCGACCAGTCAGTCCGTAACTCTGGTGTTCGTAGCTCTGAGGTTCTACTGTATGGTCCCTCACAATGCAACTATGGGGTGTGATGACTATAAGTGCAGTGTAAAAAATAAAAAGCAGAAGTATACTCTCAAAAGAACCTGATTCAGCATTGCTGCTATATGGTTGCCAAGTTACTGCTGTCTAGTAGCAAAGAGTAAGGCCCAAGAGGGGAATGTGTCGATGAGAACCTCAAGCCTGCACTGAAGACTGTGTCCCCTTAGACATACCCTTCTTCACCTGCATCTCAGCCCTTTATCACTCTGCACTCTTAAGAATGAAGGAATAGGCGTGCAAGGAGCTTGAGATTTTTACACCTAGGGCCAAAATCTATAGTGGGGGAAAATCAGCATTGACTTCACTGAAGTCAGTGGAGTGCTGTTGATTTGTATTGACTGAATCTAGCTCCATTGTTTAAAAGTACCTGTACCTAGGTCCACTCCCACTTGCACTGGAGTTCAACTGCCTTGTAGTATGCATGTGTAAATGTTTGAAGGATCATTGTCACTTTCTCTTTATAACATTTAAGTAATCTTGGTAATTTTTGGTAAACATGAATGATGGTTTTCAAAATAATTGGCTGTAGATATGTAAAATATCTGCTGGGTTTATTCTTTATTTTACAATCTGAAGTTTAAAATTCTGGATATATTTAATTCAAATTGAATGCCTTTGTCCTGTGGTATCATGATGTTATTTCAGAACTTTTTAGGGGCTGCATTGAAGCTTACAATTTTATTCTCTTTACACTTCTTGAGGAAACTGCCTATTTATTTCTCTTCTCTGAAGGAAGTATGAGGAGATGAAACAGTGGGAACAGGAAAAAAATGCTTCTTTCAGGTCTTCTGTCCAGAAAAGAAGATACCAACGATCAGTCCTAACACTGTAGGGCAGATTGTGGCTTTTAAAGCCATGGCCAAAGAAGAGTGGTGCAGATTCAGAAAACTCATTCTCATAACTCTTCTCCTTCCTACCTGACATCCATGACTACCTGGCTCAAAAGTCCTTACTCTTGTGTTCCTGGGTCTAGAAAATTGAAGGGGAGGCAATAGGAAGAACATACATGTGATCTGAAATAGCCTCATAGACCCTTTGCTGTCTCCTTCCTCTGCTGCCTGAACTCTGTGTATCTGCAGGGCTAGGAGTTCCTTAATAGGAGTCAAATGTACTGCATTCTCCAATGGCCAGAACAGATACAGCCATACCAGGAGTCCCGCAGTGGTAGCAGGTTATACTGCTACAGTACCTGCAGTACATTGCTATACAACTGAGACATTATCGATGAAAACATCTCTTATCTCTAGTAATGCTTCTCCCTCAGGAGACTTGGTATATTGTACAAATGGTAACTCCGAACACTGGACATTAAATACTGTGTTCTACAGCTCAAATATAAATAAAAATAATATCCGACTTGTTCTGGTAAGGATGCCAGTGATGATATTAGCAATCCAGATGAGGGAAAGGTTGGTCATTTCCAGTAAACCATCTGGCTCCCAAATAATAAAATGGATATAATACAAGATGTTTAAAAACAAATGCATCACTGGTTTTACTTTAATTGATTCAATTGCCTATAGAAGTGGTGTTGCTAAGTCTGTAAAATCACAATCTTGAGCTATTTCATAACAAAACCAAAATAATCTGGGTTCAATTTGAATGTAGGATTTGTATTCTTGTTTCTTTTTATCTGAACACTTATCAACATACAACTATTTACAATACTCTGGTTTACCTCTCCTATTTGTTCTAGTGATGACAGGTCTGAAGAACCAATTGCATTTTGTACACTAAGTTAATACACTGATTGTTTTCTTGGTGTCCTTAGTGTATTGCTTCCTAAAATCACATTACCAAAAATCACTATTATGGTTTCTCAAATTACACCAAATAATTCTCCTATTGTTCTTGCAGCCCCAGTCAGTAAACTGTCAGTCATCATTCTAGAAGGATGGTGGTTTGATTGCAGGTTGTGTAGCTTCATGTGTTCATGACTGGCTCACTTTATGTGGAATCACCCAAATGACTTGTTAGTTTTTCAATTTGTGTAATAGCTAGAGGGGACGTTTTAGTAATCTTATCATCTGGTATGAAAAACTCCCTGGGATGGCAGGTGCGACAGAGCTTTTCTTCCTGCTGAGGTAGATTAAATTGAATTCCATTCCCTTTACTGTCTGGTCTTTCAAATGAGACCTTAAAAATGAGATCCTGTCTTCTCTGTGGACATTAAAGAGCTTGTTGTGCTTTTTGTAAGAGCAAGTATTTACCTGTTTGTCCTTGGCCAAATTTTTCCCCTCCTCCTGTATTGCCGTTTCTTTTCTGGATCTCTGCCTGGATTACTGTCTTCCTGCTCCAGAAGCAGCTGCATAGATCCAGTATGAGTCTGTCCAATGGTTTGGAATCTTTTGGTGTGGAAAAGACTAGCTAGATTAAAAACACAATTACAATTCATTAAAATATGTTAGGATACCTTTAAGGGCCTCTATTCAAACTCTCAGAATGGAAATTGAAAATAAATGGAGTAAGATCCTATAGTATGTTTTAATTTTTTATTTTTTACTGCCAGAAATAGTTCCCCCCCATCTTAAAAAGAGAGCTTCATTCAAACAACAAAGCTTAAGTTCAAGAAAGTGGGAGTTTAAAATCTTTAATTAAATATTTATATAATGTTTAGATATTGTTGCTACAAAGTATTTAAAAAATAATTTTGATTTCTTTACTATTTTAAATGATTTAAGGCAATGTTTTCAAACCTGCGTGTACAAGTACATAGTAAATCTTCTATTTATATGCCCAAAATATGAATGTAGGAGCCTAACTTTAGGCCCCTAGTTTTGAAAAATTTTATTGAAATTTGTCTTGTCACCTGGCTATGTAATCACCTAAAGGATTCACTACGTGACACATCATGTTAGACATAAATGGGAATCTCTGTCTGATAAACAAGACAGAATCTTTACTATTTTAAACATGTATTTTCCCCTTATGTTCCATAATTTAAAGCGAAATCATAAATTAATGTTTTCAATAAATGTATTTTAATTTAAAGTGTCAGTTTTATGCAAATATTAGCAAATAACAGCTTTCAGTCCTGGCATCAAATAAAATTCAAATACAGACCTGCTCATAAATCAAGATCGGATTATACAATTCCAATCACCTTTTTAAATACTTTCTATTGTTCCCTTGAAATAAATGATTCAGAGTTTAGTCATATTTTGACATTTCTCTTGGAATACCTTGTACAGTTTATTATATTTTATTAAGGATGACATCCATTAATAGGAGAATGAGACAAATTTCTTTCTGAACTGAAACAGATTCTGCAAGTGACATAATCACTTTATAACTGCCTTTATAGGTCAATTAAAATGAAAGGGAATGAGGTGAAAACAAGATATGCACAAAAGTAAAAAATATGTAAGACCCAGAATGATCTTAAGCAGACATTGAACTGGTATGTTTCTAAGAACAATAGACCACATGTTTATTTAATTCAAATTAAACAAATTAACCCTCCGGCCAATAAGTCCTGACAATGGATGAAAGGGGATGAGGAAGTGATAGAATGACCTTTATCATCACTGGCCTCTTCCCTTCAATACTTGTATAATAATGTGCCTTAATTGTACAAGACCTAAACAGGTTCATCTAGCCCCAAGGCCTAAACAGGCCTGCAAACTGCAGTCCAGTGTTACTGTTGTGCCAGGAAATTGCCACATCTCTGTTGGAGTGACATGCACTCACCAGCACATTCATATCACTGCTCAGATCAGAGAGATCTTGAGTATCTGAACTTATTTGTCATGTCACTGTAGAGCTGGTGACAGACGGTAGATTCAAGTGTCACTCCAGAAGCAAAGGTGAGGAGGCCAAAAATCTTTAGTGCAGGGCCAGCCCACAACATTTTGGCACCTGAGGCGGGGAGCTCAACTGACACCCCCATACCCCCTCGCTTTGGTCAAAACTTTGAAAGGTCTCAATTCTGCCTTCTTCCTGTTCTACTCCTCTCATGATACTGCTCTGCTACCTACCCCAATAAAGGAGAACTAACAACTTAAAATGCCTTGTTCAAAATTTTTAAGTAACACTTAACTTTCAAACACCTGAACAGCAAATGTAACTTTTCTTGTCTGCATAGTAAACACTGGCATTTTTATCTCTTTGAATAATCAAAGTGGTGCTTTCCATGCCTTCTTGGTTGCAAAGATTTGAACTGCTTCCTGAAGGTCCACAATCTGGGCCAGCTCATGCTCTACTGAGATGGTTGCAAGGCCGAACAGCCTGTCCTGTGTTGTTGTGGAGCGTAGATGTGTTTTTATTAACTTCAGCTTGGAGAAGCTGCATTCTCCACTGGCAACTGTTACAGGAAGTGTTAGAAGTATGCGCAGAGCAACAAAAACATTTGGAAAGAGGGTGGTCATCTTATTAGTGCACATATATTCCAGAACAGTTGATCCAGCTGAAATGTATCTTGAAAGGGCTTTCAGTTTATCACCTAAATTACTCTCATTAATATCGCGCATGTCATCATCTGTCAACACTGTCTCTAGTGCCCTGCATTGCTGGTGTAGGTCTTCTTCAGATATAGAGAGGAGTTTTTGGAATATCATACAACATCCCAAATATACTGCTGTGTTCCTTGAGCTTCATGAAACATTCTTCAACTGACTGTATTGCACAATCTAACACCTGGTAAAATAATTCAACTTTGAATTGTTGTTTGGGGTCTCTTATGGGATTATGCCTCGTAATCAAAATGTCTTCTTCAGTGACTCTTGTATTCTTGAATGGGTGGGAAAATAGCTTCAGTGTGAAGTTCCTCTGCCAACTTCTGTACACTCTTCAGAATGTTTTGAAATCCCTCATCTGACCAGTAAGACTATAGGTATGACTTTGCTTTGTCCAGTTGTTCCATTGCTCCACATATATCAAGGTCAACATCTTGGAGTCTCTTGTTTACATTTATTTCAAACAGTATGTTATGCCACGACACTAAGCCACACAGAAATTTGAAGTTATGTATGTTTCTGGTGATTCCATTTTGCTCTGCCACTGTTCTCCCTCGAACAGTTCCTGTCATAACATTATCCTCCATAATGGCAACTATGGCATCATCTATCTTCCCAATTTGGTATTTTATAGGCTTTATTGCCTCAGTTTTGACTTTCCCATCATGTGGCACTCAGTGGTTTCAGTATCAGAGAGGATGTTCCCAGATGTTGCTTCAAAATTTGCCATCGATGAGTTGATGCAGAGAAAAATATATAGATGCTTTGAATTACATTTAAAAAATTCAGCAGCCTCACTAGAAGCTGATGCTGCATCACTGACCACCAAGTTCAATGAATGAGAACTGCATGGGACAAAAAAATCTCGAGGGTTTAATTCTCAGATCCGTGTCTGCACTCCTCTGGTCTTTCCTCTCATGTTGTCACCATTATTGTAGCCCTGACCTCTCATGCCAGCTATCGCAATTCCTGTATCTTCAAGCTTTTTAAGAAGCACATTTGTCATACCAGCTCCTGTAGTAACATCAATGTCAATAAATTCTAGAAAATGCTCTCTGACAGTCACCTTTGCAGGGAAATTTTCACTAGGTTCTGTTGTTGTTACAAAATGCACCATTAAAGTCACTTGTTCTGCATGGCTGATGTCAGGTTTGCAGTCCAGAATAACAGAGTAATATCTTGCTGACTTCAGATCTGCCACAAACTTCTGTTTGACTTTTGTTGCCAGTAACTGTATGATCTCATTTTGAACTGTTTTTCCAAGGTAGTGGTGTGTGTACATTTCTTGGGTGGTGACTCTTCTTAAATGTTCCTGGAGTACAGCATAAACTCAGCCATCAGCTCCACAATTTTAAGGAAGTTTCCATTGTTTGGCACATACAGCTGATCTGAAGTGCCACGCAGTGCTAGGTTTTGGGTAGCAAGCATTCTCACAATGACAATGAGCCTTTTCAGAACATTTTGCCAGTAAAGAGACTCTGATGCAATCTTCTCTTGATGCTGATCATCTATGGTGGCCTTTAACCTTAGTCTCATCTCAAGCTCTTTCCACTTATGGAATGCTCTCTGGTGATTTGCTGCCTTCTCATGGCATGCCAGATTTCTAGCCAGATTTTTCCAGTCCTTTGTTCCTGTAGAACCCAATGTGGCTGGAATATTAGACTGGAAGAATTTGCAACAAAAACAGTAAGCAGCATTCTGGGTTTTTGAGTACATAAGCCATGGCCTCTCCACTTTGTTACCATTGGGGATTTCACGCCAGTAATGTGTTGGATGGAAACTTCTATTTTCATTGTCTTTGGGAAACATGAAGTTTTTCACTTGCTGTGGCCCATGCAGTACAAGGAAGTCCCTCAGGCTACTGCTCAAGTGGGTGCACAGTCCTGGATCATCTAGACTTAAGGAACTAAACTCAGCAGCAGCTGTTTCTTGCGCCTCCACCACACTCTTCTCTGATCTACACTTTTCTTCAGGAATGTGCATAGTTACATCCATATGAGATGGAGATATGGATGCTGCAGTAGCTGCCAGGTCACCTACACTCTGACTAACTGGAATATCAGGCACCTTCTCACCACTCACATCCTCACTGGGGCTAGAAGGCTCACCGTGACATTTGTGTCTATCTCAGGAGAGCTCCTTCCTGCTTAGATAGAAAAGCTTCCTTTGCTTGCTTGCTTTTTCTGAATGCTGCCCCAGAAGGGCGTTTTTCTTCTTTCAGTCATGACTACTGTTCTGTGCCAGCTATAGTGTCTCTCAACACTCAACTGAAGGGGACAATAAGCAGGCTGGTAGCAGGGCCTGAGTAAGGGAAGATATCAGTTTCTTACCGGCCTAACTGGCTCCTACTACTTCAGTTGACCACCTGTTTTCCTCAAGTGGGTTCAGGGAAGCAGCAGGTAACAGGAAGCTCCCTGAGAAGCTGGTGTTAATCAGTCCAGGCTCCTGGGGGTGCTAGAGAGGTACATAAGAGGCTCTTCCTCCCCTCTCTCCCTGCAGCTCCTGTTGCTTTCGGTTATTCCCTCTCATCTTTTCTCCTGCCTGCCTGTTATGTCTCTTGTGCCCTCCTTCCTCCAGCACAGCACTCCACCATCTCTGTGAATCTAGAGCAGAGAGAATAGATATGCACCAGCAGCAGACACAATTTTCTACACTCTGGGTCCTAGTGGTGCGCCCCCACCCCCACACACATAGTCTGGCACCTGAGGCGGCCGCCTCAGCTCACCTCATGGTAAGGCCAGCCCTGCTTTAGAGGCTGTCTCAGCATAAGCTTATCAGCCACTATACCTTGAGCAGTAATTCTGCACAGAGGGTTACTTTGTTCAGTGGACAATATGACTTGAAAACAAAAAATATCTAAATTGATGCTGAGAGATTCTGTGGTCTTTGGGAGAGCCTCTATCTTCTCAGGAACTACATTCATGGGACACTCAACTTGCAGCCAGTGTCTTGAAACTGAACCTGCCAATATGCTGGTAATATCCTCAGTCATGTGGCTAAATAAACAAGAAGTCCTCCATATAATGGGCCACTAATGAGAACCCCATTTCCTTAGTAATACTTCAGGAGACAAGTGAAGATCTCAGAGGCCACATATGACAGGCAGCATTCTATGGACATGGCCATCTCCTAATAAGATACACCCCCCCCCCCATATGAATCCAACCACATCGAATTCACGAACAAGAGGAAAAAGCAGACTTTAGAGTTACTTTGTCCAGTAATGCACTAGGGCTACAGGTCCAGACTATTCACAGAGCAAGGTTAAGAGACTGGTAGCATTCCAAACCCAACCCAGAGTCAATTGTCATTTATTAAAGATCCAATTATTAAGCTACGGTATAATGCATAGTTTGATGCCTGAGTTACATTGTGCCACTTTTGTTTTTTAAATACAGTCTGTTGGAATGTGAGGTAGGCGTGCTTAAGATTATGCTATTACTAATGTAGCTGGTAGTATTCCAAAAGAAATTAAATGAACCAAACTTTTGTTTGAAAAAAATAATTATTCAGACTCTCAAATCTTTTCAGGACTTTGTTCATTTGAAGACAAGGATTGGCAGGCTGTCTGAAAAATTAGTGAGTGTGGTGAAGAGAGAAGCAATAGATCTGCCACATCTTCTACAAGGAAGTACATCTCCTGTGTCTCATTTTTCAATTCTGGTTGATAATTTTAATAATTCTTGTGAAAGGAGTACACAAAAATATAATGACAATTTAAATGACATTGCTATGTAAGATAAAAGCTATATGAACCCGTACACTTTCAAAGCATTGCAAAGGATTTTAGCTGTGTGACAACTCATTAAAATCAACAGTCATGTGCCTAAAGGCATCCACACTGCTTTGAAAATGTAGATGAATAAGTCTTAGACTTTGTTAATCTGTGCTTTAGAAATGCTGATGTTCAAAACACATTTAGTAGTTTAAAAATATTGGAGAGTATTTTCTAAACCTTTAGACAACACCTCTGAACCAAAAAAAAGATACAGGAAAGGCTGGGATGGAAGCAGTATAGATTTCTGTTAGAAGAAACAGGTAAAAGATAAACTCATTAGCAGCTGTGAAAAAATGTAGATGTATATATCAGATATTGAAATGAATAAACAACTTAAAGTTTGGAAAGGCTTTGAAGATGAAAAATGATATATGGATGCTAAATGATATAATTATCATCAGTGTATTATCTGCTGTAGATAAGTTTCAAGTTAATTTCCAGCTCTTGATACACAGTAGTTCATTTAAGGCTTGATCCAAAGGCTGTTGAAGTAATTGGGAATCTTCCCTATAATTTAGAAACTTTGCATCAGGCTTTTAAACTCTCAGGTTGCATAAGTACATATTGGATTTATTCCACCTGATCTATGAACATAAGCATTGGACTTGAGAGCAGCCGCACTAACAAGAACAGAATATTTTTATAAGTGGAACATTAACATTGGTCATGTGGAATTAAAAGTTGTAGTTACTTCTTATTGGGAGGAGCTAACTAATCTCCCGTAGAGGTTGACCAGTGGACTGCAAGACTCTGTGCTGAACAATGTATTGTAGAGTCAGAAATACCACAGAGAAATATAACTACAGTACAGTGCTAGTACTGTAATGTAATGCTAGACCCAAGTTCCAGATCTGTATGGGGACCTGTGCTGTTCAACATATTCATAAATGTTCTGGAAAAGTGGGTGAACAATGAAGTGGCAAAATTTGAAGATGATACAAAGTTACTCAAGATAGTTAAGTTCAAAGCTGACTGTGAAGAGTTACAAAGGGATCACTCAAAATTGGGGGAGTGGGCAACAAAATGGCAGATGAAATTCAATGTTAAGTGCAAAGTAATGCACATTGGAAAACATAATCTCAACTATAAATACAAAATGATGGGGTCTAAAGTAGATGTTACCACTCAAGAACAAGTTGGAATCATCATGAATAGTTCTCTGAATCCATCTCTTCAATGTGCAGCGGCAGACAAAAAAGCTAACAGAATCTCGGGGACTCTCTTTCTGCCCCACCACCCCCATGCACCTGATACAGTTCTGCAGTGATCTGGAAGCCTACTTTCATCATCTCCGACTCAAGGAATATTTTCAGCATGCCACTGAACAGCACACTGACCCACAGGAACCTTCCTACCAACACCACAAGAAGAAGAATTCTGCGTGGACTCCTTTTGACGGTTGAAATGACAGACTGGACTTCTACACAGAGTGCTTCCACAGACGTTCACAGGCTGAAATTGTGAACAAACAGCATCACTTGCCCCATAACCTCAGCCGTATAGAACACAACACCATCCACAGCCTCAGAAACAACTCTGACATTATAATCGAACCGGCTAACAAAAGAGGTGCTGTACTCATCATGAACAGGTTGGATTATGAACAGGAGGCTGCCAGGAAACTCTCCAACACCACATTCTACAGGCCACTATCCTCCGATCCTACTGAGGAGTACCAAAAGAAACTACACCATCTGCTCAACAAACTCCCTGCTACAGCATGGGAACAAATCTACACAGACATGCCCCTACAGCCCCGACTGGGAGTATTCTATCTGCTACCCAATATCCATAAATCTGGAAATCCTGGATGCCCCATCTCAGGCATTGGCACTCTTACAGTGGGATTATCTGGCTATTTGGACTCTCTCCTCAGACTCTATGCTACCTACCTATCTTTGAGATACCACCGACTTCCTGAGGAAACTACAATGCATTGGTGATCTTCCTGAAAACACCATCCTGGCCACCATGGATGTAGAAGCTCTTTATACCAATATTCCACACAAGGATGGACTACAAGCTGTCAGGAACAGTATCCCTGATGAGGCCACGGCACACCTGGTGGCTGAACTTTGTAACTTTGTCCTCACCCACAACCATTTCAGATTTGGGGATAACTTATACCTTCAAATCAGCGGCACTGCTATGGGTACCCGCATGGCCCCACAGTATGCCAACATTTTCATGGCTGACTTAGAACAACGTTTCCTCAGCTCTCATTCCCCTAGCATCCCTCCTCTACTTGCACTACATTGATGGCATCTTCATCACATGGACCCACGGGAAGGAGGCCCTTGAAGAATTCCACTTGGATTTCAACAATTTCCACCCCACCATCAACCTCAGCCTGGACCAATCCACACAAGAGATCCACTTCCTGGACACTACAGTGCAAATAAGTGATGGTCACATAAACACCACCCTATACTGCAAACCTACTGACCACTATACTTACCTACATGCCTCCAAATTCCACCCAGGACATATCACACAATCCATTGTCTACAGCCAAGCCCTAAGATACAACCGCATTTGCTCCAATCCTTCAGACAGAGACAAACACCTGCAAGATCTCTATCAAGCATTCTTAAAATTACAATACCCACCTGGGGAAGTGAGGAAACAGATTGACAGAGCGAGACGGGTACCCAGAAGTCACTTACTACAAGACAGGCCCAACAAGGAAAATAACAAAACACCAGTGGCCATCACGTACAGCCCCCAGCTAAAACCTCTCCAGCACATCATCAACGATCTGCAATGTATCCTGGAAAATGATCCTTCACTCCCACAGACCTTGAGAGGCAGGCCAGTCCTCACTTACAGACAGCCCCCCAACCTGAAGCAAATACTCACCAGCAACTACACACCACACCACAGAAACACTAACCCAGGAACCAATCCCTGTAACAAACCCTGTTGCCTACTCTGTCCCCATATCTACTCTAGCGACACCATCAGAGGACCCAACCACATCAGCCACACAATCAGGGGCTTATTCACCTGCACATCTACTAATGTGATATATGCCATCATGTGCCAGCAATGCCTCTCTGCCATGCACATTGGCCAAACTGGACAGTGTCTATGTAAAAGAAAAAATGGACACAAATCAGACATCAGGAACTGTAACACACAAAAGCCAGTAGGAGAACATTTCAATGGACATTCAATAACAGATTTAAAAGTAGCCATCCTGAAACAAAAAAACTTCAAAAACAGACTTCAAAGAGAAATTGCAGAGCTACAGTTCATTTGCAAATTTAACACCATTAATTTGGGCTTGAATAGGGACTGGGAGTGGCTGGCTCACTACAAAAGCAATTTTCCCTCTCTTGGTATTGAAACCTCCTCATCAATTATTGGGAGTGGACCACATCCACCCTGATTGAATTGGCTTGGTCATCATTGGTTCTCCACTTGTAAGGTAACTCCCTTCTCTTCATGTGCCAGTATACTTATGCCTGTATCTGTAATTTTCACTCCATGCATCTGAAGAAGTGGTTTTTTTACCCAGGAAAGCTTATGCCCAAATAAATCTGTTAGTCTTTAAGGTGTTACTGGACTCCTCATTGTTTTCGTGGATACAGACTAACACAGCTACCCCTCTGATACTTAACAGAATGTTAGGAACCATTAGGAAAGGGCTGGATAATAAGCCATAAAATAGCATAATGCCACTGTATAAATCCATGGTATGCTCACACCTTGAGTACCGTGTACAGTTCTGGTCTCCTTATCTCAAAAAGGATATCTTAGAATTGGAAGAGGTACAGAGAAGGGCAACAAAAATTATTAGGGGTCTGGACTAGTTTCCATATGAGAAAAGATTAAAAAGACTAGGGACTGTTAATCTTAGAAAAGAGATGATTGGAGGGATATGATAGTGTTGAGAATGGTGGGGGGGGGGGGCGGGACGTGAATAGGAAAGTGTATTTTACTCCTTCAGATAACACAAGAACCAGGGGTCACCCAATGAAATTAATAGGCAGCTGGTTTCAAACTAACATAAGGAAATGCATCTTCACACAATGAACAGTCAAGCTGTAGAACTCGTTGCCAGGGGATGTTGTGAAGGCCAAAAGTATAAGTGGATTAAAAAAAAGTTAGATAAGTTCATGGAGGATAGGTCTATCAATGGCTAGTAGCCAAGATGGTCAGGGATGCAACCCCATGCCTGGGGTGTCCCTAAACCTTTGCCTGCCTGAAGCTGGGACTGGACAACAGAAAGATCACTTGATAATTGCCCTGCTCTGTTCTTTCCCTCTGAAGCATCTGGCACTCATCACTGTCAGAAATAGAATACTGAGCTGGATGGGGTATTGGTCTGACACAGTATGTCCTTTCTTATGTTATTATTTATAAAATTAGTTCAATGGCATAGTCAAATGTCAAAGACTGATCTCATCTAAACACATTTCAAAACACTTGAAATGTGAGATACCTTTAATGTGCAACCCAGTAAAACAAATGATATGTGCCATGGAGTTCAAACATTGCATGCTAGGAGATGAAACAAACAACTGTATATTAGTGACTTTATAGCAATATATTCATTCTAAACGAATCTTGCAAATTTTGAAAACTACACTAGAGATAAGGATGAAAGTCGTAAAGATTTCCCAGCCTATAAATGTCATCTCTCTGTGGATGGACATTTGTTGATTGAATTAAAAAGACTAAATCAATGTCATTAATATACAATCCAAAAGAGGAACAAGTCAAGAACCAAACCTTGGGATAGTGCTTCAAAAATTCAAGCAACTCTTTACAAAATAGTTACTATACTTCAATGTGAAAATAATAATTTAGCCAGGTTAAGGCCAACTCTGTCATATGCTCATATTTTAACACTAATATAAAATCTATCTTGGTAAAACCTTAGCTTAAATATAAAACAAATAAATAAAAAGATCTGCAGAAGTCCATTATTCAAAGACCACAAGATGTTACTAATCACACTAACAGTAGCTGTGTTGCAGTGTAGCAGTATGAACCCAGGAATATTCTAACATTCAAATTGTATACACAAAAACAAACTGTGTACATTTAATTTACTAATCAAATCAGCTGCTAGTAGAACAGATACGAGGTGATAATGACTAATATCTTAATACTATTAGCTTTAGTGAGGACTTTGAGGCAGCATATCCCTCAGCCATGACTAGTTAAATAAACAAGACAGATGGTGAAGGGAGTTTAGCAACCATGCCAGCAGCTTTCTTTTGAGATCTGGGTTTATGGAGAAAATGGTTCATGTGGGCTTAGATGGGATTTTTTTAAAACAATACATTTTCAGCTAGAGGAAAAGAAAAATTCACTGTTGGCTCTGTTAGAAGAAAAAACCTGACATGCATTGTTGGAACCAGTGTCATAAGTAATGAAAAGTATGCACTAGAAGCACAAATAAAATTATCATTAAAAGTAGCATATTAAGAAAGCATCAGAGCAGTCAGTACTAACAATCTGACTCAGATGTTTGAATGGTTGAGACTAATTAAACCATTCACTACAACCAATAATCTTTTACAACTGAAAAGGTTATCAGAAGCTGCTAAAAATGAAGATTTACAGGGCATGT
Organism: Trachemys scripta elegans; assembly: GCF_013100865.1. Taxonomy (NCBI): domain Eukaryota; kingdom Metazoa; phylum Chordata; order Testudines; family Emydidae; genus Trachemys; species Trachemys scripta. The sequence goes on from NC_048298.1 coordinate 305,191,593, forward strand.
AAACAATTCCCAAAACTAGTTAAATATAAATCTCATTCTGCTTTTAAAATGTGTGTTGCTTTTCTGCTTAGCTCCGAGTAGAAGGTTTAGGGAAGAATAAGGCAAAACTGCATTAGGTGTGCACACTTGTTCCAAAGATTTCAATTTTTTTATTTTTAAAAGTGCTTTGCAGCCTCAGTAGAAAGAATACGCTACATACTAGATCAAGAGAGCTAAGATAAATCTTACCAAAAAGCTTGAGAGTTAAAATATGTTAAATTCCCAATCTTCCTAATGCTAACAGGTAGATGCTAATTTAGTCACTTGTGATTATCAGAATTAGTTCCGTTCCATGTCCTATTTTACAGAATATTTTGCAAAAATATTGGGGACAAATTCAGCTCTCAGTTACAGCAGTGTAGAACCAAAGTAACTCCATTAACTTTAACACACTGGCTTAACAGATAAATGAGAACGGAAATCAGCTCCTTGTGTAAAAAGTTGCTGGAAAGAGATTATGTAGGTCAAATTCCAGGAAAAAAGGATGGGACTCAGTATAATGGAGACTATTCTTTCAGCACTGCTTGGTTTGGGCTGGAGGAGGAAGGGAATGATTAATATGCAAAACTCCAACATCTGCTATTGGGAGCTCAACATGTAATTTTGCCATGCACTGGTGAAAGAACGACAACAGCTTCACTTTGAAGGAATGGCAGGCCAGTAAGATAATAATTGGTAGTCTGCATTGCTAGATGGAAGGTACCTGGGACTGGTCTCTTTCTCTCTGGGTCAGTTGGAAAAAGGGAAGCAAGTTTGACCTACAGGATCAAGCAGAGGACTGGAAATCAGGAGGCTTGATTTCCATTCCTGTCATTGTCACTGGCTCTCTGTGAACGTGAGCAAGTAACTTGACTTCTGCCTGAATACTATTATTAATTGAATGTATTCATGCTAATCAAGCACCTTGCATTGTATTCTTTTAAATCATAATGTATTTTGGGACCAGGATTATGAGAGCTGTCAAATATGGTTGGTATCTCTTTAGTTAAGCCTACTATAGACAATTCCTAGTTGCATGACATAGGAACATTTCTGTAAGTGTAATATAAAAAGTATAGCAAGTCACACGTTCCGGATTATATTGATGCTCTAAAAGAAATGCTAAGTATCCTATTAGGACCAAATTCTACCTCACTTACACCCATGTAACCCCACTAAAGTTATATAATGAAGGGTAGAACTAGACCTGTGGTTTTCAACCTGTGTCTGTGGACCCCCAGGGGTCCACAGACTATGTTTAACATTTCCAAAGGGGTCTGCACTTTCATTTGAAAATTTATTGGGGAAATGAAAAAGGTTGAAAACCACTGAATTAGACAATTTAGACTAGAATGGTAGTTTTGCCAAAATGCTGCAAACTACTGATCTTTCTCTCTCTGTGCATGATAACTTCTGATCCCCTCTCTCGAGGGAGATCTGGGATAGTTCCAGCCAGCTGCTTCTCCTCTTGAGTTGACTCCCAGAGCTTCTGATTGGCTTGTCTCTTCTTGCTTTCTCCCTGTCCTCCATCCCCCCATAAGTTCCCTCTGCTATTTTCACAAAGGGAGGGGGCATCCCAGGCATCGTGGAGCCCTTGATTCATAGGCCAGCCTTGTGCAGCCTGTGACCCCAGTACCTCTACGCCTGGGGATCAAAAGACTTCCAGCTGCCATCAGATTCCAATCGATGCTGTTAAGTACAGTATCTACACACAATACAAGCTGCATCAACTGCAGACTTGCCAGGGAAGTTTATAGGGGGAGTATGTATCTCATTAATTAAACATGAAGATTATATTAAATTCAGAAATGATGTGAACACCAGTGAATAGAGAGAAATAGTAGAAAAGGATGTAGAGAAGTTAGAAATATGTACAGCAAATAAATTGAATTTCTCTTTGGACAAAAACAAGCTCATAGCTCTGAAGAAAAATAATTCATAACAGAGATTCACTGCGAGATACCTGAAAAGCAGAGGATATAGTGGATGTCAAAGAAGATATGAATTTGCAAATATTATACACCAACAAAACATCACTGCTGTTCCAAGCTGGCCACAAAAAAGCATCATGCCATGGAACAGGGAGGTGATAGTCCCATTTTACACAGCTTTGTTGAGATTGTACTTGAAATATTGTCATTTTTTCAGAGGTGTTCATCAACTGAAAGGAGCTCAGTGAAAGCAACACAAATGATTAAGTGGCAGGTGCGATTGCTTTATGAGGAAATATTAAAATATATAAATAAATGTAACTTAGCTAAGTGACAGCTAAAGCTGAGGTATGATGACCATTTTTAAGAGTTTGAAGGGTGCACACACCAAGCAAGCAGCAGAACTGTTTAGAGTAGTACATAGGACAAGGATGTTTAACTAGGTGTAAAAGGATGAAAAGGAAATTGTATGCTGATTACATGAGAATGAGATCTAATAGCTTGTGAAAATGATTGAAACTCCATTATCTGAGTCATGTACAACTAGACTGGTGAATGCACTAGAAAATGTACTGCAAGGAACAATCCTTTACTGATAGACAAGATGATCTCCAGGACTACGTTTAATCTATGAATCTAACATTAATAAAATGACCACACTGCATCATCACCACCTTCCTTTATTTTTCTAGAATTTAAATTTCAACTCAACACTTAAGTAGATATATAACTTTAAGCACATTTAAGTTCATCCCTATTCATCAAAGCAGTTTAGCACTTGGTTGAATTAGGCCCTTAATGCTATTTGTAAAATTGAGCTCAGACGTTTAGGCAGCAACCGGCCTAGCAACTAATTGCTCAGACCAGGGATGGGAAAGGAATAGGAAGCTTTATACTCAGTGGTGTCCAATCAGCAGTCCGCTTTTAGTGATTTGACCACACACAAGTGGGTATAATGCCTGTTGGTGGGGTATTTGCAGCAGTTCCCTCATCAGCCATTGCAACTTGGTTAGGCTCCCTCTTGGTAGCCTTGCAGGCCTGCGTTCAAGACCCACAGCACCTGACATTCCTTTAAATGTCTCTTTAATGATTAACCCCACACATTTGGAAGTCAGAACCCGAGCCTGATGTTTAATGATCCCTGAAAGCAAAGTTTCAATCTCTAGTACTGCTGATCTTGTAGCTTTTATTAGCAGTAAAATCACTGAAATATATGGTGGGAAAGTTCTACCAGTGTACTTGAAGTACTAGTGTTATAACCTTGGGAATAGAAGTGAGGCATAATTGTATTTTCTAAAAACCTATGTAATAGGTAAGGGAAGTATTTGAATTTCCTGCCTGTGTGAATAGAAAAAGTCCCAACCTATACTGTATGTGAAAAAACGAAGCTATGACTAAATGCTCTCTCCTGTAGTCTAGAAAGCCATACTGTAAATTGTCTGTGCGTCTGTTCAATCTTTGTGCAGCACCAAGTGACCTTTCTATCTTTGTCTGTTCATTCAATGAATGAGCTAATCAAAGTGTTGCTCCTTATTTCAGCCTCTCATTCTCCATAAGCTAAAACTACACTGTAGAGAAAAAAAATTAAGATATTGCACACTCCCCTCTACATTTGCACCAAATACAGCCCTAGATCTCACACTGGACCAAATCTGCTCTGTTTTCTCAGGCTATGGAAAGCCAAACCCAGAAAAAAATGTTGTGGTTCGACAATGGAAACCAGGAGACAGGACTGGAGAGTCCAGTTCTGGAGAGCTGCAAACTCTGAGCACTGAATATCTCAGCTCCTCATGGGTCCATTTATTCCAGTGCATGGGGTAGTGAAAGGTGAGATAGGGCAGGCTGTATAACATCAACTATGTGGATCTACTGGACATTCTCCCCCATGAAGGAAGAACTTGCCAGTCAAAAGGGCTTCATATAGAAAGCAGAGATCACGGCAGACATTAAGTTTAAGGCACCACAAAGTGCACTGACTGCTTTTGGTGGCAGCCACATGAATGTAATTAACTTTTATCTTGGGAAATGATCACCCAAAAATATCTTCCACAAATCTACCATTGACTTTAATAGGATTCAAGCATGTGGTTAGAGTTTGCTGAATAGAGGTGGGATCACTTATATACTTAGGCTTGGAAGGATTAAATTTTATTGGTAAATGTCAATAAACATTAATTTCATTGTATGCATGCAGTCCAGTGGAAAAATATTTCCATTGAAAATAAACAAAATGTACAGATAGACGAAGTAAGAAAAATACTGATTGACAACTTCTTAGAGTTTTGATTGAAAGCTAAAATTTTGAAATATGTTGGCACTTTGTGTTTTAAAGTTTATAAAGCTTTAACTTTTTGAATCTGAATGTCTACTCTCATTAAATAATTGTCTGATCCCCTATAATTTTGTGCAATTGTAAAAATTTCAATTGATAAAAATAGAAAAAAGTTTAAAAATAAACATCAATATAATCTGCTGAAATTATTTTAAAAAATCAAATTCTACCAAGCCTATATATACACCTCTACCTTGATAGAACACTGTCCTCGGGAGCCAAAAAATCTTACTGCATTATAGGTGAAACCGCGTTATATCGACCTTGCTTTGATCCACCGGAGTGCGCAGCCCCCCCCCCCGCTTTACCGCGTTATATCTGAATTTGTGTTATATCGGGTCGTGTTATATCGGGGTAGAGGTGTATTTAATATTAAGCATGTGCTCAAGTGCATTCACTGGGCCATTGTACAAAAATAAATTACATTAGACTCACTATTCAGCTATGTTTCCCTTTAAAGGAAGCAGAGATATCTGTTTCTAAATATAAAATTCTTAACACCTAAGTGATTTAGGAGACTGTCACATTTTTCAAAATGCATTTTATGCAGTTAGCAGCCTAAGTCTCACTTAAAGAAAATGGGACCTCACCTCCTAAATCTGTTTTGAAAATGGGGCTTAGTTTTGAAAAATTGTACCCTAAAACTAGAATTCTGGTTTTTCATAACTCAGCAGCCATGCTATGTTCTATGGCTTCTTTTTTAGTTAAATAATGCATAAATGACATTTGAGGTCTATTCTCAACAGGAAACGTTTTAAAGACTTGGCCAATGGAAAATGATTTAAAGTGTGATTTTTTTTCTTTTTAAGACTTCTTTTCAAAAATAACAAATGGTGGTAGTCTCCCTAGTTTTAAAACAAGTTACATAATACTAATAAAAAAGCATTAAAATAGAGATGATGGGCTTATTGACAGAGGAGGTATATTCCTAATGAAAAAATCTAAAGTTGCCACAGGTTTTTTGCTTGGGAATTGGTAACAGTTTTCATATATGTAATATATCTGGCTATTCATTTACAATCTTTGCCCGTCATATAATTTTATTATTTTTTTATGAATTAGTAACTAAACAGTCAAACAAATTGTTTACCCTAGAGGAGAGGCCTATGCCTCTGAGTTCTATCACACAAGGTGTGTTCATTTCCCAAGAGAATGCTAAAATTGCAAGCAAGAAGGATCTAAAAGCCACCTGTTGGTAGTAGAGGATGAATACTGTCTTTCTAAAAGACTATTCTTGGTAACCATGGATACTGCTGGTTCTGTTAGGGTAAAAAAAAAAAAAAAACCTATATTGCAGTGAACTTATTTTTTTTAGATCAGTGACACTCAGGGTAGGTCTACACTTACCCGGTAGTTTGGCGGCGAGCGATCAAACTTCTGGGTTCGACTTATCGCGTCTTGTCTGGACGCGATAAGTCGAACCCAGAAGTGCTCGCCGTCGACTGCGGTACTCCAGCTAGACGAGAGGAGTACCGCGGAGTTGCCGGGGGAGCCTGCCTGCCGCGTGTGTACCGAGGTAAGTTCGAACTAAGGTACTTTGAACTTCAGCTACATTATTCACGTAGCTGAAGTTGCGTACCTTAGTTCGAATTAGGGGGTTAGTGTAGACCTGGCCTAAGTCTTCAGTGGTTCAGCAGCCAAATTAGTGATCAACATTACCCAAAAGAGTCACGGTAGTGTGAATTCATTGTTTCTTTTATATTTTATATTATTCTCACAGCAAATAAGCTAAGTTATCAACTTATACTAAATTATTAATTTGTTAATAATATAGTAAAAGCATCCTGATTGGTTCAAGACTTAGACTGGTTAATATTAAATCACATAGTATTTTAATATGTGTGGTAAAGACCCGCAGGAGACACATTGAAGAGCCACTTGCGGTTCATGAGCTGCAGTCTGAGTATCAGTGGTTTAGATCCAACTTTCTATAGCAGGGAAAACAACATAACATCTTATTGGGTGCTATGCCTGAAGGCTTCAGTAGTCCCTGTAACTGGCCTACTCTTCCTCCAGGTTCTGGACTGTCTGGTGAATCCATACAGTTGCTTCACAAGCCCCAGTTCTGAGCCCCCGTGCACTGAGGTGATCAAATAACAAATCATTGCTGATTGACGGTCCCAGTGATAAAGTTGTTAAGGTAAAACAGGAAGTTGAGGACACTACCTCATCACTGCCCCGCCTTTGGAGCTATGTGAACCCCTGGAGGTAAGTAAACTCAGTGGCTACAGTTATGAAAGATCTTCCTTACACAGGCGCACAAGAAGGCAGAGATGTCTTACGTTCAGCTCTTATTCATGCATAAGGGTCAATCACAATCAGCCATAATTAAATAATAATAACTCTGATTCTCCACTACCTTTCATATGGTGAAATGATGAAGTCACTTCTATAAAGTGGGTGCAAGTGATATTAAAAAATTCTGATTTTGTAGTATTTGCATTAATTTTGCAGTCTCTTTGTACAGGTGTAGATAAATACACAAGGTACAAGGCAGGGGAGAATCAGTCTAATTATATAGCTGAATACTAAAGGGTTCACATGTAGTAAAATATGGAAGAAAAGTTTAACAGTTAAATATATGCAATGCAGAATTGTTTAGTGTCCGAGGAACACATTTTAAAATTAATGGGAATATCCCACTCAGTGATAAATAGAGCACACAGACATTTCCCCCTACAGATAACTTAAAAGTAAGAGGGTTTGTTATTTTAATTGCTGAGCGTGTTCCATTTCAATTGGAAAAGATACTTAAAGAGAAAATGGGTAATACATTTTAATCAGAGGGTCCATTAGGAATACTGAAATAACTATTGTTTATACATACACATTCTACAATCAATGTATTCTTCAATGAACTCTTCCCTAAAATAGACTCTATTAAGGGCTAGCTTCATACTAAAATTGAAGTTTATAGTGTGGTCTGTTTGGAGCTGCGTGCTGAGCCAAGCAGCCTCCTAGGTTAGGCTGAGAATTTACTAATGAGACTCTTTCCTACTATCCTTTGATCTCTAATCCCTTGACAAGATGATGGGGCTCACTGAGGGGTTTAAAAAGTCAGCTCCTAAGGGTATGTCTACACCGCCCACATTACAGCATGGCCAGGGGAAAGCCCACAGATGCAGAAGAGCACACGGTTCAGACAGTCATCCCTCAGGGGAGGGTTTATTAAAGGGGATACTCTATCCCAATGGTACTCAAACTTATTTGATCATGCCCCCCATTCTGTGGGTCTGTAGTTGTTTATGCCCCCCCACCCCCAGAGGTGAAAGTAAGCCGGTACGCCCTGGTACAGCGTACCAAGGCGGATCGGCTTCCCCTGGTGGCAATTTAAAGGGCCTGGGGCTCCCAGCAATGGCTGGAGCCCCGGGCCCTTTAAACTGCCATTAGAGCCCTGCTGCCGGAGCCCTGGGGAAGCGGCGGCGGGGCTTCGGTGGCGATTTAAAGGACCTGGGGCACCTGCTGCAGCTACTGCCCTGGGCCTTTTAAATTGTCCCCGAAGCCCTGGGGTAGTGGCGGCGGGGCTCCAGTGGCTATTTAAAGGATCCGGGGCTGTGGTAGCCACTACCGCCCCGGCCCTTAAAATAGCCACCGCCACCTCCCCAGGGCTCCGGCAGCAGGGCTCCAGGGACTATTTAAGGAGCCTAGGGTGGTAGTGGCAGCTGGAGCCCCGGGCCCTTTAAATCACCGCCTGAGCCCCCGGCTGCTGCTGCTACCCCGGAGCTCTGGCAGCATGGCTCAGGTGGTGATTTAAAGGGCTCGGAGCTCCCATTGCCGCTACCCTCCGTGGCCCTTTAAATCACCACCCGAGCCCCGCTGCTGGAGCCCTGGGGTAGCAGCCGCAGGGCTCGGGTGGTGATTTATAGGACCAGGGGCTCCTGGCTGCTGCTATTGCAGTGGAGCCCTGGGCCCTTTAAAGCTCCGCCAGAGGCTGGGGCCCCCTCTGATGGTGATTTAAAGGGCCTGGGGCTCCACTGCGGTAGCAGCAGCTGGAACCCCAGGCCCTTTAAATCACCCCTGGGGCTCCCAGTCCCCTCTGGAGCTGGTAGCTCCGGGGGTGATTTAAAGGGCCCGGGGTTCCCAGCTGCTGCTACCAAAGCCCCAGCCCCAGGCCTTTTAAATCCTCATTGAAAGTGCTCAGGGATTTAAAGGCCCCACCTCTCCCGGTAGAGGCCCCGCCTCTTCTGGTTGAGGCCCTGCCCCCTCCCAAGGACTCTGGAGTACTGGTAACTCCTTTAAGTTACTTTCATCCCTGGCCTCTCCCCACTCCCGCCTCACAAGTACATATGAAGGCAGAGCGAAAAGCAGTGGTTGCTTGCCTGGTGCCCAGCTCTGAAGGCAGCACCGCTGCCAGCAGCAGCGGAGAAGTAAGGATGGCAATGCCATACCATGGGTTATGGGGGGATATGATGAGGGCTATAGAATCGTAACTGTTGTGGAGAAAGTGAACAAGAAAGTGTTATTTACCCCTTCACATAACACAGAAACCATGGGTCATCCAGTGAAATTAATAGGCAGCAGGTTTCAAACAAAAAGAAGTACTTCTTCCACAGTCAACCTGTGGAACTTGTTGCCAGGGGATGTTGTGAAGGCCAAAAGTATAATTAGAGTAAAGAAAGAATTAGATAAGTTCCTGGAGGATAGGTCCACCAATAGCTGTTAGGGAAGACGGTCAGGGACAGAAACCCATGCCCTGGGCATCCCTAAGCCTGTGACTGCCAGAATCCGGGTCTGGACAACAGTGGATGGATCACTTGATAGTTGCCCTGTTCTGTTCATTCCTTTTGAAGAATCTGGCACCAGTCCTGTCAGAAGATAGGATACTGGGTAAAGTGGAGCATTGGTTTGACCCAATTGGCTGTTCTTATGTTCTAAATTTTTAATTTTCTGTTTAATTAAAAATAAATCTCAGATTTACTCCAGAAGGAATTAGATTTGCTCCATAATGCCTGATTCTTCACTGCTATGCAGCTTGCAAAGTTGTATACATACCCTGTATGGTCAGATCTTTAATTCATGTAACTTGGAGAAACTCCACTGACTAAATTGAACTTGTGCAGAGGATCTGGCCAAGTGAGTACCAATTGAGTTTCAAAACATTACCACAACACAATGATTACACAATGCATAGGATAGTGGAGAATCGGGCACAGGAAATGTATTCAGCTCTATAATGATTGGGGATGGACTTTTTTGGGAAAATATTTTCCCTTTTAGACACATTCTTATAATTAGAGCTAATCAAAATGTTTTGAATTTTGCAATTTCAAATTTTGTAATTAAAAAAAAATTAAAAATGTTAACAAAATGTTTGTGAAAATTTCCCCTCTACATGTTTGATCAACTATAGAACTTGCCAATTTTTTATGTATTCTGAAATACTGAATTTAGAAAATCTGAAAATACAGCATTTTAAATTAAAAAAAAACAACAAGAAAACAATGTTAAAATATGTTTGTGTTTTCCCTCCATCTTTTTCAATCATTAAGACTTACAATGTGTATTCCAGAATTATCAGTTCTTAGCCCTGGTCTACACTATGAGTTTAGGTCGAATTTAGCAGCGTTAGATCAATTTAACTCTGGACCCATCCATATGACAAAGCCATTTTTGTCAACTTAAAGGACTCTTAAAATTGATTTCTGTACTCCTCCTGACGAGGGGATTAGCGCTGAAATCGACATCGCCGGGTCGAATTTGGGGTAGTGTGGATGTAATTCAATGGTATTGACCTCTGGGAGCTATCCCAGAGTGCTCCATTGTGACCGCTCTGGACAGCACTCTCTACTCAGATGCACTGGCCAGGTAGACAGGAAGAAGCTCCCAGGTTACCTTGGCAGTTATCCCCCTATTTGTGTGATGCATTAATAAAGAATGCATGATTTCGAAACAATAATGACTTTATTGCCTCTGCAAGAGGTGATCGAAGTGGGGAGGGCAGTTGGCATACAGGGAAGTAGAGTGAACCAAAGGGGTGGGTTTTCGTCAAGGAGAAACAAACAGAACTGTCACACCATAGCCTGGCCAGTCACAAAACTGGTTTTCAAAGCTCCTCTGATACGCAGCACTTCCTGGTGTGGTCTTCTAATCGCCCTGGTGTCTGGCTGCACGTAATCAGCGGCCAGGCGATTTGCCTCAACCTCCCACCCCGCCATAAACATCTCCCCCTTACTCTCACAGATATTGAGGAGCACACAGCAAGCGGCAATAACAATTGGAATATTGGTTTCACTGAGGTCTAATCGAGTCAGTAAACTGCGCCAATGCGCTTTTAAACATCCAAATGCACATTCTACCACCATTCTGCACCGGCTCAGCCTATAGTTGAACAGCTCCTTACTACTGTCCAGGGTGCCTGTGTATGGTTTCATGAGCCATGGCATTAAGGGGTAGGCTGGGTCCCCACGGATAACTATAGGCATTTCAACATCCCCAACAATTATTTTCTGGTCTGGGAAGTAAGTCCCTTCCTGCAGCTGTTCAAACAGTCAAGAGTTCCTGAAGATGTGAGCGTCATGTACCTTTCCCGGCCATCCCATGTTGATGTCGGTGAAACATCCCTTGTGATCCACCAGTGCTTGCAGCACCATTGAAAAGTACCCCTTGCAGTTTATGTACTGGCTGCCAAGGTGGTCCGGTCCCAAGATAGGGATATGCGTTCCGTCTATCGCTCCACCACAGTTAGGGGATCCCATTGCAGCAAAGCCATCCCCTATGAGCTGCACATTTCCCAGAGTCACTACCCTTGATAGCAGCAGCTTAGTGATTGTGTTGGCTACTTAGATCACAACAGCCCACACAGTAGATTTACCCACTCCAAATTGATTACCGACTGACCGGTAGCTGTCTGGCTTTGCAAGCTTCCAGAGGGCTATCGCCACTCGCTTCTCAACTGTGAGGGATGCTCTCATCTTGGTATTCTTGTGCTTCAGGGCAGGGGAAAGCAAGTTAAAGTTCCATGAAAGTGCCCTTACACATGCAAAAGTTTCGCAGCCACTGGGAATCATCCCAGACCTGCAACACTATGTGGTCCCACCAGTCTGTGCTTGTTTCCTGGGCCCAGAATCAGCGTTCCACGGCATGAACCTGCCCCATTACCACCATGATGTCCAAATTGACAGGGCCCGTGCTTTGAGAGAAGTCTGTGTCCATGTCCTCATCACTATTGTGATCGCGCTGTCGTCGCCTCCTCGCCTGCTTTTGCAGGTTCTGCATATACTGCAGGATAATGTGCAAGATGTTTGCAATGCTCACAACAGCAGTGGTGAGCTGAGCGGGCTCCATGCCTGCTGTGGTATGGCATCTGAAGGAGAGCAGGAAAGCAGAGTTGCAGTGGAATCAATGGATGATGACGGATGCCACGAGAATAGATATTTATACCAAATGACAATCGGACCTGCAAGGTGGATTCATGGCACCAGGAGAGCAGAATTGCAGCGGAAGCAGAGGTGGACAATGGTTAGCACCGCGCACATTTCCCAAGGACCCAGGAGCCCATGACAGACAACACGGAGAAATTCACTGTCGAGGCAATATCAGCAGAGCAGAGTTGCAGCGGAATCGGTGGATGATGACGGATGCTACGAGAATAGTTATTTAAACTGAACGACGAAAGGACCTGCGAGGTGGATTCATGGCACCAGGAGAGCAGAGTTGCAATTTACTCTATTGAGCTCAGTCATCATTTACTCAATTGAGACTGAGCTTATTTACAACAGCAGGAGAGCAGAGTTGCAGCGGAAGTGGTGGATGATGATGGTTTGCAGACCTACTGTGCTGTCTGCTGCCAACAGCACCCAGGACACAACAGCAGCAGTGTCGGTGAGCTGAGCTGAGCGGGCTGCACGCTTGCTGTGGTATGGCATCTGAAGGAGACCAGGAAAGCAGAGTTGCAGCAGAAGCGGTGTATGACGATGACGATGGTTTGCAGTCCTATTGCACCGTCTGCTGCCAGCAGCACCCAGGAAGCACCCAGGACACAACAACGGCGATGTTGATGAGCTGAGCTGAGCGGGCTACACGCTTGCCGTGGTATAGCATCTGCGTGGAAAAAAGGCGTGAAATGATTGTCTGCTGTTGCTTTCACGGAGGGAGGGGCAACTGATGATATGTACCCAAAACCACCCACGACAATGTTTTTGCCCCATCAGGCAGTGGGACTTAACCCAGAATTCCAATGGGCAGCGGAGACTGCGGGAACTGTGGGATAGCTACCCACAGTGCACCGTTCCGTAAGTTGATGCTAGCCACGGTAGTGAGGATGCACTCCCCTGACTTAATGCGCTTAGTGTGGACATACGCAGTCAACTGTATAAAATCAATTTCTAAAAATTGACTTCTATAAAATCGACCTAATTTCATAGTGTAGACATACCCTTAGTGTAGAGCTGATGTAGGTTATTTGAATTGAAGCTAATGGGAAACATAATATTTTACATGACAGACAAAGTGGGTGAGGTTATATTTTTTTATTGGACCACTTCTGTTGGTGAAAGAGACAAGCTTTTGAGCTTAGACAGAGCTCTGCTTCAGGTCTGGGAAAGGTTCTCAGGCTTTGGCTACACTGGTGCTGTACAGCGCTGCAACTTGCTGCGCTCAGGGATATGAAAAAACACCGCCCTGAGCGCAGCGAGTACAGCGCTGTAAAGCGCCAGTGTAATCAGTGCCTGCAGCGCTGCACGCTTTCTCGCAGCACTGCAAGCTACTCCCCTCGGAGAGGTGGAGTACATACAGTGCTGCGAGAGCTCTCTCGCAGCGCTGGCGGCATGACTACACTCGTGCATCACAGTGCTGCCGCGGCAGCACTGCATGGCAGCGCTGTGAAGTCCCAAGTGAAGCCAAGCCCTCAGAGTATTACAGCTAAATCCAAGTTGGTACAAATTGCTTAGCATAAGGAGTTAACATTTAAGATGCCATTCATGGTGAAGTGGGCAATTAACACCTCTGAAGTCATAGGACAAAGGAGGGTTAGTGGTGAGTTAGTGTGTGAGTTCATTCGAGAATGTACTGATCGTCTCATTTCACCCACATAGTTGTGATTGGAACAATTAGTGCACTGGATGAGGTACCTCAGAGGTTGTGATAGGCATGTGTAGGACCCATGGATCTTGAAAGGTGTGTTGTGGGGGGTGTTGATCATTGTAGCAGTAGAGATGTCTGCAGGTTTTGCACCTGTTGCTCTGGCAGGGTCTGGTGTTGCTTTGAGTTGGTGTGTGCTGAGTTTGGAGGGGCTAGGAGGGTTGTTTGAAGGCCAGAAAAGATTTCTTTCAGGATATGGTTCCCATCAAGTATGGGTTGCAATTGTTTGATGATACCTTGCATGGGCTGCAGTGTGGGGTGGTAGGTGACATTTAGGGGTGTGAGATCAGAGGGCTTTGGTTTTCCTGTATTGAAGCAGGTTCTCTCAGGGTATTAGGGTGGCCCATTCCATGATGCAATCTACTTCTTTAGTGGAGCGTCCTTGTTTGGTGAAGGTGGTTTAAAGTGTGTGAAGGTGTGTATCAAGGACTTCCTCCTTGGAGAATATTCTGTGGCATCTGAGTGTCTGGCTGTAGAAACTGATTTCTTGGGGTCCATCCATTTGCACAATGTTGACAAAGGTAAATGATGAAGTGCTAAGAGTAGTAGGAGTAATAAAAATAAATTGTAAAAAGTAAACAATTAGAGGGAGCAAAACTATATTTAAAATGGATTACATGAAAGGGGGTACAATTCGGGGAATCCCAGCAGAAGACGAGACAAATTTGTGAACTGATAGGAGACTTTATACGGACATACAAGCGGATAGGGGAGTCTTTTAAATACACAAAATGTGCAACATATTTTACATACACCCCCAAAAACTATTTCACTGAATCAAGTCTCCTCTAGCACCTCAGTACGTTATATCAGATAGAGAGGAGCTGCCATGTCTAGGGATTGGAATGCCCTGTGCTTTTGAGGACACAGCCCGGGCAACTGGGTTCTGTGACATACTGTCCTGTGAGAGGGGAAATAAAAAGCCCCTCTGCCCCACACTCTATTTTTGTAAACATAGCCGGTGACTCATCTCATCAGAGTAACTGTGACCCCTGTGCTGGGGTTTTGGCCTTTGTTACCATCTGGCAGTGCTTCGCCTTGGGCAGGGGCATGCATGGTTGCACCTCACACTGGAACCTCTATTGGGTATCATTAAACAATTACAATGTATACTTGATGGGACTACACCCTGAAAGAAATCTTTCTCAGACCCTCTTTTCTGGCCTTTTGGCTTTACTTTGCAGGTGATGGGGATTAAGCCCCACCACACCCTGCCATAACAACAGATGTAAAACCCACAGACATATCTCCACTGCTACAATGACCAATACACGCTACACCAGAATTTTCAAGATCCCTGGATCCTACACATGCCTATCACAACATGTGGTGTCCTTCTCCAGTGCATTAAATGTCCCAACAACAACTTTGTGGCTGAAACCAGACCATCAGTACTCTCTGAAATGAAGTCTCTCTTTCTCTCTCTCACTCACTCTGTGTCTGTCTCTCTCTCTCTCTCTCACACACACACAGACAAAAATCACCACAACACCCGTTGGTGTCCACTTTTTCACAAAATGATCATTCCGTATCTGACTTCCCAGTCCTCCTCCTCAAAGGAAACCTACACAAGAGATGAGCTGACCAATGGGAGTGTCCACTGACATGTAAGGAAATGCAGAGCACAAAAGAACTTACATGGAATTGCTGTTCACAGAGAGCTATCTTCTGCTTTGTCTCACATGGGTGCTAGTTGGCTGCAGAGATCCTCATTTCTCCCCAGCACACACAGACACAGAAGCCAGGCAGAATAGTACCTAGGAGAGCTGGTCCAAATATTCCAAATCAGAAGATTTTTCACTGAAAAAATCCTTTACTCAAAACCATAAGAATTCACAATTTTTTTTTACATTTTCACAGCATTTTAAATTTTGTATCAATCTTTATCTAAATGATTATCAACAGTTTGTACTGAAAATCCAGTTTTGATTACAAAGAAGTCAAGAAAAAATTCAACATCTCCTCCCAAAAAATGTTGCAATCCCTGCAAAGCAGAAACAACTTCAAAAATTTGAAAATTTTCACTGTTTTTCCTCCAAATGTCAACCAACATGTGTACTTGGTGATGTTTCTTGTTCCAAGATGACTTGGGTCTCTGCTTCTCCAATGTTGTTCAGAAGAGCTAGGGGTAGCGTATACCAGCCATAAGAGGAATGCTGAGTGTGCTGTCCCCAAGCAGCTGCCCAACAGCTGCCTGAGACCTGCCCAGGCAGAATGTCTGAAGGAACTTCCACAAGACTCCTACAGTTCTGCTCTTCCCTTCCTTTGGAACAGTGTGACTCTGTCCCAAACACCAGGTGTTAGCCAAGAAACAGTTACTATATAGAACTGACTACTCAAGGCAGCACCAGGAGCAAATAATACCATAGACAATATTTGAAGGAAACAATATTGAAAGATATGCAGTTGAAAAGCATACATGCAAGTGCACAAAGGGTAAATGAGTTGACAGGATTCCCAAAATTTAGAATGGAGCATGCATTAAATCCACTTGCAATTTGCCGAAGTATATGTAGGAATATACAGTCATTTGACTGCAAAATAGCAAAAATGAACATAATAATAAATACAATGGATGAATGATGCCTTTCTCCCACAAACATGCTCAGGGCATTGTACAACTTGAAAAACATAAAATGAGAACATAATAAATAAACCCCAACTTAAACTTTCTGACCCAAACAGGTCCAGTGATAAGAAATAAAGGACCCTGATTCTGGCTCCCAACTCAGCCACTGTACACTGTTCCAGCAGCATATAGGGGCTGTAAAGAAGAGGCCTCAACAGTCCAAGAAAAAACTTCCTTAGCACAGGAGCTGCACCCCACCCCCAAGCACACACACAACCCTTGCTACAGGGAACATGCTGGGGGCAGGAAAGGACTAGAGGGGATGCAGAGTGATCTGGGATGCAGAGTCATTGGTAGGCTGCTAGGCAGCCATGGGGAGGCTATGGTAGGTAAGTTATTGGAGCGACAAGGACCCCTGCTCAGGCAGAATTCAAGTGGTGCACAGTGGCGTAAAGCCACATTTGTCCCTATCTCCTCATCCTGGTTTGTGCCCTCTGTCCTGCACAGCAGCAGAGAATTTGGCTCGGTGTTTATTTCCTCCACCCCCTGAGTCAAATGAGGAAATCCGGATTGCTAGTATAAACAGGATTTCCCCCATACCCCTTTGAAAAGACATCATTCTAGAAGGTTACATCCTTGATATCAGGAGTAGCAAATTTCACATTATATGACCCACCTCCATAAAGGCACAATTTCCTGCCAGCCTGACTGAGACTTAATGATATTGAATTATATAGTGATTGTTACAAAACCATGTTACTGACCTGTAAAAACTGGAGGTATAATGTGGTTCTATGGATTCAATATGATTTGAGCCCATCTACACGAGCACAATCAAATTCACCTTTTATAACTCATTGCCCTGACACAGTAACTTTTATACAGTAAATGGGCCTGAAGATTTACTTATATATGTGCTCTGGAACTCCTGTTGAGCCAAGTTCTCTTTGCTTAAGATATTTGTAAGGAGTTCAGTGAAGAGCAGAATAAAGTGTAACTCTCAAAACAGCTTTGAACTTCTAAAAGGCTCTAGTTCCTTTGATATTTGGACAAAAGTCCAAGGCAGCTACTTTTAAAAATGCATTTGACCTTCTGTGTCTTTGATGCCCTTTCAAAAAGGTTTACTTGACTAAGAACTGACCACTCAGCTTTGTCAAATGCTTTTTCTGCATTTAAAGGCAACAGAATGAATTGAGCAAGTAATGTGTAATAATCCCACAATCCTAAAAATATTAACTCTTTTTTCCATTCTGTTAGTTTCCAAAGGAGGGAACATCTAAGTGAAGTTTTTTTATTATCTTTTTTCAATACTTCTTTTTTGCCTTAAATGTATAAGGTGGAAGTCTATAATCTTATTCATTCTCTCATAAAACATCTGCGGGACAGAAAGTAACAAAGAGGATTTTCAACTTTCAAATATGATGAAATATTCAGTTTATCTATCACCTCTGAAATGTAATTCAATAATTTTTATGGTGAGCTTCTAAAGATGCTCACTCTGTCAGTTGATCTTGTTATTGCTTTTTTCTTTTTTTCCCCTGGATGATGCAATATTCATAAAGTCCCCCCTTCTTACAGCCTTGGCAGCTTCCCAGACCATTTTATTACTTGCCTCTCTATTATAATCTATCACAACATGACAAAGTTAATCTTTTCTTCCCACTGGATCTTTGCCTGCAGTCCTTACTCATGCAAAACTCCTATCAAAGCCAACGAGAGTTTTTCCAGAGTAAGATCTGGAATATCCAGCAGTCAGAGTGGCCAGGCAGCCGGCTGAGGCAGGAGCAGATCAGGAGTTGGCTCACATGGAAATGAGCACTGGCTAGTGCAGAAGCAGTAGTCTGTTGAAACTACTAGCAATGGGAATGCCCAGAAAGGAAGTGATGTTGGAGAGATTGCTTTCCTTTAGGAACCTGCATTGGGATCACCTGGTTGGATCCTAGTCTGTGGGAGGGCTGAACCCTGGTTGAATGTTATGGAACCTACCACAAGCCCAGCAGGTAATTGCCTCTGATGACTCATCACATTCTCTGCTTCAGTGATGACTCATGAGGCTTAAGCAGCTTTGAGCCCAGAGATATCACACAGGCCAAAACTCTTGCAGGTTTAAGTAAACTGTCTCCACCATCTGTTATCTCTCTGATTGCCCTAACACTTCAGAAAGCCTAGACTTACATATAAAATATTTGCTGTGTTATTGGAGCCAGGTTGGTTCCAGGATATTAGAGAGACCAGGTGGGTGAGGTAATATCTTTTATCGGACCAACTTCTGCTGGTGAAAAAGACAAGCTGTCGAGCTTACACAGAACTCTTCTTTGGGTCCGGGAAATGAACTCAGAGAGTCGCAGTTAATTTGTTTAGCATTAAGAGTTAACACGTTGTAAGAGACCATTCAAGGTGAAGTGGGGAGTTAACACGTCTGCAGCCATAGGACAAAGTCAAAGGAGGGTTAGTGGGCTATAGATTGTTGTAATGAGCCATAAATCCAGTGTTTTTATTACATCTGTAATTTTTAGTGTCTAACAAAGTTATGAATTTAAGCTCCCAGGCTCATGTTATGAAAGTTTAATTCTTCATTCTTCTGTCCACGTTTCTTCTTTCCTGAGCCACTAAGCCTCCGTTTTGTGATCATTTTCTTTTAGGGAACCAATTGATAGGTTGAAAGGTTTTCTCCAAAGTTAGTAGTGCTCACTGAGGCCAGCTCTAAGAGGAGCTGATTGTCCTTAGTTCCCTTTGGTATAAATATGAATTGAGGGTGCACAGTCCCATGCAGGAGGTGTGCAGGAGTTCTTAGGGTGCCCAGGACTGTGAGTCACCTTGTTACCCTTCCCCTGCCTCCAGCAAGAGAGACACTTGCTTGTGCCTAATTGGGTGTCAGCTCACTGACACCTCCAGCCTGTTAGCCACCCTAACAATCTTCTCTGGGGTACACCAGCCCTCATTTTGCCTTGCAGGTTAACAAGAAGTGCACCCCAGTTCCTGAGGCCCTGTAGTGTCCAGCCCCTTATCCACTGAATACTCACAAAATTACCAGGTCAGCTGTTCTCAAAGGGACAGGGTACTGACCAGCTTGTATGATTCAACTCATGAATACTGCTTTGCTTAACACCCCAGCATGTGGATATATCTGTAGTGAAAACAAGAATACGTTTATTAACAAAGAAGAGAGATACAAAGATTCGTGAGAGCAAGAATATTGGAAACAAAAATGGTTACATATCAAACAAAATCAATACATGCTTTCTAGAGACTAAATGTATCAGGCTAACCTCCTGTCTAAAGCAGCCTTATCTCACCCAAAGCCTTTTACAGTGTTTCCAACCAAGGTTGGTTGTGATCCTATTTTCACGAATGTAAACATGATGTCTGTTTATTTCCTAGATGCAGACAACAGGATGCTTTCCTTGTCCCCGAGTTATAGTCCAATAAACCTTTGACTGTGCACCCAAGATAAGGCTCTTTTCCCACTGCTGGTCTTCTCTTCCTGTTAAATCTCACAATCCTTCATCTGCATTGAGAAGTGAAAGTAAGCTGGTACGGGCCGGTACAGCATACCAGTAAGAAAGTGGACGGTGGTACGGGCTGATACACAGACGACATTAAAGCGCTGCCGCGGCAGCGCTTTAAGCACCATGCTGGCAGGGCCCCTGATGAGGGGGACAAAAGGGGGCAGCTGCCCTGGGGCCTGGTGATTTAAAAGGGCTGAGGGCTCCCGGCAGTGGCCGGAGCCCCAGGCCCTTTATATTATGCCAGAGCCCTGAGCAGCATGGGCCAAGGAGTGCTGCATAGCTGGTTGGGGGAGTCTGACCCCAGCCCCACCCCTTCTGCATGAGACCCCGCCCCTTCCAGGGGCCCACAGCTTAGCACCCCCACACACACCCCTTGCCCAGGATCCTGGCTTCCCTGTATACTGGTAAGTTCTTTAAGTTACTTTCACCCCGTCTGCATTTAGCTCAGACTGGTGACTGAATGAGACAATACTCAGTTTATATTTCAAAAGACAGATAGATAAACATCTCTGGTCTGGCTGAAATCTATTTTTCACCTCTGCTGGGTGTAAACACCTTGACACAAATGATAAGAACATATTACTACTATCTATACATAGGTTCTTACAGTAGCATAGGGTTGCCAGGTGTCTAGCTTTCAACCGGAAAGTCTGGATTTACGGGGACCTGTACAGTCTCCAGTCAGAAGTATTGACCAGACACCAAAAGTCCGGTTACCGCAATTCTATTGTTGCCCCCAACCCCCAGCCAGCCCAAGGCCCCTTTAATCCTGAGTGCTAGCCCCAGACCCAGGAAGGGGCAGAGCTGGAGGAGTCTCAGCCAGGCTGGGGAGAGACACTTCTTCTTCCCCTACATGGGCTGCTTCCGGGCCCGAGTCAGACCCACCTCTGGGGAACCTACACTGCCTGCAGGAAACCCCCACCCCACCCCCGCTTCCTGCCCCCATATCTCCCTTTGAACTCCACCTCAGAGCTGCTGCTGGACAGAGCAGGAGAGACATGGTTGGAGGGGGGTCAGTTTTGTAGTGTCCAGTTTTGAGAAATTGGAAACTTGGCAACCCTCCAAAAGGAGTACATACCTTTTACAATGATATTCATAACCAACATGACACTGTCTTTCCTTTGATCCTTATATGACATTCTTTAGTGAAGCAGGATATTCTTGTAACCTTCTTTCCAATTGGCACTGAGGGGTTTTTGAGTCACAAGGATTAGGCCTCATGTTTGCTGTCCAGGTAGTGGTCTATGACATGCAATAGCTTCTACAGCATGTAATAGGCATCGATTGCATTTCTTATTGCATGTAGAAGTCCATTGGTGGATCTGGATAAAAAGTGGGGTAAAAATTGTGAAAATTTTCTAACGAAGTAATTTTCATTCTGCAGGTCTCAAGAAGGAGCAATTTTTCATTTAACCAACATTTTCCACAAAAGTGTGTATAAAAAAACTTAAGAATTTTTTGTGACCTTCCCCTCCCCCATTTTCCCCTTTCTCTCTCTTTTCCGTATTGATAGGGAAAAAAGAGGGAAAAATACAATACAAAACAAAATAAGAAACAGCCTGCAAAAAACCAAACCAATAAATAAATAATGACTACTTGTTTGTTTTGTTTTCTAATATTATTTGGGAAATTATTGGAAAATTTTAAAACCCAAACATTTTTCACAAAAACTTATTTCAAAGAAGGTAATTTGAAAATAAATACATAAATTGGCGTGAAAAATTTCTACCAACTCTATCTATTGAAGATAGAAAAAAATACACTAACATATTTTATTAAACTCATTTAGAATATTTAATATCAGAGATGATATCACTTCATTTCCGAGATTGGCCTCCTTGACCTGCCTTGGTCTTATCTCAGATCTGGTGTAAATGTAACATTAGTGATTCCCCAGTAAGGATGAGTGAAATTCAAAGCTTATGAAAAATCTGAGGAAGGTCCAAACAGTTTGGATTCTTAGTAAACCTTATTGCAATTTTTCTGAAACTCATTTGTGTTTATCCTCTAACCTTTCTTCATTGCAAATCTAAATTCTCATTAGCTCTGAGGCCCGCACACCCAAGATAATTGTTTTTGGCAATTTCCATCACTGGAATGACTTTTCTTCTTGTGTCCAAATATTCACTGGATCAAATAATAGCATTTTACAGAAGTAGCAATTATTATTTTGCCCCTGCGTGGATGCGTACAGGGGGACAGATCATGCCTCCCTGCTTCCCTCTGCACATAGATCTTGCCCATCCCCTGTAGATGGGGCAACTCATATAACCTGATCGCAGTGCTCTTCCTTGCCCTAACCCTGTAGAGGACTCCCATGAGTGCATCTCCACAACACAGGGTGGCAGTGGAAGAGTTGGAGGCTCATGGTTGGATGGAGGTGGGGGAATCCTAGAACAGAATTGTAGGAATGGAAGGGACCTCAAGAGGTCTTCTAGTCCAGTCCCCTGAACTCATGGCAGGACTAAGTATTATCTAGACCATCCTGGGAGGTGTTTGTCTAACCTGCTTTTAAAAATCTCTAATGAATGAGATTCCACAACCTCTCTAGGAATTTTATTCCAGTGCTTAACCACCCTGACAGTTAGGAAGTTTTTCCTAATGTCCATCCTAAACTGCCCTTGCTGCAATTTAAGCCCCTTGTTCGTCCTATCCTCTGAGATTAAAGACAACATTTTTTCTCTCTCCTCCTTCTAACAATCTTTTACGTACTTGAAAACTGTTATGTCCCCCCTCAGTCTTCTCTTCTCCAGACTAAACAAACTCAATTTTTATAATCTTCCCTCATAGGTCATGTTTTCTAGACCCTTTAATCATTTTTGCTGCTCTTCTCTGGATTTTCTCCAGTTTGTCCACATCTTTACTGAAATGTGGTGCCCAGAACTGGACACAATATTCCAGTTGAGGCCTAATCAGCGTGGAGTAGAGTAGAAGAATTACTTCTCATATCTTACTTAAAACAGTCCTGCTAATACATCCCAGAATGATGTTTGCTTTTTTTGCAACACTGTTACACTGTTCACTCATAGCTTGTGATCCACTATGACCCCCCCAATCCCTGTCTGCAATACTCCTTCCTAGGCAGTCATTTCCCATTTTGGATGTGTGCAACTGATTGTTCCTTCCTAAGTGGAGTACTTTGCATTTGACCTTATTGAATTTCATCCTATTTACTTCAGACCATTTCTCCAGTTTGTCCAGATCATTTTGAATTTTAATACTATCCTCCAAAGCACTTGCAACCCCTCCCAGTTTGGTATTGTCCACACATTTTATAAATGCACTCTCTATGCCATTATCTAAATCCTTTCCCCACTTCCACTGCAGGGATTACCTGGGAGAGATAATACAGCTGAGGGCGTCTATTAATTTTCCAATGGCGTCTCCTCTGTGATGAAACCCTCTTTAAAGGGCACCCTGTGACAGCTGATTTCCATGGAGTGAAAACATGAAGGCAAGGCTCCAGAGCAGTTGCAAGGCATAATACCTCTGTGCTGACAGCCTGCAGTCCTCACATCAGCAGAGCTTGGAAGTGGGCTCAGTGGCTCATTGTATAGGGGGGCAGACCCCAACCTCCAAAGGAACCACCAAGGTAAAAGTCAGCAAGGATATCCTCATGGAGCTTTCCTTCCCCTCAGTCCCTTCCCATGGGTTTTTACTCTGAGGGTGGGTGATCCAACCCTGTGTGAGGGAGGGGATGTCACACTTTCAGGGCTCAGGCACAGTGAGGAACAATTCTTATGCCCCTTGCAATCCTGAGAGAGCTTTCACCTGAAGGCTGTTATCCTTGTTCTTACATGGTAAATATTACTTTTATGAAAGCATGTTCAATATAAACAGCATTACCACAAGACTTACCTTACAATATAAATATTTACAATGGCAACATTCTGTAAAAGTCAATAACCAAATGTAGTGTGAGTAATTAACACAGCCAGAGTTATTAAAAATTCTTACCAGATCTTTCTTTTACTCAATAGATCAGAGTGCAGTTATTGCTAAACTTCACAGCAAATCTCCTGTGTGTGTAATGATCTCACCTGCTGGCCATTGAAAGACTAAAAGAAAACATCAGACTGATAAAGTGTTTTTTCCTATTCACAAGCATAATAATGTAAGGATCACATTCCCACCACGACAAACGATCAGACAAAGTTGTCAGCTTTAGTGCACAATACGCACATAAAACAGGGGGTGATTGATATTATAGATGAAAGACCAATTAGGGAATCTAGTCCATCCCTTGGTACAGGACTAATTTTAACAGTTATAACCCTTCTGCACCTGTTATGGACAAAGAACTAAATGGTCTTGAGTCTCCACCCAGAAGCCTGGGGAAACTAAATGCACCCTCCCTGGGTTGCCTTAACAGGCAGAACTTCCATTCTTTCAAACACTTTAAGACTGTGTACAAACAAAGAAACCTTTGTTAGGGGAAAGGGAACGCAGTCATAAAGTTGGAAAAGCACAGCAACAGAATATATATGTAAATAAAGAGTAAAATATTCCCCCTTCCAGTAATTTTGGCTGTAGTCTATCTCATATTTTTTCCTCCCACTGAAGATAGTGTCCCTCAGGTAACAGTCCTTTGGCTACCCCACTTCACCCAACTCCCAAACCCCACTCACAGTTTGGAACAGTGACTAGCAACAGTCAACATATTTCTTTGTAGGGGTGTCTCCAGTCACCAGGGAGCTGCTTGCCCAGTCCCACCCAGAGGCACAAACACTTAACCCATTTAAATAATTCAGCTTAAAGTACATGACATGTTTAAGAGCTTTGCTGGATTAAGGCCAGGATACTCAGCACCTTGCAGAATCAAGCCCTTAACATGGTCAGCTTCTTCCCAATAAAGTACATGGGAGTTTGCCATTTATTCCAGTGGGATCAGAGGATTTGGCTTTATAAGTCAACTGTGAGACTTTAAAAATAGTGGGTCAAATTCACTAGTTTGCTCGAGCTGCTTTGTGCCACTCTGGTGCCCCAAAACAGTCATGCACCTGGGTTTAACTGGCTAAAGCAGTACAAAGCAACAGCAGTGTACAAGGGAATAAAGAGCATTCACTTCAATAAACGGAGCACCTGCAAGAAAGGAAAGTCCTATCTTTATATTCATGGACCTTGAACTATCAGTGACAGTGAAATTCACAAATGAGATTGATTCTAATGATGTGAAGATTTTATGTTCTACATCAAATGAATCATCCAGAATCTTATGGAAGTTTGTTTTAATTCCAGTGTCTTATTCATTGGATATGCCTTTTGTCTGGAAGTGTTACAATAACCTTGGCTGAAATGGACATTACAGCATTATAATGCATGAACCAAATATGGGCACAGTTCTATTACAAGAGAAGCACTAACTATTGTTCTGAGTTTACACATATTAAAAATACACAGGAGCCTTCATTACATGAAGATTGTGTTTCTGACTTGTTCTTCTAGCTCTTTTAGAAAATTAAATGTGAAAATGATATAATAAGTTTTAGATGCTTTTTATCTTATCTTTGCTCAACCCAGCAGGTGGGGGCATTAAGAGCACAGAAAAGAAAGGTTCCCTGCTCTCAGTTCCAGTGCCCTACCTCAGTGGTTCTCAACCAGGGGTACATGTACAGGGGGGGTACATCAAATCATCAAGATATTTGCCTAGATATTTTACAACCGGGTACATAAAAGCATTAGCAAAGTCAGTACAAACTAAAATTTCATACAGACAATGACTTGTTTATACTGCTCTATATACTATACAGTGAAATATAAGTACAATGTTTATATTAGAGTTGATTTATTTTATTATATGGTAAAAATGAGAAAGTGAGCAATTTTTCAGTAATTGTATGCCATGACACTTTTGATTTTGTAAGCTAGTAGTTTTTAAGTGAGGTGAAATCAGAGGTGAAAGTAAGCCGGTCTGGTCTGGTACGGTATACTGGCAAGAGCCGGTACACCGTGCCGGACTGGACCGGCTTCTCCGGCGGTGATTTAAAGGGCCCAGGACTCCAGCCGCTGCAGGGAGCCCCGGGCCCTTTAAATCCCCGTCGAGCCCAGCTCCCGCTACCCCAGCCATGGCAGGGCTCCAGCGGCGATTTAAAGGGCCTGGGGCTCCCCACAGCGGCTGGCACTCCAGGCCCTTTAAATCGCCTCCGGAGCTCTGCCGCTACTACCCCAGCCCTAGCCCAAGCCCTGCCACCCCAGGGTAGTGGCGGCAGGGCTCCTGCAGTGATTTAAAGGGCCCGGAGCTCCACAGTGGCTAGAGCCTTAGGCTCTTTAATTCATCCCTGAGCCCTGGGGCTCCCAGCCACCTTTGCAGCTGGTAGCTCTGGGGTGATTTAAAGGCTCTGGGGCTCCCAGCCACAGCCGGAGCCCGCCTCTTCTGGTTGAGGTCACGCCTCTTCCAGTTGAAGCCCTGCCCCGCTCAGGACTCCGGCATACCGGTAAGTCCTTTAAGTTACTTTCACCCCTGGGTGAAATTTGGGGATATGCAAGACAAATCAGATTCCTGAAAGGGATACAGTAGTCTAGAACAGTGCTTCTCAAACTAGGGCTGCCGCTTATTCAGGGAAAGCCCCTGGTGGGCCGGGCCGGTTTGTTTACCTGACGTGTTTGCAGGTTCAGCCGATCGCGGCTCCCACTGCCCGCGGTTCACCACTCCAGGCCAATGGGGGCTGCAGGAACGGCGTCCAGCACATCCCTTGGCCCACGCCACTTCCTGCAGCCCCCATTGGCCTAGAGTGGTGAACCGCGACCAGTGGGAGCTGCGATCGGCAGAACCTGTGAACGTGGCAGATAAACAAACCGGCCCGGCCCCCCAGGGGCTTTCCCTGAACAAGCAGCAGCCCTAGTTTGAGAACCACTGGTCTAGAAAGGTTGAGAGCCACTGCCCTACCCCCACCCTATCCTGGATCAGCTGGGAGAAGCCATTACAAGGAAGGTCTGGCTTTGGCCCTGTAGACCTGAACTGGAGAGAGCATGCTCAATTGATCTGTGGGGCTGGCACATGAGCAGTCTGGTCAGCACTAGGAGCTGTGACAGGTTTGAACATGCTCAGTAAGGATGGAATATTTGAAGATTTTAACTGCTGAAAATGAAGAAGTCTCCACTGAGCATGTGCATACTGCAATTTTTCAAAGGCTTATGTAATTTGGTCTAATTTAGATGAATTTTCATAGGGATGGCAAAAGCCACATCCTTGACATACAGGTCACCACCCCGCCCCCAGCAAAATTCAAGTCCCTACTCCAAAGCCTGGTGGTGCTAAGCTGTTAAAAGAAAAGGTCCCCAGATTTTTTTTTATATGGGCAAAACAACATAATTTCTCCTGGCCTTGTTCTCAGAAATGGCGGAACTGTTTTGGCTGATTATTTTTTTAAAATCTACCTGAGGCAGACACCTGCCCTGTAAATTTTCAGCCCAAATGGTTACAATTCAGAAACATTATAAGGAACTGCAAACAAGGACTTATGAGAAATGTCAGGCACTCTTAATAACAGGTGATGGAACTAGCCCTGCTTACAATATGAATTACCCAGGATAGCTGACATAGAGAGACAGAAATACCAAAAAATAATATTTATGAATTATTTTCTCCTGGCAAAAGGCCTTCTTCAACCCTCAGCTATAGAGCCTTAACTCTGAGGAGAAGCGGAAGGAATTGGTCCATTGTCAATCCCTGCAAATGGATCTTGCATACAGTGCTGGTGATAGCCCTTTGGGGGCACTAAGCAGGAATATTTTGGGGCCCTCACACAGCACATACTAATAATTAATAGGGGGGCCCCTTTAGCTGCTTGGGGCCATAAGCAATTCTTAATCTGCTTATGCCTAGCACCAGCTCTGCTTGCATAAGGGTTTGTTCAGCCCTACTTGATACAGAGGGATTAGAATGTAAGAGTGTCTTCTACCATAACTACAGTGTCCCTGGAACTACACTACAATAATAAATTAAAAAGTCACTTGACATTTTCAGAGCAGTTTTTTAAAGGTGAAAGCCAAACTGAAGAATTCTCCTGCACTTTGGCGCTGTTCAACTTCCTTTTGTTATTCAAATTACTGCCTGGGCTTTCTACCAGCAAAAGATAGACTTTTAGAGAAAGAGATGGAAAGTGCACTGTCAAAGAACCACTTTTCAAAGGAGGACCTGATCTGAGAAACATAAAGAAGCTGCGGTACAGAGAGAGCAAGGGTCCAGGAGACTAGATGCAGCAAAGCTGGTTTCCATGTCACAGGGCAGTGAAGCTATAAAAAAAAAATGTGGAGAAATTCAATACTAGTTTAATCCAAAAATATCTATGGAAAGTTCATATTTATGTGGGGCAGGATATTCTTATGTAGTTAGTTTTCCTTGATGTCTTTGTATGGTGTATTATTAATGTGCCTGCCATATGCCTTTCTACTCTCAGCCAATACTACTGTCTATTCAATTAAAATCTATCAGAAAATAAATCTTATGTTTCAGCTATCATGCAAACACCATTTATGAAAATACTGTATTTTAAAATGACAGTGTTACGGATTATGTCCCTGATTCAGGTAGTCAGCTAAGCATGTGTTTAACTTTAAACACATAGTTTAAATCCCATTGATTTAAATGGGATTTAAGCACCTGTTCTGAACATGTATGCTTTCCTTAATCCAGGGCTGTGACATTTCTTCCTTCCAACTCCCTTCTCCTCCTTGGTTTTTCAACTTCTCTCAGTTGTGTGGGCTTGCTGCAGCCTAACAGCAACAGAGGGTGACAATCTGTAACTTTATGTACACCCCTTTTACAAGACTATGATAAATCTTGTACAAAGTATGGCTTGTGAGGTATCATTTGAAAATTCATAATTTGCTGATTATTATTGTCCCGGTAAAATATGTGTGACAATGTTGTATGTAAAGTTATTAGATTCTACTCCATGACATTGCCGAGACAAGTTCCAAGTTTAGAAAAGCAGACACAAACCAGTTCCTCCGAGACAAAAGGCAAACTGACACCTCAGCCAGGGATCAACAAAATCAAATGGACAATCACCATTCTCTAGCAGGGAGAAGGGTGTGAGTGAAAAATCTACTTTTTGGCAAAGAAACAGCTGGAGGCTCCCACCCCACAGACTGGGTGTCTCCTGAAGCTCAGCTGGAGGTGATTTTTAAAGAAAAAGAACTATAAGAAAGGGTAACAGATGCCCTAAAATACTCCTCCTTTTCTCTCTGCCCATGGTATTGACAACATCTGAAGAGCAAGGAAATTAACAGTGAACTGGGTGAGGGACCATGGCTGAAAGGATTCCAGCCAAAAAGACTGCTGAAGCATGTCAGGAGAGAAACCTTTGCCTTGAATACATTTAGCTTGTTAAATTAATTGTGTTTTGCCTTTTATTTTCTCGTAACCAGTTCTGACACGTATGCCTCATTGCTTGTAATCACTTAAAAGCTATCTTTCTGTAGTCATTCAACTTGTTTTTTTGTTTTATTGTAAACCAGAGTGCTTGGATTGAAGTGTCTGGAGAACTCCATTTGAGATAACAGGATTTGTGCATATCATTTTCTATTAATAAAGTGACAGATTTTCTATGAGTTTGTCCAGAAGAAGAGAGCTAAGCCCTACAAGATGCACATTTCTGCAGGAAAATCTGGAACTGGGAGTTTGCTGGTGTTTCTCTGCAGTGTAATTCATGGGTGGCTGGCTATAGCACTCAGAGTACTTATACAGCTGGGAGTGACTGACTTGCTGGAGGCTGTGTGTGGGCAGACTAGGAGTGGTTGCTCTCACAGCAGAGCAGTGTAAAAGGCACCCCATGGTGGAGAAGTGAGGGAACAGATTGTACCCTGGGTAAAGTCACAGCAGAGCTCATTGGGAGCAGACACCTCTGTCCATGCCACTTGTATGAGACTGCGAAGCTAGTGTGGATTCCAGAAACTCTTTGTCCTTCAGCACCCCTCCTCAGAGATTACTTAAAGCAATAATCTCAACCAAAAAACAAGACTTATTCCAACCAAAGAGAAAATGGAATTTAAACCAAAGATGCTGTTTTCTCAGCATCTCTAGATTCACATTACTCATAAGCTAAACTATATCAGACTCCTTCAGTTTAATTATAGACAAAAAAGAAAGGTATAGATTACATCTCTTGAAAGCAATCCCCATTGTGACCCTTCTGGTGACTGGCAGCCTCCTTTGCTGTCCAGATACCAACTCTCTACTGCTGTCCTTGTGAGTTTCTCATCAAGCACCTGGATCTGGTGACCTTGCGTGTTAACACATGTTCCCCCTGAGTCAGGGTAGCTACCTCTCTTCCCAAACCAGTTTTCCCCAGTTACTTACACACACAGTGAGTTCTGTGGACTCACTGCATTCTCTAGGCTGTAGACGATTGGGGGTGCAAAAATCCTTTAAAGGTGATTAATAGCCATCTTTCAAATGCTTAACTATGTAGTTCAGAGACTGTATTTCACAGGCCAGACTGTCTGGTTGTATCTACGTAACACCCTTTTCTGTTTCTTATTTCATGGTGTTAAGCCAAAAACACTTATTGCTGTAGTTACAGCTGCTGTTTCTACTTTCTCTGATATTGAAACATTCCCAGACAAGGGGGCAATATCACTTGCGTGATTTCAAAGAAGCACAGTAGTTGCTATTTCAGCACACTAAAGGGAGTGCAGGAAGGTGTTAACCATGGTCAGTCGCTATTTGGTGTGGAAGACTTCTGTAAGGGCAGACATTTCTGCACATACACACAAACCCTTGTAGTTACAAGTTGGAAGCTTCTGACCAGTCGGTAGTGAGTCCTGTTGAGGTACAAAACTGGCAGCAGTTAGTTCAAGCCCAGCCCTGCAGGGAGAAGATAGAGCTGCCAGGGGTAACACAGACTGAATCTTCAGGTTGGATATCAGTAGAGATTCCTGTAATTTTACAGAAGTCAGTGGAATTGAGACTGGAAAATACCATCAATGATGAATCACATACTGGAGGCTAAATGTCTTCAGGAAATGTATTACATCACTGAACAAAAGATGGTGTGTGAGCCTAATAGCTACAGTCATTGTCGAGTGTTTTTTCCCTTCTTATTTGAATTTGTCAGTCCTCACTCGTGTGGATGCTGACACAACGGGTTATGTAGTATAACTAACTGTGCTAAACTAACTGTTGCATCTTGTATTTAATTCTGACACTCTTAGTAACTTTTCCAGACCTGAAGAAGAGCTCTGTGTAGCTTGAAAGCTTGTCTTTCTCACCAACAGAAGTTGGTCCAATAAAAGATATTACTCACCTACCTTGTTTCTCTATCACTTTAAGTCAGATAGAGAAATTCCATAGCACAGAATTGGTAAGTAAATTGACTTATCTCCCCTCTACGTAGGTTACATCTAGTTTTAATCAGACCTCTTGTTAAGCCCTCTCTAATCAGTTTTGCTTTTGCCAAGAAGTATGAATGATGTCACAGGGCCTCTGGTTACAATTGAAGATCATGGCTCTCACATATGAATGTGGGGATTTTGCTATTTTTTTATATGTCTTTAAACTGTCTTTGTTAATGTAATTTGCAGCTGGTAACAAGGAGGAGAGGCAGCAGCGTAGAAGCAGCCAGTTCTCTGTGGGCCACCAGCAAGGGCTCTGTGGAACCATTTACCTGACCACAGTGTTTCTCAACTGGTGGGTTCATAAGAGGCAATCGGCGGGTGGTGGGGGAGGGGTAACAAGGTATTGAATGTATATATATCTATGTATAATCTAGATAGATAGATAGATAGATAGATATAATCTAAACTAAAGAAAAGGTCATGGCCTAGATGTGGGGGGAAACATAGAGGAAGGAGCCAAAATGTATGCCTAGGTTATGGACCTGGGTGACAGCACAGGTGGGCTTCCCCAGAGCTGTGGTCCCTGGAAGCTGTGGGCCCAGACTCTGAGGCAGTCTGCCACCTCTTATTGTGAGATCAGTTTTGGCCACATTGATCTTTACATGATGGTGAGCCATCCAGAAGGAGCTGTTGGAGAAGCGGTTAGAAATGAGAGAGATATTAATTTAGTTGAGATTTACAGGCCATATTGGTGCCTATTTTAATGGTGTGGTATCATCATATAGCATAGTCAAATAAATTTACATAGGAATATTTTCAGGCTTGCTTACCAAATCATTTTAGTAGAAATAAAAAATTCCAAAGGCTATTAAGCTTTTAGCTGTGCTATTAATCTTACTTAGAGATAAAGCTACTTAACTACAACAACAGTGTGTACATAAATCTACTTGGATTCCACACTCTGCAAAGCAGTGAAAGCTGATTTTCCACAACTTGGAGGAAGAGGAAATTGTGTTGTAAATTTGGCTCTATTTAGCTACAATTCAGCAATTTCACTACTGATTATTTTTCCCATAGATAGTATATTACATACTATAGTTGCACATTTTTCTTCCCCTGTGCAGTATAGTGGATATAATTAAATAGCATGAAACAGATCTAAAAATAATTTGTAGGAGAACTGCATCTAATTGGGTTGGATTCTAAAGCCTGCCAAGTAGCTAAACTACTGTCATTGTAGCATTGAAAGAACTTTAAATGAATAAGAAACCAAATTCAAATGGCAGCATCAGGTCTATGAAATTAGCTCATGTCACTGTAAGAAAGCAAGAGCTAATTAAATATATTGTGGACTGAGCAGAAAGTCCTTCTCCAACAAAACATTACAAAGGCTAATTTTTACCATTGTTGTGGATGTTGGAATGTTTTGTTTTTTGAAATGAGACTAATAATTTCAAGTGGATTTTTGCATTTAGATTTAAAAAAAAAAAAATCTCTTTGCTTCTCTGGTGTCCCAGCAGGATTGTTATGTAGCACTAATCCTTTACAGATTCTGTTACATAATTAGTGTTGGTGCCCATCTGTACTGAAGTTTTTAGCTACAGGTGGTATATTCTATTCTCAGAATATTTCTTAGAACAAACAAGCTATGAGACAATTGCTTTCTTGTCTCTTTTGTTGTAGTGCCTAACATTTGTGAAATGTTTAACAAGCCCTGAAATTCTGCTTTTCCAAAAAACATTCATGCAGATGATAGAGTTTTGCAGCGTTTCCCCATTACTTCCGAGCTCAGAGCTAGGTTTGCCATAAAAGCTGAACAGGTTGTTTTCTAGGGCTGCAAAACCATTCCTGTGGTTGACTTCAGGCTGGTAAGGTTAAATGGGCATTCAGCGACATCAGGCATATAGGGATGGGCAGGTTGCCTAGGTCCTAACAACTCCCTAGGGCAGGGGTCGGCAACGTTTGGCACGCGGCTCGCCAGGGTAAGCACCGTAGCGGGCCGGGCCAGTTTATTTACCTGCTGACGCAGCAGGTTCGGCCGATCACGGCCCCCACTGGCCGCGGTTTGCCGTCCCGGGCCAATGGGGGCGGCAGGAAGCCGTGGCCAGCACATCCCTCGCCCGCGCCGCTTCCCGCCGCCCCCACTAGCCCAGGACGGCGAACCGTGGCGAGTGGGGGCCACGATCGGCCAAACCTGCCGCATCAGCAGGTAAATAAACTGGCCTGGCCCGCTAGGATGCTTACCCTGGCGAGCCGCATGCCAAACGTTGCCGACCCCTGCCCTAGGGCTTACTCTGTTTGATCAGCCTATGTAAATGAGGACTTGTGCTCATAGAACATATAGCTATACTGGTTAACATATAGGTCCTCCTCTGATACTGAAGTAATTTTGACCAGCTGGGTAGCCTTAAATTCAATGAAAATATTCTCTTTTAGAAGAGAAGAATGAGCAGCTACAGAATGAATGTTATCCTAATTACGTTTTATTTCCAGTATAGCTTTGGACAGACATAGGTATTAAAGGCAGAACCCTAGTGCAAGGTTGGAGTTCAGCAGGAAATGGGAAGAATGAATCCTTGCCCTTACAGCATGGCATGGAAACACAGCCACTACTATAACCTAATGACTGCAGCAGCCCCTTCCCCATCTGACAGGGGTGCTTGGCACATTGTCCAAATAGTCAAGGATAGTTGCACCACTAAGGACCTCTCCTCCCTCACAGCCCTCCTGACTCTCCCCTTCTGAAGGGAACATGTGCAGGAAACTCTGAGATGAATCTCACAAAGTTCTTAAGCCCCCCGTCCTCCTCCCACGGATTTCCTGTGGGTGATGACCTGGTAAGAATCCTGGTAACTGAGTCTCACTCTTTAAGAGCGAGAAGTCAAATGGGTTAAATGCTTTTTCTAATTGTGATAATGTTAGTTGTGTTTTTGCTTGTAATGTCCTAATATGAATCTTCAGTACATCTAGTTATTGTATTGAGTTGTTGCTTAGACTGTGAAGAATTAGAAAGCTTGAAGTATCAGATGACCTGTCCCATTCACTAACAGTTTAGAATCAGTGTAAATGTTTTAAAAGGAGAGATACTGTAGTTGAAGGTTTGTCAAAGAACTAGGTGTAAGTAATTATTCATTATTAATCCCCATACGTGCTGGGATTTGGGGCTAGTTTCACCAGAGTGATTTAGGCACCTACATCCAGTAGTTAGGCACCACCGGAATTCACAACCCCCCCAGTACCACCACAACCACTCAGCTGCCACCTAACCCTTTAGGCACCTTAATAGGCACTTAAATTTCTGGTGATAATCGGCCCTAGGCACCTAAATTTCTGCCAGTGGTCATGTAGAAAGCCACTTAATTTCTGACATCACCAAGCAGCTTGATGCCCTAATTCATACCTAAGTCCTGGCAGGATTCACAAACTGGACATTCCCCTGCCGGTCGCACCAGCAGGGCTTTCTACTTAATAGCTGAGTGATTAGGATGCTCACCCAGGATGTGGGAGATTAAAGGTTAAATCCTCACTATGTCTGATTCAGAGCAGGGTCTTGAACACAGCTCTTCTACCTTCCACGAAAGTACTTTAACCACTGGGCTAGAGAAGGGTGTTCTGCAAAATTATGAGAGAAAATATTTAAAAAAAATATTTCATGAAAAAAACACACCATTCGCCATAGCATATCTTCTAAGGCTGTCACTTTTTGAACTAAACTGTGTGTCATACAGGAGGTTTTATATTGGACTTCAATTAGATGCTGCAATTTCATGGCTATCCTCACAGGAAATCCTCAGATAATGTCAGGATGAGATTTTGTACCTTGGATTGTAGCCTGAGAAAGCCATAAAGTGAGTGATTGTGCACTTTACTTCTACTGAAGTTAGACAGCTGGGAACTGAATGTTATGTTTCTTTTGAATAAGTGTCTGGGGAGCTGTAAACATGGTAAAATAAACCACCATTGAGGTTGTATAAATTATGGAGCAGGACTGGTAACAATTTAAGTGCTTTTAATGTGTGTTTAATTAAGCAGTCCCTCAGTTAATGAGGTACCAGATCAATGGTGTATTTTAAGAATTAGTACATAATTCTTACATATTTGTTAAACCTGAATATGTCTGTTTAATACTTATGTGGTATTAGTTAGATTACAGTGACTGTTATTAAATCTACCAGTGTATTTTTAACCAACTAGTTATATTCTTGTAAACACGTACCAATCAACTAGTACTTAAATAACATAATTACTGTCTTATAAAATCCGAACTAAATGCCTAGTGAACTAAGAAGGAACGTCAATGTTTATTTTAAAAGTTTTATGAAATTGTATACAGAACCTTTCATTTCTGGTCACTACTTTGGATTTGACCCAAGCTAGTAGTGACCAAAACCTAATTCTGTCTTCTGTTTTCTTGGTGTTCTTCTGAGAGATGACTGAGTGTCTTCCTATCAGGCAGGTCTCCACTTAAAAAACAAACAAAAAGCCACCAGTTGAAGTGGTAGTAAGTGGTACCCCTGCCAGTCTCAGTGGAGAAGCAAAGGCCTGCATGGGCTGGGAGATTATCCTTTCACTCTCAAACCTGGTTTCCTCCAGTTCTGGATTATAGCACATTGGCGGGGATCTGTGGGGAAGCTTGCATGGGCGGAGACTAGTAATGACCTGCTGAACCTATTCTATGGAGAAATAAAGGCAATGAGAGATGTCTGAACATAAGACTGAGAAAAGGGAACGGCTAAGATCTGATGTTAGGTCTGACCCAAACAGTCTGTGTGTCATTGGCAAGTCACTGAATCTGTCTGGTTCTCCATTTCCCCACCTCCCTCAGAGGAGAGTTTATAATGCTTTTTGAAAATGAAAAACATATGAATTAGAGAGACAAAGTGGGTGAGGTAATCTATTTTATTGGACCAATTTCTGTTGGTGAGAGAGACAAGTTTTCGAGCCACACAGAACTCTTCTTCCAGTTTCTAGAGCTCACTTTCTGGCAACAGCATCAGTTATTAACACTGGGGGGGGGGGGAAGAATTTGATAAAATGGACTTAGCCCAAATTCTGTTTTCAGTTATACCAGCATAAACTCACACTAACTCCATTAAAGTCAATGGAGCCTCATTCTCATTTTACCCTAGGGTCTTTTTATACCACTCTGCCTCTGTAAAGGATCCATGGTGTTAAACGGTTATGGCTGTGTACAAGGTTTTAAAGTGGGTAGGCTCAAAATAAACTTGGTGGACCAGAGAATCCAGAACAGGAGTTTTTGGAGGGAAATGCTATGAGCAGTCAAGCCTGGAGAGTAAGCGCAGACTGAAGTGTACAGAGCTATTCTTTTTGAGTTACCAATAAAGCCCAGCCATAGGAAGGGATCAGCAGGAAGGGAAAGGGGGTAAGCTTGGACACAGTTTACTCATGGTTTACATGCACCTTGTACAGTTATTTAGACGAGAGCAAAGTGGGTATAAAAAAGGCTGCCCAATCAGAATGGTATCCTTTTACATCCACTTTGCACTGGTATAAATGACTAACTACATATGTTGCAGGGCAATGGTGAATAAAGCCCTAGTTCATAGGTGATGTGTCCTGGTCAGGGTAGGGACTCAGCCTATTCACAGTCATATAGGCTATTGTATGAACATTCAACTTAAACTTTTCACCTATGCTGGTGAACAAGAGAATTAAAAGAAACAGAACAATTGACTGGATAGCAACAACTGAAATGTTTGAGGAAAGATTGCTCCTGGGGGAATTCTGCACATCTGCAGACATGCAAAATTCATCCGTCCCGCATAATTTTGTATTTTCCCACAGAAAATACATTCTGTTCCAGAAGTGCTGCAGTTCTGCCTTTTGCCCACCAGAGCTCACTATAATGCCAGAACAGCCAGCTGCATGAATGCAGCTGGCTGTTCTGCCTCTTGCCCAACAGACGCTGGTGTGGCACCAGAACTGCAGCACTTCTGGGGCAGAATGTATTTTCTATGGGGGGGAGGGGGGAATTCTAGCCCAGTGCTGCAGAATTCCTCCAGAAGTAGAAGTTCATCACAGCACCCTGCCTGCAGAGCCAGGTTAGGACAGAGTGGGGCACACGGGGCTGCTGGGGTGTGTGTGTCACAGACTGGGGTTCAGAATGGCTAGTGGGGGGAAGAGACTGGGGCATGGGCTCAGGAGCTAGTGGAGTGACAGTGTTGAGCCTGGGGATGGGGGGAAGGAGGCTGCAGAAACTCATGGGGATGCGGGGCTGCGGGGACGGGGGCAGATGTGCCTGACTGAATGGGAGAGGCTTGGGGTCATCCAGGGTCTTATGGGGAAGGCTTCCCAACTCCCTAAGAATCCCATCACCCCACCCCCCCAAAAAACTCTCTCCCACCCACACTCAACACTCTCCAGGTTCACTCCTAGTCTTCTTCCCACTCCTTTAGTTCCTCAGTTACCCCTGAGTCCCCCAAGCCCTTGCACTGCTTTTGACAGGTGCATGAAATACAGTTCTGTATTGTCATTTAAATGAATTACTCAAAGTTCTTTATTAATATGCCTAGTAAGGACTCTATTTGTAAAAAAAGAAACCCACAATATTTTTGGGTATTTGGACATATTTGCTGACAGATATTTTGAAATAAATTACCAAAATAATTGAAACTGGCATGATTATATTGTGTTATTTTGACAGATAAAATATGTATAATTTTCAAATATTGTGTGCAGAATTTTTAATTTTTTTGGTGCAAAGTTCCCCCAGGAGCAAAAGATGCACCATGTGGGATGAAATGTTAAAAACAGATATCACTTTTCTAACATTTAACCACATGGCTGCAACTGCTGTATTTTTATATTCTGTATATGTTTTTAATATTTATTATTCTCTCAATAGTTTAAAAGAAAATAATTTGTATTGTCAACAATTCTGTTTATCTTTAATAAAAGTTAGTAACTGAAAAGTATATACTATAGATGGAGTTCCCAAACAATTTTCCCTGAGGCCCACCGGTGCAGCTGCAATAGGCACTGTGGCCCACTATTAACACTTCCTGCTGCTTTCTGGGAGGGGAGATTGACGGTAAAGAAAGGGAGGTACCATCCCGGGCATAGGCCATGACTTGAGCTGTCTGGTGGGGTGGTCAAACCTTTAAGTTGTATATCAATGTATACAGCTTGATAGTGTCCCCTCCCATCTTGCCCACCAGGCAGGTGGGCCATTTTCCCCTCAGGCTGATCAAATGGGAAATCAAGCAAGGGGGTGCCAAGCACACAGTCTGGCCTCCCTGGGCTGCCACACATTCCTCAGGGAGAGGGGCGCCATGGGGCGTGTGTGGCCCCCTTGTCTCAGCAGGGATCTGGGGCAGTGAGAGGGTGAAGGGGCCAGGCAGGTGGCACAACCAGTCCCTGCCAACACCTTTCCATCTCAGCAGCCTGCTGAGTGCCTTGAGCTTGTCACCTGGCAGCCCTGCTCCAGTCACCCACCCAGGATCCTGGTGCACCTCACAGGCACCCCCTGCCCAGGGACGAGGGAAGGGCTCGGGGGCCACCAGTGCCGGGCCCGACTGTTACCTGTGACTGACCTGATCATGGCATTGTCCAGGCAGAAACAGAATGGCTCCACTGAGCCCCAGTCCCTCAGAAGGGCTGCAGGGCTGATACTCAAGGGGGCTTGATAGCCACAGATCACTGGGTGCAGTGGCTCAAAGCGGGAACAACTTTCCAGCCTCCTCTAACCTCCCTGGGAACCGCAGCCTCTCAGGGTCCTCCCATTCTCCTTGCCCACTTCCCAGCAGCGCCCACTTCATCATCTGCCAACCAGGGGCGGCACTGGGCTCCTCTGGCCCTAGGCAGGGGCAACTGCCAGCCACTGATCCATCTTTGTCTGCTTCACAACACTCCCCAAACTCTGCCTGTGGCTGCACTGGTGGGCCACTGGGACTGTGTCACAGCCCACATTTGGAAACCCCTGTACTATGGAATAGAAGCTACAGGCCATTCATCTAACTTTGCAAGTGAATTGCTTAGTTGCCTCGCTGAAAAAAGTTCCATACATTATTACATTGTTATTAATATTTTGTTTCTGTATTATCAATTGCTTAGATTTTCCAGAGAGAATTAGCATAGAGGAGCATAACATGGGTGGAAGAGTGAATAGCTTACTGGGTTCATATGGTACTTCACTGAATTCCCTTTCATCCTTTGCCCAGCCATAATTTTGTTCTTATTAAAAAAAAATCTCAGCTAGGGTATAAAATGGCAACATTCTACTCTTGAATCCCCACAAAGGATTTGGTAACTGCAATGCATAACTTCACTGCATGTGCCATACTCACTCCCTTTGCAAAATTCCCACTAACAAAATGAATGCTGAATATGTAACAGACGTCCCCTTTGGTGAGATGATAGCTTGAGATGAGATGGTTGCATCTTCTAGAAGTAAGGAAGATACGTTCCTTGTATAGCCTGTTTAGAGCTGGGCAAATACTGTGCAAAAATTGTTTTTATGTATTAATTTGAATTCTTAAACACATTTGCTCTGACAGTGTCCATGCCTATTTTGTATTCACTTTATTTCAGTCGGGGACAAAAACCATACCCTGTGACCTATGTGCCCATTCAAAATCAAAGCATTTTGGTTCTCAGATAATCACAGTGAACTGCTCAGAAACAAGCTACAGGCCAAGGATAATCCAGAGATATTTGATATGTTAGAAAAATGAAAGTCACACTCACGTTTATTCTATTCATGGACAATTTGTGTACGGAATTGGCCAAATGAGGGATCTGTTATACGTTATTTGCTTAGTGCTACCTCTAGCAGTAAGGAAAATATCACAGCTCAATGCCCTGTTGACAGCTCTCATTCATAATGCAAGGTCAGATGAGAGACATCTAAGAAAAATGGAGTTGCTTCAGGAAATGGTGTTGAAACTGAGTCTCTTCTCTCTGAGTCAGTATTAAATCCAAGACCTTAAACTAGTACTAGGGGACACAGTCAGAAATGCAATATTTCAGATGAGATGAGGCCCTGTCCACTACTGGCATTTTTGGCAAGCACAGGAGGTGCTTAGAGTCCTTGTCACATTTAAAATGAGTAATTACACTCTAACCTGAAATTTTTCTTACAGTTCCAACCGGATATGTTATTTTTCACTCTCTATTCTAAAATATCGTTTAGTGTTGCTGTGGCTGCTAAATGGCCATCTCCAAGGGTGGCTGCATTTTTGCGAGAGATAAAATGATCCCCTATAATGTATAATTTTAGTAAATCTGTTTGAAGGATGCTATGTACTTGGGTAAGAGATGCTTTGTAAGTGTCAGAAGCAGAAGAGAAAAGGAAGAAAAAGCACAATTCTTTGTGAGTATTTGATACAGAAAATACAATAATTCAGACTATGCAATACATTAGCAGGAGAGATGGCAAACTAACTATGAGTGATGTATCCTGCCACTGAAGGATTCTGCCAGCAAATACTATAGTAC
Organism: Trachemys scripta elegans; assembly: GCF_013100865.1. Lineage (NCBI taxonomy): Eukaryota > Metazoa > Chordata > Testudines > Emydidae > Trachemys > Trachemys scripta. The sequence goes on from NC_048298.1 coordinate 305,231,766, forward strand.
CAAATGGGTAAAACTAGTTTGAAAGAATTCAGATTATGGAATATGTTGACTTTCTGTTAGGAGGATAAAAATGTTGCCATCAAAAATAATTCAAAATCACAATAAAAGCATTTTCAAATGTTTTATGTGGTTCATGTTTCATAGGCTTCACACACACAGACACGAGCCAGACAGAGCCAATTTTAATACAGCTAATGACAAATTGTGCTATTTCTGGAGAGTTCTATGGCTATACTTATCAGACATTGACAGTGGCAGAGAAACAGATTTCTCTTTATGATAGACCGTATCGATATTCTGACCATGGTGTCCACCAGGTCAATTAATATTTCAGATCTCACCCAAATAGATGCTTACAGCCAATCCTTATTAGCATGGTCCCTTGGTGTTATCTGGACTGGTGATCTGCTAGGTCACTCCAATCCTTGACTCTGGGAGCCAGCCTTACCCTGCTCTGCTGTGAGGACCCCCACTCCCAGGATGTTTCCGCCCAGCCTCTAGCATGTAAGCTTCTCCCAGCTATGTGAGTGAACACTTTCGGCCAGCTGCTGCTTGGATTGTGCAACCGAATTACTCTAGCAATACCTCCGGTCCCAGACACAACCCTAGGAACCTCCGTCTTGCAGTGTTCAGTTATGCCCACTGGACGCTGCAAGCTTATATGAGTTCGTCAATTTAACAAAGAAATTGATATGTACCAGGGGAGTCTCTGACATGTTTCAAACCAAACACACTGCTTCAGGTAGAATAAACAAACAGATTTATTAACTACAAAAAGGTAGATTTTAAGTGATTATAAGTCAAAGCACAAGAAGTCAGACTTGGTCAAATGAAATAAAAGCAAAACGCATTCTAACCAGATCTTAACTCTTTCAATGCCCTTACAAACTTAGATGCTTCTCACAACAGGCTGGCTGGTTGCTCTTCAGCCAGGCTCTCCCCTTTGCTCAGTGCTTCAGTTGCCTGGTGGTGGTGTCTGTAGATGGAGATGGAAGAGAGAGGAAGAGCATGGCAAACATCTCTCCCTTTGATCATGTTCTTTCTTCCCTTTTGGCTTTGCGCCCCCCCCCCCTTCAGAGTCAGGTGAGCATTATCTCATCATAGTCCCAAATAGCCCGAGGGAAAGGGGGTGACTCGCTCAAGAGTCCAACAGATCCTTTGTTGCTGCCAAGGCCAGTGTCCTTTTTTCCTGTGAGGCTGGGCTGGGTTTGTCCCATACATGCCCTGATGAGGTGTGAACTGCCCCTCTGCTCCTGGAGAGTTTTGCCTGGGCTTGTGTTAAGCCATGAGGACACATTTTCAGCCTCATAACTATATACATGAAATTACAACCTATAACATTACTATAACAACAATGCTCAGTGCATCATGAGCCTTCCGAAGACACCCGACATGACAAACTTTGCATTGGATACCACACAATCATATTATAAGGATAAACATGGGGGTGCAGGGTGTTCCCCCGAAGTACAGAGTGTCACACTTATTAACTAAATCTAAGATTTATTAATAAAAGAAAAAATAAAGTTATATATAATTAAGAGAGATCAATATACATACAAATGTGTGTAAAGTCCTTAGGTCAGTTTCATAGCAGAGATGATGAATCTGCTGATTTGTAAAAGTCTTTCTGGAATGAATTTAAAACATTATAGTCCAATAGGCAGTTCAGATGTTTTGAATTTTGCTCAGATTCTTCCATGAGAATTCTAGGGTAAATCCAGGGTTAACCCGGAGACCTCAGTCTTGTGGCTTAGACCTTCCCTGTTAAAGTTTAAGCAGACCTGAGATAAAAAGGATCAGGCCTGGGGTTTCCTTTATAGCTGAAGCAAGCTGGGTGCTGACATGTAATTTCACTAGGAGGGTTTTGATGAAAGTGAGCCAACAGTTTGATGTCTATTCAATGGGTCCTTTCTCAGACAATACATTAAACAATAGACATTCAAATTACTAAGATAGTTCACTATATCAGATAATTAAACTGAATACAATGTAAATAATATTAGTTCCTACAGTATCTTACATTTTTGAGTCAATAGAATACAATCATGAATCATTAAAAGACAGCTACAGGATTTTAGCATCCACAAATTAATTAGATCACATTGTTAAACTTCTAATAAGATATAGGTAAACACAGACAAAATATACTTAACATCTATTCTTGATTCTCTAACAATACAGGCAAATATGTCAAAGATTCAAGTCTACTTAACATGGCTTTGGTGGCCGTTCCTTGTAGATATTTCTGTTTACCATTTCAGTGCCTCCTGATAAGCTGTTATGGGTCACACGCCAGTTGACCAGTCTGTCAGTGTCACAGATATATTGGACAGATCAAGCTGTCTTTCTTTGGAGGTTCCTGCTTGATGGTTTTTACTGTGAACTTTTGAACTAATCGCTTGTGATGATGGTTTTGTTTTATCATTACAGACAGGTGAATCCTCTTAAGATACAGTCAAAAAACTCAGTGGTAAAATAAATGCTCTTTCATGTTTCAAAACAAAACTAAACATGATATGGACAATGTGAGAGCAGAAGATTAGAAGCTATTTATTGAATTTTATCTAATTTTCTTCTTCTTGGAAATATCTCTGCCTTTCTTTTCTCACCTTTGGCACTGGGCTACACCTCCTAGTGGAAATAGGAAGCACCTGGAGCATGTTTTCTCACTATTTTGACCTGCAGAGTCTGACTCTGGACTACAGGCCTGATCCAAAGCCCACTGAAACCAATGGCATAGTCTTTCCATTGAGTTCAGTGGGTTTTGGATCGAGCCCTAAAAATCTTATAGCCAATGAAAATGTTCAGTTCTAGAGGTAAGAAGCTGCCGGGTACTGAGCATCCTAAATTTCTACTGAAGTGAATGGGAATGAGACTCTTTACACCTGCAGGATCTGATCCAAAGGTAGTCAGCAGGTGGAAAGTGGCACCATGCAATTAATGATTCTTTGCTCTTTTTTATGACATAGTAGTCACAGCTCCAAAACATGAGTTTCAAATATTTTATTGTTATAGTTAGGAGGATTTTAGTCTTGATAAAGAGGAGGTGACTTCTTACAAGAACATGGAAATATTGATCTTTTATTTGCTGTCTTTTTATCACACCCAGGGGATTTGCGGTTTTCTGCTGTTCAAACAGTGGCACTAAAAAGAAGATAGTGTTCTGTTAGGTTGCTGAGAAGTTTAACCAAGCAGGGGAAGGACGTTGTAATTGTAACGGTGGGAAATAAATATGAGACCACATGAGTTTTCCCATGTTGAACGAGAAAATAAACATGAAGCCAACCACAGAAATCTTTTTTCCCCACAAGAAGGCAAAATGTGTTTCTAACTAGCCACTTTGTCTTTCTAATTAACGGTATTTGGTAATGGCTCTATGTACTAAAATGAGATTGTATTTGTTTTGCTTGTTTGTGAACAAATTAAAACCCCTACAAAACAGACATATCCAATAAAATAAGTGGCTCCTCTGATTTGTTAATGAAGTGAGAAAAACAGCATATAGACTCTTGATCCTGTCACAGTCAGTAACATCTGAAACAGGACAGCAGCTTTGCTAAGGAAATGGCAGTTTTTGTATTCATATAGCTGTATGGGGCAATGTGTTTTCTTAGGCTTTATATCACAGTTGTGGAGGCTGGGTTTTGTCAATTATTTTGCCAGGTTTATAAATATTCTATTTTAATTTAGAGTGTTCATGTATGGAGGAAAATTTTGTCATTGCACCTTTTCTCTCTTTTTAAAGTATAATAACTCAACTGTACATTTTCAGCAAAGATGTCTTTATAAGGTACTTGCTAGTTGTCATAGCATCAAATACTATCTTCTCAAGCTGAATATCCCTCCTGGGGTACAGGCTGCAATGGTCATAAATCACATATAATTAGGTTAGAATAAATGATACAGAAATGAGTGCATAAGAGTGAAAATATTTTACATTTTGATGTATGTTTTCTCCACCTGCAATGCCAAAATAACTAAAAAGTCTCTCCTCACTTTTTAAAGGTCTTTTAGTACTTTGTCTCCCTCTTTTTTTCAATGGAAAAACAAAAGCTCAACACATGTTTTCAGGAATACGAAATATATTTTAATATATTGGCATCATAGAGAAATCTCTTGAAATGTTTGTATATAATTCCTTTGGAGGGTATTGATCCACATTCAGTGACTCAGAAAAATACTAATTGCAGCATCTCATTAAATAAAAAACACGAGTTAAGTTTCTCTGAGGAAAAATCCTTCTAGGTAGCAACATGGAAGGTGCTTGCTCAATGTTAAGATCTTAAAAACTTGAAACATTAGGCAAATGAAGAACTTTACTCTTAAAAAGAGACCATTCACCTGAGTACATCAAAGTGCTTTAACAATATGAAGTAAGACTCACAACACATCAATTCACGAGAAAGGTAGATATTATAAGACCTTTTTACAGAGCTACTGAAGAGTTAAGAATAAGGCACCTGTAAGTTCTTCTGAATTACTTATATACCCTCAAAAACAACAAAGAGTCTGGTGGCACCTTAAAGACTAACAGATTTATTTGGGCATAAGCTTTCGTGAGTAAAAACCTCACTTCTTCGGATGCATCCAAAGAAGTGAGGTTTTTACTCACGAAAGCTTATGCCCAAATAAATCTGTTAGTCTTTAAGGTGCCACCAGACTCTTTGTTGTTTTTGAGGGTATATAAGTAATTCAGAAGAACTTACAGGTGCCTTATTCTTAACTCTTCAGTAGCTCTGTAAAAAGGTCTTATAATATCTACCTTTCTCGTGAATTGATGTGTTGTGAGTCTTACTTCATATTGTTAAAGCACTTTGATGTACTCAGGTGAATGGTCTCTTTTTAAGAGTAAAGTTCTTCATTTGCCTAATGTTTCAAGTTTTTAAGATCTTAACATTGAGCAAGCACCTTCCATGTTGCTACCTAGAAGGANAGTGGGCTGTAGTCCACGAAAGCTTATGCTCTAATAAATTTGTTAGTCTCTAAGGTGCCACAACTCCTGTTCTTCTTTTTGTGGATACAGACTAACACGGCTGTTACTCTGAAACCAGTCTCCAGCCTGCCAGACCTATTAGCACAACAATGAAACTGTTAAAGAGCCATTCAAAGGGTAATGAAGACATTTAACAGGCATTTGCCAACCCCCAGGTATCTACTGTCAGTTTCTGAATGTACTGACAAAAACAGTTGTACATGATTAATATTTACTCAGAACATGTCAGTCTACAGGACCTTAGTTTAAAATTTGCTTTAAAAATATTTTATTAGCGAGTTGGTGAAGATTATAAAATCACATCTCAAAGAAATCCTTGCATAGATCTTTAGATGCACAATCATCTTTAGCCTTAAATGCTTGGATCCGCGGCTTCCCGCTGCCCCCATTGGCCTGGAGTGGAGAACCGCAGCCAGTGGGAGCCGCAATTGGCCGAACCTGCGGACATGGCAGGTAAACAAACTGGCCCGGCCCGCCAGGGTGCTTACCTTGGAGAGCCGCATGTCAGAGGTTGCTGACCCCTGCTTTAGTGTCTGCTATTGTGTGGGGTTTATACACCCCATCATGCTGCTCTAACTTCATTTATTTCAATGTTATACCAGATTTGCAATGATGTAATTTAGAGCAGAATTTACCCCGCTCACTATGATTTCACACCTCACATTCCTGGTACGCAAATTTAAGTGAACCTGATTTTTATAATCTTTATTTTCTGTAACTGCGAACAGAGATAAAAGCCCATATATGGGTCTTTGATCTGTACAATGGAGCCTTTCCCTTAACCTCCACATTGTGATGGTGAAAGGCTCAAGCTTTTGTTCTGTTGAAGAATTGTTCTGAAGCAATTGTTCTGTTGAAGAATGTAGGCCTTTGTTCAGTGTCTTCATTAGCTGCAAGGACAGTAGGCAACTTCTGAAAACTTGTGTCACTCCTGAGTCCTGAGGAAGCAGAGAAACTCAGAAGCGGCATAAGCCTGCAGGCTACATGTGACTACTGCTTGCTCATTGGTGCTGTTGGTTTATTTTCCTATATAAAAAGAACAGGAGTACATGTGGCACCTTAGAGACTAACAAATGTATTAGAGCATAAGCTTTCGTGGACTACAGCCCACTTCTTCGGATGCATACCAGAAGTGGGCTGTAGTCCACGAAAGCTTATGCTCTAATAAATTTGTTAGTCTCCAAGGTGCCACAAGTACTCCTGTTCTTTTTGCAGATACAGACTAACACGGCTGCTACTCTGAAACCTTTCCTATATAGTTCACTTAGTCACTATTACTTGTACAGAGCCAGCCAAAAATCAAACAGTTTACTTTTGATTTTCCTAATTTTTGACTTAAGTGTTTTGAGTGGAACTCAAAAGATACTTTACATAACCTCAGTTTTGAAAGATAGGAGGATGCAAATTTGTTACACAACATATCAGGGCTGGGTATAACGGCTGAAGTTCAGTGCTGATCCTCTTTGGATACACCTATACTTTGAGTGAGAAGTGTAGTTGCCAGCTCAAGTAGACATAGCTGTACTAAATCTGATCAAGCAGTTTGCTATAAAAAGAGGGTGTAGCCAAGGCAGCACAAGTACTGGGAGGGGCTAGCTGGCCAAGAACAATAGAACCTCAGGGTTACAAACACCAGAGTTACAAAGTGACTGGTCAACTGCACACCTCATTTGGAACCGAAAGTATGCAATCAGGTGGCAGCAGCAGAGACAACAACAACAAAAAAGGAAATACAGTACAAGATTTGACAAGATAAGGAGACTGTTTCTGTGCTTGTTTCATTTACATTAAGATGATAAAAGCAGCATTTTTCTTCTGCAAAGTAAAGTTTCAAAGCTGCATTGAGTCAATGTTCCATTGTAAACTTTTAAAAGAACCACCATAACATTTTGTTAAGAGTTACAAACATTTCAGAGTTATGAACAACCTCCATTCCCGAAGTGTTTGTAATTCTGAAGTTTTATTGTAGGTACCTAGAGTCTCAGACGTGATTGTACTCAGGGAAACTAGCCCTTCCCACTGATCATGCCACTGTGAGTAAGCTTCTATTTTTAGAGGCTAGCTCCATCAGAGCTAGTGTGAGTATGTCTCCTTGAGCCAGAAGTTATACTTCCAGCTTGAAGTGTAGATGTATCCTTAGAGGCACAGCCCACCACTTGCAGTCCGGGGGAAGTCACATTTGAGCCCTTTTGATCCCAGGCTGCTGGAGCAGCCCCTGGCACAATTTAGAAAGACTTTAGGGCCTAAGTTAGGGCAGCCTCCATAGGGCTGCCCTAAGGCAGGCAGCAGTGCGGCATACTTTCTCCTACTTCCAATGCCAGAGCTGAGTGGGGATACTCAGTAGGAAGCTTTATGGCTCTCTTCCTTGGTTTCTGTACTGGAGTAGCCTTCCCTGGCTGCAACAAGTGCTTTTACAGCTCCTCTAGGCAACTCTGGCTCTTTTACTTAACATTAAGGGATTGGAACAGTGATGACAATCTCACCCCAGATGCTGAGACAGATTATTAAAGATGTCTTCATTTTTGTGAATTGAATTTAAAGGAATATGCGCGCAATTGATCGTTCCTTCCTAAGTGGAGTACTTTTCATTTGTCCTTATTGAATTTCATCCTATTTACTTCAGACCATTTCTTCAGTTTGTCCAGATCATTTTGAATTTTAATCCTATCCTCCAAAGCACTTGTAACCCCTTCCAGCTTAGTAATGCCTGCAAACGTTATAAGTGTACTCTCTATGCCAGGGGTTCTCAAACTGGGGGTTGGGACCCCTCATGGGGTCGCGAGGTTATTGCATAGGGGTCGCAAGCTGTCAGCCTCCATCCCAAACCCTGCTTTGCCTCCAGCATTTATAATGGTGTTAAACATATAAAAATGTGTTTTTAATTTATAAGGGGGTGTCACACTCAGGGGCTTGCTCTGTGAAAGGGGTCACCAGTACAAACGTTTGAGAACGACTGTGCTATGCCATTATCTAGGTATTATTTCATTCAGGAGATCTGACATTTATAATAATAATTATTATAATTGATATTACAGCAGAACCTTGGGGCTCACAGCACAAGCTGTGCTAGGCACTGCACAAATACACCAGAAGAGACAGTCCTTGTCTCAGTATTGCCAATCCCAGATGTTGGAAAGTTACAAGTCAACCCCCACACAAATCATAAAATTTAAATACAAATAAATAGTAATAATAATATAATAAAAGAAACTCAATTTTATTTGCCTTATATTTTCAAGTTTTTTCCCTGCAACTGTGATAGGCTAGAAACTTGCTCTTATTTTTTTGAAAAATGAAAGATTCTCATCTATTTTCAAGATTCCAGAAGTCAGGCTTCGAGAAAAATAGGCAATATCACAAATCTTGAGATAAAATCACAAGAATTAGTAACACTGCTGTCTTCAAAGAGTTTACAATCTCAACAGACAAGAGAGACAAAGTTTGGTGAAAGGATTATTATTTTTGTTTTTTACAGTTTTACTCTTCCTGGATGAAAAATGGAAATCCCTTCAGCAAAAAGTCACAATTTTGGAGGGGGAAAAAAAAGGTCTTCAATTGGGATGAAAAGTGATAACTGTGTGTGTGTGTGTGTGTGTGGATTTCCAGGAGAATTCCATTTTGGGAGAACAAAAATGGTATTTTTAGTTTGCCAGCTGTATGGTAAAAGGGCTGCTCCATGTCACAGAAAATTTTCTGGTTCCCATCAAAAGTGTTGCCAGACTTGACACGTTCCTACGAAAATGTTTCCATTGGAAAATTTCTGACCAGCTTTTGTTCTCAACAAGGCACAGAACTAAAGGGGTTAGAAAAATTAAAGCTGGGATTTTATTCACTATTGATTATGATGGAAATTTTGAAAACCTCACACTCTGAAAGAGGGACAGTCTTGTGGTACTGAGTTCCTGGCTTCAATTCCAAGCTCTGCCATGGACTTGCTGTGGGCAAGACATTTAGACTGAGGTTTTCAAAGGCGCATAGGGGAATTAGGCACCCAAATTCCAATGAATTTCAGATCATTCCTCCTCTCTTAATTCCTAACTTCTTCTGGTGATTTGAGCTCTTGGATGAAAAGTGTGTATAAATGCTAAATGTTTATTTTATTTAATAGCTTAAATATCAATTTTCCAGTGAGATCCAAGTACATTATTTAGAACACATCTGTATTTAAGAGGATGCTATCTTCAAACCCATTCTCTCAATATCTATGTCCTGGATTTTAGCACATTTATTTTTCAATTAACCCCTCTAGCGGCACATGAATATCAAATGCTCCTGCCCCATAGTAACAGACACAATTACAGTTCAAATAATCTCATGTTATTGAATACACTTTTTCTATTTACTTTAATATCTTAGACATATCATTCAGTCCCACTATTGGCCACTAGCATGTAAGCCCTGAGCTCTAAATGTATTAAGGATTCATTTTGCTAGAAGAATAATCGATGCTAAGATTTTCAAAGGTCTTAAGCTCTTTTAGCCTGAATATTTATGCTATATGTAAGGTGAACTTCAAATCGAATTAGGTTTTTGTAATTGCCATGATAGTAAATAATTACTAACCAGTCACTACATGCTCCAAGCAGAAATAGGCAGTTCTGGGCTCAACCCTACAAGGATTGAGCACTCCTGTGAGGTACAGAATACCCGTATCTTCCACCCAGCTCAATGGCACTCAAGCGTGCTCATCAGCCCCTTGCCGGATCAACATCTATACATAAGGGGACCCTATTTTCAAAGTTAAAGCACAGGGACACTTTAGTACCAATATTTTTGGGACACAAAATATTCAAGTGCTCTGCATTCTGGCTGCTCTGCTTGGGATGAAAACGCTCCACCTGGATCAGTTCAAAGAGAAGCTGAGCTTTCCCTGTTCTTTCATTGCCTTTTGTCCAGTGCCTAGTGCAATGAGGGCCTAATCTTGGTGTGTTGAATAATAAATAGCAGGCTTAACTTTAAGCATATGAGTGGCCCTACAGAAGCCAATGGGACTATTCATATGCATAGAGTTAAGCACGAACATGAATGTTTGTGGGATAACCTTAGGGTGAGAAATACTTGGCAGGGTGAAATAAAATGAGTGAAAATAGGGTGGTTAAGCAGAGTGTCAATTGAGGGTAAAAATAAACTTCCATGGAGAAATAAAAATCAGAATTTAAACTGTCAATCACAGGTGCTGGAACTAGGAGTGCAGCACCCCCTGACTTGAAGTTGTTTCCATCATATACAGGGTTTACAGTTTGGTTCAATGGCTCTGCACCCCCACTGTACAAACTGTTCCAGCACCCCTGCTGTCAATAAAGGTAGAAATAGTTTTACTAAACCGTTTAGCTGTATTGCCATTAGTATCTTTCTGTAGTTCTTGAAGAACAGCATACAGTATAAAACCAAGATCAAAAATATCAGCTCTAAAGAACTTTACTGCACTGTACAACCATTAGATTGATCCTTTCCTGTCTCTTAAATCATTCCTGTTTAGACAGTGTTCTTGGAAATTAAGTCTGTGTAGAGTTGATAACACAGCTTTTAGTTTCCTTTCACATTCAGTTACTGATTAGTGATAGGATATTCAGTTCAATGGCAGGTTTTCAGTTTTGTTACTTGTAACTGAGCCATTAGGTTCAAAAGGTAAAATCAAAGGTGACTCTGAAGCATACAGCACATGTGGCAAGGACATTCCATCTATGGCTCACTTTGCTGTACTCTGTGGTCTGACAAGAATCATCCATTTGGGGGAACTGCTTTTTTGCAATTTTGAGAAGATAAGTTTCCATTACAGCCAGAATCTTGATCCTGTGTATTTTGTCATCTTCCCAGAATAAAATTCCTTGATAAGCTTTTATGAGCAGAAGTGTCAGTGATTCAGTTGTGAATCTGGTCCAATGTACCGCAGACTGTGACAAATAAGCCCATGAAGTGAGAAGTGTGGCACAGCCTGTAACGCGGCTCATGCATGCACAAAGCTTACCATGAGTGTCAGAGGTGAGTATGAACACTGTGTTGAGAAATATGAAGCAGATCTGCTTGTGGAATAGGGCACTGAAGCTGAGAAGAGGGAGAGTGAAGAAGAGAGAGCCAGGGGAATGCTGTGAATTGAGTCTCATTGTGGAACTCTCATTTGGAAGTCTGTGAGACTATTTGTATGAGTAAGTACTCACCAGAGCAAAGACAAGTTCCACCATAGGATGCTAAGAGAGAGATCCACCCCCTGGAGAGAGTCAGTATTCTGCCCATGTTGCACTTACAACCTGTTTTGAGGGCTGAAGTGGAACTCCAGTGGTGCTGGTGTGATCCACTGGTCAGCATGTATTACATGTACCCTTCTGTGGCCAGTCCTTGGAGAATGGGAGCCTGTTGTAATCTCTATTTGTATGGTGGCTGTCATCTTGGCCAACACCAAGGATTGAACTAGACACCTGCAGAGCTAAAAGCATGAGTCTAACGTGTAGTTTGAGCTAAAGAGGCAGGCTCTAATGTTTTACCTGGTGTCCCATGGACCCATATCTTCTGTGGATCATACATGTGGCCCAGTGTGTTATGTTGACTCTCTATAGAGGGATTGATTTCACATTTAGTGAATGAAGAGCTGAGATGCACAAGCCAGAAGACAAGAGGGGAAGGCAAATAAAGCAGCAGATTGTTACATTAATTGTCTCAAAATCTCCTTTAATTTGTAACAGTGTAACCCCATCAAAGCCGGTGGTGTTGCCCCAGTGTGAGTGAGAGAATTTGATCCAACATTTACTATAATATTTTGGGGTTTTGTGCATTGTTTGACAAGCTTTAATGTATAGTACATTGTTTTCAGCCTTTCGTCATATCAAAAGATAAATATAAGTTTAAAATAACAAATTTTTCTCTTAATTTTAAGTTATTTCATCCTTTACAGAATTTTTATGACAAGCTTTATAAACATGATAAAAATTCTAATATAGGCATTTAAAAGTTTAGTATTTGTTACAAAAACCCAAACATTGTCTTCAGGTTCCACCAACGAATAGCCCCTGGCTGAAATAGTTACAACTCATGCAGTCATAATACTGCGGTTTTCAAGAATAATGGTTCAGCCCACTAACGCTTACATTTAAATGTTTGAATTCAATTAGTTGTGCAATGGCATTAAAATCCAAGCAGTATTTATTAGAAATCTTATATCTGCCGACTCTTCCATGCTTTTTTGCTAACTATTTTTTTCTGCTTGACTATCCAATAACTTTGTGGAGCTACTGTTTGATGGTGAATTTCAAGTTTGAAACAACTCTGGGAAAATTCACATAGCATCTTCCATTACAGCCAGAAGTCTCACTTCTGAAGAAATTTCAGGGAAGTACTGTAGCCAATTCCATGCATAGCCATATGATTGTTCACAAACACAGTTTACCAATGAGTTCACAACAAAATTAGGAGCTCTGAGAAAACAGGTTTTGAGGCTGAACTGTTTCTCACTTCAACCCATGCAAATCTGTTCTTGCACAAGAGTGGAATGAACCTTTGTTTTAACAAAGTTGGAAAGGCTTGCGCAGCTCTTGAAATCTTAATAGACAATCTATTTTGAAACAAAAATCAGCAACAAAACAGACATTTATTTCTTAATATGCACTATTATATCTGATGTCCTCAAATTATCTTTCATGGGTTCTCCAAATCTTTACTTACTTGACTTACCCTGAAAGGTAAATTAAACTTTATATGGTACTGCAGGTACATTAAAAATAGGCGGATTGATTACAATTGATGGCCTTGCTTCACAGTGGGTTGTGCAAACATTTTCTTTGATTTTCCTCCACGTGGGCTTGCAACTCTGTGTTTTTGGTTTGACTTTCATGTTTGAACTAAAAAATCTCAAACTTGAACTTAGACATCCAACAGGCTTTGTATCAAATCCATGCTCATCCCACCATTTTGTTGCAAAGCAGCAGATCATCTCAGGTTTGCTTGAAATTGGACACAGGCTCAGTCCAAGAGGTTTTGGAACTCTTTATGCACACTTTTTTAACCTTGTGAGGAAACTCAGGTAGGTGAGTTTTACATGATTTCAGGTGTCAGTGGGTGAAACTCTGTACAGAAGGTCAGCATAAGTGCAGATTTGACTGCTTAGAAAGGACTTAAATAGTGCATATAAAATTTTTTGTTAACCCTTTGCACAGGGTGAATTTCACCTATAGAGAACATTGTACACAATGCAGTTATGTATTCTTCCTTGTCTCTCTTGTGATAATACATGAGGAAATCTGTAAAAGACCTCAGGTGAAATTCTGACACTACTGAAGTCGATGGCAAAACTTCCATTGACTTCTATAGGGTCAGGATTTCACCCCTGGATGCTACCTGATTCCAACATGTTGCTTTATCATTTGGAAAGTGAAGTCATAAAATTCTTTGTGATGTTCTGCTTCTCATTCATCCTGGGAGTGAGGGGGCTGGGGTGTACATGAGTAAAAACTCTGCTTGTACAGGCTCTTAATAGAAAACAGGAGGCCAAGGCCTTCACAGTGGAGGATTAGCTTGGTTAAAAGCGAAGCTGGATCATAACATCTTGAATCTAGACCATTTTTCTAGGATAATTAATAATAGCCTTGAAGGGTTATTGAAGAACAACTTGAATTTCGGTCTAAATGGGAGTAGATTACATATCTTCTATAGGGTTCATAGCTTTTCATTACCAACCTGGTCTTGAAGCTGTTCTGATGAATAAATTCTCTCAGTCAGTCAGTGAAGAACAAATTACAGGCACACAGAGATAGACAGCTAGTGTTAGCAGAAGATGTTGCCGATTGCTACAGGACAAAGGAAAATAAGCCTTCTTTTTCCCATGAGTTGTTTTAAAACCAATTCAAAATTAGTTCTTAGCCCCACCCTCGCTTCACTTTTCATTCAAACTTCTGCAAAATTCCTTTTCATCACTTTTTTATGGATTTTTTTCTCTTTACAATAAAACTGGCATTGCAAGAAACATAACTTCAGATCCTGAGCTTTTAATACAGTGTCTTGTATCAGTATATTTTAAACATGTCTATATAATCCACCTAAATAATGCTTAACAAGCTAAAATGCCCGAAACAAACAGGGTCATTGTCTGTTTCAGTTTCATGATTGGTTCAAGTCCATCTGCCTTTAAGGTATCTAAGCAATGATATAATTGATAACACATATACAAAATGTGCCCACACAGGACAAAGATTTTCAAAATGACTAGTGATTTTTGGATGCCTCAACCAGTGGTGCTGGAGCACTTTTTACAGTGGGGGTGCTGAAAGCCAGCAAAACTGCAAAGACCCCTTTTACCTCGCCACGCCCCCTTACCCTTTCTGCGCCACCCTCCCCCAATCCCCACCCCTAGAGCTGGGACCAGGAGCAGAGCAGTGGCTCTGGGAGGGGTGAACAAGGACAGGAGTAACGGGGCCAAGACTGGGGACACCTCTGGGGCAGGCGTGGAGTTCTAGGCAGCCATATGCAGGAGCATAGCCTGGGGTGTGGAGCTGGCAGCTGGGACCCGCCTGCGGGGACGGGACCAGAGCCTTGGGTGTGGGGCTGGCAGCCGGGACACTTTCCACATCATCTAGTTCTACAAACTCTATCTTTCTCTGTATTCTGTGCATTCACCCTGCTGCTGCCACCACCATTCCTTTAGTTAGCCAGAAACAGGTGGTGAGAGGTATCTTTGGTTTGACTGGATGGTTCACTGGTGAGTGAACTGTTGTAAGAAAGCTTCGGGGGCAGCATTAGTTGCAAGCAAAACTCAAAGATTTGGAAATTTCACACTGGAGTGTTCAAGTGAACTTGAAAATGATCTAAAATATGTTTATACCATCCTAGTCTCAGCTGTATTCCTTGGTTATATTGTTTTATCTTGCTGTAGCAGCTGTTGTTTTCACCTGAAGCTATTGTAAAAATCTGGGCTTTTTCCAGGACTTGCTTTTTTGTCATACTTTTCTTGGTTTTTCTTCTGACAGACTAGGTCTTTATAAATGAATTCAGATGGTGCACATTTGACCCCAATTTTGGAATGTAATCCCTGGGTCAAGTATTTTTGTGTGTGAGAATAGAATGATTCTTTCTACCCTTAGGCAGTTGGAATATGCATGTGTTTAATTTCCATCAGCACATTTGTAACCACCAGTATCTTTTCTACGGGTTTCTGGTAAACAAACATGCCTTATACTAAGGCTAAAGCAATGAAGGGGGATTACAATTCCCATTCTAGTCTCCACCCACCTATCTCAAATTGTGCCCTTATAAGACAAAATAAAAGTTTATACACACACCCCAGTATATAAGAGGGTGTTTTAATACATGTAGGTGGACAACTATTTTGCTTTCAAGAAGGCAAGATATTTGTTTACTGTTCTTTGAAAATGTAAAAGGGACATTTATGTATGTATTTATCTGACCATCTGTCTGTCCGTCTGTCTTTTTTCCCTGATATTTCTAGGGATTCTGCTTCCACAGCCTGAGTGCCAACGTATGATTGCATTCTGTAACATAAACTCAGAACTAGATCAAGTTAATTCTTTTGTCTCCACCTTTGGGATGTCTGTAGGTGGTAATCTTAGTGACCTGGATGTGATATCACCTTTGTGGCATTTTCATTGACACAGCCTCATTACAGACCCCATGCCCTCAATATAATTTTTGAAAAATTAGCCCCTTATTACAAAACATTAAATTACTTGTCACTCAACCCTGTAACTTGATGGAAATGTCAGCTACACAGTGGGATGAAAGACCAGAGCTAGGATTTAACTCAGCATTTCCTTGTTTGACCATATATTTCTGGAGGGGTGGCCCCTCTAGGTCTCCATTGAGTAACAGGTTCATGGGCAACATAGGAATATAGCTAGAGGAGGAAGGACCAAGAAGCCATAATTTTAGTAAGTCTGAACTTCCTGAGTTTTAAAATATCAAGTACATTAAACATTTTAATGTCATGTTAAATTCAGAAGGATGTAGGGAGTGTAAAAGTCTATACGTGGCCAAATAATACTTAGGCACCATAATAAGGTGTCTTAAATAAAATAACCGGAAGTTGGTGTAATTAACTTTCCATTGTACACCTAATTTCCTCCCCCCCCCGCCCAGCCCTCAACCATATTACTTCACTGAAGCCCAAATTCCGAGCCTAAAATTTTTCATGTGCTGAGGGAAGAATTTTTTGGGAAAGCTTGTGGGAGCAGGTATTTGTTCCAAGGTCTCCCATCCCTGGTGATAACAGGTTGGTTGTGTATGTATTTCTCCAGCAGAAATGGAGTAAGTGAGAAACCAAAGAAACATGGACAACCTTGGAACAACTGAAGATCTGCGATATGCTAAACAGACTGCCCTATTTGAATGAATTAATAATATCAGCTTGTGTCTTTAGGTAGTGCACCATGTATATAATGTAACTCTCATTGACTTTCGTTGAGAATTATGGTGACATATAGAGAGGGAAGATGATTTCCTGTGGTGTGGAAATACTACAAGTGTCCTGTGGTCCCTAGAGGGAAAATCACTGAGGGATAAGGTCAAATGTAGAGTGTAATTCACTAAAACAATCATATTGAAAGCTATGTGTATATCAAGTTAGAAATCCCTTCTGGAATAACAGACTGCCAAGGTAAAATCTGAGTTTGTCTAATGAAGAATCAGAGCAGAGACTTGAAGCTTAACCTCCCACAACGCAGGCAAATGCTCTAACCACTGAGCCAATGGTCACTGTGGGGTCTGATGTTTACGATTTCTCTGGAATTGTTCCATTTTGAATAGCTACAACGGCATGGTAATAATAGGTAGGATGGATTCTGAAAATGAAACTAAATCAGTTGCAAGAGCGATTAAATGACATCATATAAAATGACTTTGTTTTGGATGTCAGAGTAAGATTCCAAGACGTTTATAATGAGTACAATAAAGATTCATTCAACAATTTCTATTCTGTACCATGACCTTCCAAAGTTCTACTCACCCTATCATCCAAGCAAAATAATTTATTTTGGCAGCTGAATAAAATATTGTTATTGTCATTATCATAGTAAGGATGAGCAAGCTGGTTTTGCATCTAGGGTGGTAAATTTTCATGGCAGCTTTGTAAGGTTACCCTGCCATTTTGGAATATGTTTCCTTGGCCAGAGTTTGATTAAACTGTTTCTAAGTGCATAAAAAATCATCCCAGCAAATGGGGAA
Organism: Trachemys scripta elegans; assembly: GCF_013100865.1. NCBI lineage: Eukaryota > Metazoa > Chordata > Testudines > Emydidae > Trachemys > Trachemys scripta. The sequence continues at coordinate 305,248,924 of NC_048298.1, forward strand.
AAATACAGATGCTATTTTAAGTCAAATCATCACAAGGTCTGATAATTAAATGAACATATCATGGGTGGATTAGCTTTGGCTGTAATGTTAGCATTTAGATGTATCATTTATAAGCACAATCATCAGAAATTTATTCACTTCAAAGGAGTTAATATAACCTACTGAGCTCCATTCACTATAGTTTATTTATGTTGCTTTCTGGAGTTGAAGGGCACTTTTCATCTTCTCCTTATTTGTGGTTTAAATTAAAAGGTCAGACAGCCCAAGTTTAAAAAATCTGTAGTCCTGGCTGCTGCAGCCTATTGGTCATCCTACTCTGAACTTGTATTATGGAATGATTCGTTCCCTAGAGATATAACGATAATTTTTCAGCTACAGCCACTATTCATTCATTTTCTCTGAAGACGCCTTAATCTAATTTCAGCTTATCAAGTACACATATAAGATCCCTTTTCAAAGAGGCATGCATCAATGAAATTCTTCTGCTGGCTTTTCACCTACTAATTGCAAGCAGGGAACTACTTCTCCTGTTTCAAACAAAGCCACAATTTTTAAATCTTCTGAGTTTAGCAGTGGTTATAGAATCATAGAGTGCGTACATTGTGATCATGATAATGTGAAGCTTTCATCTTAGCTTGAAATAGCATCTGTCCACTATAATGTCTTTGAAATCTTGACCTAGACCTGTTTTTAATTACTATATGATGTACTTGGCAAAGGTTATTATTTTGCATTGGGAAAGAGATCAGATTATAATTCCTGCAGCTGATGCAGAGAAGGGTATAGAATTCATACTTGTGTTTGCCTACACCTTTAAACATTAGAGAAAACATCAATCTTAGAAACAGATATATACTATTTTGATGAGAAATATGGAAGTGTTTTACTGCTCTTTTTGTGTATAAATAGAAGGCTTGTTGGCTCTGTGTATTTGGGACTAAAAAGAATTCACATGTATTCATTTATTTAATAAATTCCCACTTCCTAAAACACAAGGAAAGATAATTTTTCCAGGTTTGTAATTATCGTCTGATTTATATTTTCTACTAAGTGGGCCAAATTCATTGTTGAATCAGCTCTTTCACCACCAGCAACAGCACAGAAGTAAGAGTGGCAGAGTATAGTATTGCTGACCTTACTTCTGTGCCGTTGCCAGAAGCAGCGCAGAAGTAAGGGTGGCAGGATATGGTATTACTGCCCTTACTTCCACGCTGCTCTTGTTGGCGGCGCTACATGCACAGTTGGGTGAGGGATAGCGGTGGCCTTTCACCAGGGATAGCGGTGGTCTCCCAGCTCTGAAGGCAGCGCCACCTCCAGCAGCAGCAGAAGTAAGGGTGGCAGGGTATAATATTGTTGCCCTTACTTCTCTGCCGCCGCAAGCAGCAGCACGGAGGTAAGGATGGCATTGTATGGTATTGACGCTCTTACTTCCGCACTGCTATTGGTGGTGGCACTGCGTTCAGTGCTGGGTGGTGGGATAGTGGTGGCCACTCGCTGGCCACCCAGCTCTGAAGGCGGCGTCACCTGCAGTAGTAGCGCAGAAGTATGGGTAGCATGGTATGGTATTGCCACTCTTACTTCTGCGCTGCTGCTGGTGGCAGCACTGCCTTCAGAGCTGGGTGGCTGGAGAGCCGAAGCCAATGTCCAGGTATCCAGCTCTGAACTCAGTGTCGCCACAAGTAGCAGCACCGAAGTGTGGCATGGTATGGGTATCGCCACCCTTACTTCTGCGCTGCTGCTGGCAGTGGCACTGCCTTCAAAGCTGGGTGGCTGGAGAGCGGCGGCTGGTGGCTAGGGTGTTCATGTTGCTTGCTTCACAGGAGGACTACTTTTTTAATCCTGCTCCCATCATGCCCCACAATACTCACTGCCACCCGCTCCCACGTTGTTTATTGAATTTTTATCCCGCTATGGCTATTATGGCAGTGGGTCCTGCGGGACACTCAGGATCCCTGTCCCACTTCAGGGCTCTAGCCCCTACCATTTTTTCCATCATTTTCCTCCCCCCATTTTTCTGCCTCCTCCACTGGATCGGTGCCCTGAGCTGTTGCCCCACTCCCCCCCACCCCCGATTACGACCCTTCCAACAGAATAGCCCAGTGCTTGTCTCGCACCTTCTGAGTAGCTGCCGCCGATTTGCTGCCGAAGCGGTGGGACCAGCGGACCTCCCGCAGGCATGCAGCTGAAGGCTGCCTTACTGCCGATTGCCGACCCAGGCACGTGCTTGCTGTGCTGGTTCCTGGAGCTGCCCCTGGCTGTCCAACAGCCACTTCAGCAATTTTACCAGAGCTAACCTTTTTCAGGACTCACAGCAGGTCTGGGATGTTGCCTGCTTTCTCTGCCAAATTGTGATGGGGACTGGGCTTACATGTGGTGCCACGGTAATTACATCACTGGGTATCAACTCCCCCTGCCTCTGGCCTCCCTAATCCTAACCCCTCCCTTACTTGTGTGTTATCATCAGAGCTGCATGGCTGGAGAGCAGTGACCTCTGACTGGTCTCCCAGCTCTGAAGAAGGCAGTGAAGAAATAATCGTGGCATGGTGTGGTATTGCCACCCTTACTTCTGCGCCACCGCCAGCAGAAGTGCCAAAGTAAGGGTGGCATGGTATGGTATTGCCGCCTTCACTTCCGTGCTGCTTCTGGTGATGGTGCTACTTTCAGAGCTGAGTGGACAGATACCAGTGGCCGCTAACTGACCTCCCAGCTCTGAAGCTAGCACTGCTGCCAGCAGCAGTGCAGAAGTGAGGGTGGCATGGTGTGATATTGACGTTCTTACTTCTGTGTCACTGCCTGCACAGCACAGAAGCGAGGCAGACTATGGTATTGTCACCCTTACTTCTGCACCACTGCCAGCAGCCACATGGAAGACAGGGTGGCAGGGTATAGTATTGCTGCCCTCACTTTTGCGCTGCTGCTGGGGGCAGCACTACCTTCAGAGCTAAGTGGATGGATAGCGGTGGCCTCTGACTGGCCTTCCAGCTCTGAAGGCAGTGCCGCCGCTGGCAGCAGCGCAGAAGTGGGGGTTGCAGAATATGGTATTGCTGCCCTTACTTCTGCGCTGCTGCTGGTGGCAGCACTGCCTTCAGAGCTGGGTGGCTGGAGAGCCGAAGCCAATGTCCCCAAGCCTGGAGCCGGCCCTGCCTCCTACTGCAGGAGATGCTGAGGGAGAGGAGCTAGAGCTAGACCCTTAATTCTCCCCAAGGATGCCTGGAGCAAAGGAATCTGGGCAGGGCCATCCATGAGGATTTGCTCCCCAAGCTGCTTTAGGATGACAAGAAGGGACTCAAGGCCAGGCCCAAACCTGGCTGGAGCAGAGGCTGGAGCATGGTCCCCTTAAAAGCCCAGACTCACCACTTAAGCAGGAAAAGAAGAACTTGACTCAAGCCTATATCATTCCCTGCTCTGCCTCCCAAGGAGAACACTCCTAACCCACAGCCCCTGTAGCAGCAGATCCTACAGTCTGTCAATTAGCCCGCCTACACCTAAAGTCAGGAAACTGGGGTCTGAGGTCACTTATGACAAATTCAGGGAGGGTGATGGTGAATTGGAGCAGGGCTGTACTGCTCCTTATGGCCCTGGCTCTCTCCTGGGAGCCTCTGGATCTGATCCAGAAGTTGACATGCTGTAGGGAAAGGAGGTTAGGGTCAAAGGGCGGGTACATGTGCTGTGCAATGAGCCCTTCCCCCACCCCCCAACCCCAAGGAGCTGGGACTTTGTGGTCAGGTTGGAATATCTGATTCAGTGATCATAGAGCTTTAGAAGAGGATTGTTGCACCCAGGACAATGCTTGTATCCTGCAGGTTACAATTTGTCATTGTCTCTCTCGATTGGGACAATGTTCAGTGTTGGAGCTGGTCCCATCCTCTCTGAACTCCTGATCTGTGAACAGCTCATCAGGAAGGCGACAGACCCCTTGTCCCTCTAAAGTCCTTGAGCTGCTCCCCGTGTATCACCCCACTCACTCTTTGTTAGTTCTGGGGATCAAGCAGGCTACACATGAAAACCTCAGAGGCTACTCAACATGCCACACTCAGTTTTCAATAGATTTGTAGACTTTAAGGCCAGAAGAGACCATTAGATCCTCTAATCTGACCAGGGGTGGCTCTATGTATTTTGCCGCCCCAAGCACAGCAGTCAGGCGGCTTTCGGCGGCGCGCCTGCGGGAGGTCCACTGGTAACTCGGATTCAGCAGCATGCCTGTGAGAGGTCCAACGCCGAATTGCCGCCGAAACCACGGGACCGGTGGACCTCCCGCAGGCATGCCGCCGAAGGCAGCCTGATTGCCGCCTTCATGGCGACCAGCAGGCCGCCCCCTGTGGCTTGCCACCCCAGGCACGCGCTTGGAGCGCTGATGCCTGGAGCTGCCGCTGAATCTGATCCCCTTTCCCCCCGCATATATCACAGGTGTCCTGTATAGCACAGTAACTAGTTTTTGACACTCCTGAGAGGCATCTAGTCTTCATTAGAAGAATTCACTGGAGCTAGAAACCATCACTTCCCTTGGTAGTTTGGAGGAAACTAATACAGTGAGGGGGAGGGAATTGACCCCAAGGCCAAACTTGGGAGTCTGTATCAAAATACATATACATAATGGAAGTGCACTAAGGTTGTAGAAGCAACCTGATTTCTGGTGTCGCCTAATGTTTAAAGGCCTGATCTACACACAGTTCTTTGTACTTATATAAATATTTTGGTGCGGAATGCATTTATTTATTTATTTTCTTAATCTAAATAGTTGTCCCAACACAACTTCTAGTGTGACCACATATCTTTGGCTATGTCTATACTGCAGAGTTTTGTTGACAAAAATTATGTCACTTTAATTAAAGTACTTTAAAAACCGCTGTTGCATGTCCACACTATCCTCCTTGTGTCAGCAGAGTGCATCCACATTAGCCATTCTTGCATCGTCATAGAGAGCAGTGCACTGTAGGTAGCTATCCCACTGTGCAACTGGCTGCAGGGTGCTTTGGAAAGGGTTTGCAGTGCCTCATGGTGCAGGCACAGCATCACATGATGCAGGTTTCTCAGTCCCATAGTTCCATGGGCATCCTGCTAGATTTCCAGCCGCTTTTCAACTGAAGTGTGTGGGCAGAGGGGGAAAGCATGGCGGGGAGGGGGGAAGACACAGACACAGTGTGTGTTGGGAAAGTGTATGAGAGATGGCGGGGGGGGGGGATGGGACCGTGTATGTGAGACAGACAGTGTGTGTGCTGCAGGAGAGCGAGTGTGTCGGCATGCTGTTAAGTTAAGACACCCGCTGGAAGCAACCAGTCCTGAGAAAGGGGGCGGGGGACACCCATGACATCAACCCCCGCCTCCCTCTCTGGCTCTGCACAACACAGCACTGTCTCACACAGGTCTGTGTTCCTAGTGTGGCAGACAACAGCATTCCACGCTAATGATTTGATCTTTGTTCCTGGAGCAGAGCAGCACGCTGGCTGAGCTTCACCCAACCTTTGAAAGGGGAGGAGGTGCATGCCTGGAGGGCAGCCAAGTTTAAAACAGTGAGCAGAACAGTCACAGCAGCATTGTGGGATACTGGGGGAGGCCAGTTCTGGCAATATAACGAACGGCAGCATCTACACTGACGCTTTGTTGTGCTAACTTTGCCGCAAAAGCTTTATGTCTCTTGTCCAGGTGGTTTTGTTTTGTCACCAACAGTGGCATTGCCGTGTGTACACCTCCATTGTTTTGCCACCAAAAGCTGCCTTTTGCCATCAAAACTCTGCAGAGTAGACCAGGCCTTTATAAAACATGCCTTACAGTGATGTAGCTTATTCCCCTCCTTGAATTGGAATTGCTATACTGGTATAAAGCACCTTTATACTGATATAACTGTGTCGACACTAGGGAGCTTTTACCACGTTAGCTATAGTATTAGAGCTCAAACAGTACAACTTTCTAGTGTAAACAAGCCCATGCTCACCGGCACTTATGCATCTTTATATTAAATTAAACAAAAAAGTCAGGCTCTTGTTAAGAGGGAAGAGAGATTGGACCTTGACAAAAAATAATTGACTACCCCTGTCATAAGGTCGGTAGCAGCAGGCTTACCTGAAAGGAAAATGTACTTCTTCAAATGATGGAGCAAAGCCATGACAATGCTGGTACAATATTCAGCATTACTCTGCCTGCTGTTCTTCATGACCTCACTGGAAATCAGTTGTTTTGATTCAGTGAATTTATCCTTTTGAGCCAAAATAATAATAATAAAAAAAATAGAAACAAAACAGTCAAAACTTCTAAAATGGCTGCTCCAATTCAGACATAAGATGCAGGACTCTAAAATGTATCAATTTGTCATGATTACCACATTAGTTTAAGAGAAATCTTTTCCTATTTAGTCCACTTGAAAATGTAGATGTATTTGAACTGGTGTTTCACTTTGATTGTCGTTGCCTCCACTGATCTTGAATAACAGTTGTAACCTCACTAAATAGCAACAAGGCCTCTAAATGGCCATCTAGTTTGACAAATGAAAAAAAATATCTTAATTTGGTTCCTTTAAGGTAATTCATAGTAAAAAAATGAAACATCCTTGGGAAGTTTTCCCAATGATCAGTTTTGGCTACATTCTGCAAGGTGCAGCGTGCCCAATAGGTACTGTGGGCAGTCAACAGCTGGAATTGGGCTCTTGTGAGGTGACTTTAATGGATATTGCACCTCTGGTTATATCAATGGAGAACCATTTTTATTTACCAAACTTTGATCGATCAGGTCATTGTCCTGCAAAGTGATTGCATTAATGTAATCACTGCATGCTTGAAAACAAAGAAACCAGGCAACAAATCCACAAATGAACTCTTCGGAATCATGGCTCAAACAATTCATGCATTTTTAAATAAAGTTCCTAACTGGATGGCTGAGAACTAGAAAGTGGACTGGTGCACTGAATGGCTAAATGCAGCAATTACAATATTTCTTTCTTTGCCAATCTAAAATTAATGAAAAACTTTTCTTGCTGTGACCTTGACAAATGGAAGTGTAACCTTTTAAATCCTCAGAGGGTGCTGAATTGTACCCTATGACAAATTGATGGAAAGGAATGCAATTGAACATTCCTAATTAGTAATCTGAAACTCTGTGACAGGGAAGAACTCTAAAAGGCATTGATTGGATTTTACTTATATTAGGCACCTTCCCCAGGGAACAGAATTTGAAGATTGTCTGAGATTAAAATACCCAACCTCACATTACCTACCTATAGGTACCACCAGAACACTTGTAGATTTTACGTAATCCAACACATTCTTACCTAACAAAGCCTGATACTGTAAGTAGCTGAGCACTTTCCACTTCCATTGACATCAACAGGAGTGGAGGATGCTTGGCCTCTCTCAGAATCAGGCCATAGTTAAATCTAAGTATTTAAGGTATTATTCTTATTTATATCATTCTAGTAAAATAACTTTAACGTGGGCATAAATTAGAGTTCCTCTTAGAGTATCACTAAGAGGCATTAGTGTAAATACGAATCACATCCTGTGTGGCCAATACCTAATACTGAGGTGTTTGGGGGTATAATCACTGTACGAATGGGCACAGGGATGTGTGTGCATATGCTAAAGCTGAGCAAATTAGAAGCAACTAATTTATTTGACAAATGTTGCCTTTTTTGCTAATGGAAAAACCAATCCCCATCGACACCAAAGGGACTATACACTTAATCATATGCTTGCATACTGTCAAGTAACCGGGTCATGGACACTCTGGCCTAGTGCACAGAGCAGGAGTCTGCATGCCAGAGCCAGAATCTGGAATCACAGCCTAAAGTCAGAACCAGAGGGACAGTCCCAATGCCAGAGCCAGAAATCAGAACCAAAGGTCAGAAAAGGAAAGCAGGAGCAAGGCTGAGCACAGGGCAAAAGCAAGGCAACCACTGAAAGAGACAGAATCCACAAGTATGTGTGTCCGGCAACAAGTGAGTTGCTGCTGCTGGGCTTAAAAAACAGGCCTGCTAGCTTCTTCAGCCAATCAGGCAGAGCAGTCCCTCAGGTGACCTAGCTGATGTGGCCCAGCTGTGCTTGTTAGGCTCTCCAGAGACTGAGCAGGTACAGCTGCAGGGCCTTATTCCTGACCTGTGCTTTGCTGGAGCAGGGGTTTGACACTTAGTATGACTCTGGGTATACTATATCTCTGCAGCACTATTGCTGCTCTTACTAAGAGGCAGATGAACTTGGATAATAACTACAGGGACCAAATTCTGCTCTTTGTTGTACTAGTGTAAATATGGAGTAACTCCATTGACTTCCACCAGTTAGAAAATTTATGGTTTTTTTTTCTTTCTAAAAAAAGGTCTAGCAAATTAGTCTTAACTGAATGGTGAAAAATGTAAGACTTGATATTAGAGAAGCATTTGTTTTTAGAAATTCCTAAGATCTCCCATGGGCTGACGGGAGTGCTCATATGATGCTGACTGCAGTGGGATTCCCCATGAGAGTAACTGCTCACCAGTATACAGCTGGGCCCTACTAGTTTTTTTTTTTTTCCTATTTAAAATGAATGATAACCAAGTGATTTTTTTCCCATATCATCTAGATTCTATCCTTTGATTGCTGCTACTTCTGGCTTGTGTACAAAGTCATGGGGAGCAGATGCATCCCTGGTGTAACTCCACTGAAGTCAATGGACTTAGGGGCACAAGAGAAAACCCAACATGAAGATGAACTTGGCTCCTGCTCTCCACGGATTTGCAAAAGCACTTTCTTCAACAAATAGGTAATCTAAAACATAGGGACTGATTGTGTTATAAGTACCTGATATCTTTAATTTTGACTAATTTCTAATCCCTTGGGTGATAACAAAATGTCAGAATCAAGGTTATAAGATTGTAAGGAGGCGGTGATATTTTGATTCAAAAGTTGCGGCCACAATTTGTTAAAATTGCGGTTTTGGCGTGGGGGCTAAATTTGAGTGTGCCAAGTTGCAATGCCTCTCACTCAAATATGGCCTAGCTGTCCTTCTGTCATGCTCCAGGGGCAGCCAGGTCAAATCTGAATGAGTAGTATTGTGACCCCATGAGTGAGTGGTGTTACATTCTGGCACATAGGGTAACAACACCATTCAAAAAAAGTTAAGGTGTGTGTTAAAAGTTGCAGTTTCCTCAACAAAATCACAGCCAATGATTTTCTTGCAGTCTTATTTATTCGTTTTGCTTCTATCAGTTCTTCCTGTCTCCTTTCCTTCAATCTTCTAAAGGACTTTCCTTAAACAAAAACATTGTCTAACATAAAACCCTACGCACTTCGCTGGCAAATTTTACCAACACTTTAAGAACTCAATCATCTTGTGTTTTCCTCAATAATTCATATTCTGAACTTCTATTTTCATTAGACTCACCTTCCTACATCCTTTCTACTAAGCAAGCAGAGTGCAAGTATAGGTCAGAAGAAATAGTACTTAAATAGCCTTCCCCTAAAGTGAATGGAACTCATTAAAGTGTTCTTTTTAAGTTTAGTTATAGAGAAACTGCAAGATTAGCAGACCATATCTGTTTCACCTTTATTTTTCTTCTACACTATCTACTTGCAAAGTACATTTACATAGTTTTTAATTTAAAAAAATACATTATGTTTTTTTAACAAATCAATCTCTCCACCTTCTCTCCTCCCCTTCTCCCCACCCTACTAGTCCAGCACTCAAGAGCAATTGTATAACAATATGTTATTGTGTTTGCATAATGACGAACCAGGAACATATGGTAAATAAGCAAATTTTAGAAATTTCTAGATGAGTTTTGAAAAACAACAAATAAGATGGGGGACTATATAAAGTGGAATCATGTACTGTTACTCACATTCTGTAGGATCTTTTCAAGTCATTTGCATTTTTCTGAATTTATTCTCCTCCTCTTTGTATCCTTTCTTTTAAGTTCTTATTGGAGGAGTTGATTTTTCCACTCTTATTCATGTTGAGTTGTTCCTTGATTTCAGATAGGACTCCTCATAAAGTGAGGTGCTACTCATTGTGGGTAAGGGTAGCAGAACTGGGCTTTTTGACTTGCTTGGGTTTTTGTTTGTTTGTTTGTTTGAAAGTTGTATTTTTATGCTGTTGCACTGCAGCCCATATTCTTCATAGTTGTATGATTATGATGTAAGTATGACATAATTATGATGCATTTTGTACATGGGTCATGTAAGGTGTCATTGGAAAAGTTATGATTTGCTGGATATAATTATCCTATTTGTATGCATGTATCATTTTTTTTTATCTGAAGTTATGAATATTGACTATGGAGTTGTATTTCAAATGTGCTTACTCTGATAAACACCCACAGGTAGCCTTTCAGGAACAATGGTGAAGCTAGACAGTGCTAATGGCTCATCTGCAATGGGCTGTGGAAAAGCTTGGCCTTCCTGTAAACATTTCATGGAGCCTGTAAGCAATGGCTGCTATGACTCAGCAAGGGCATGTGGCCAGACCACATGATATTGAACTCCATTTTGGGTACCTGTATTTTTCCACAAACCAGGCTGGGAACTATTTCTGGAAAAAGGGTTCCTGCTATATGTTAAAGCTATGTAAGATGCGATGTGACATCATCTACTGGCCTCACTGCCCACACCTGCAGAACAAAGACTGAACGGGGGGAGTGCTGGTCCCAGGCTAAAAGGATTTCTAGCTTGTGTATGGAAACCTGGTGGACTGCTTGTATCATCAGCCAGGGCTACGGATTGCTAATTAATATCCAATCTTTCTATTATTTTAGGCTTAATTTGCAGTTAGGTTTAATTATTAGGTAATCTGTTTTAATCTGTTTGCTATCACTTTTAATCACTTAAATCTACCTTTTTGTAGTTAAAAACGTGTGTTTTGCTTTATCTAAACCAGTGTGCCTTCGGCTGAAGTGTCTGGGGAAAATCTCAACTTGGTTAACACATGCTTGTTGCATATTCCTCTGCACATTGAGCGAAGGATGAACTATTTATGAGCTTACATTGTACAGATCCCTGTGCAGTGCAAGATGATATAATTTTGGGTTTATACTCCAGAGTTTGGTGCGTGCCTGGGGCACTGGGAAATTGGCTGGTGTCTGCTGTTTGCACTCAGGTAGCTCAGTTTGGGTGAGTGGCGCCACCTGCAGTTGTGTTGGGTGCTAACAGAGCCTGGTGAGAATGAAATGAAATGAAATTAATGGAGTATATCCTATCTCTTAGAGTTGGAAGGGACCTTGAAAGGTCATTGAGTTGAGTCCAGCCCCCTGCCTTCACTAGCAGGACCAAGTATTGATTTTGCCCCAGATCTCTAAGTGGCCCCCTCAAGGATTGAACTCACAACCCTGGGTTTAGCAGGCCAATGCTCAAACCACTGAGCTATCCCTCCCCCCAATGGCTGTGTCTCCAAACTGTATGTGTCTTAGAGGAGTGCAGTGGCTCCCCTGGCTCCCAGACTGTACCCTAGGGGTGACAACCCATCACATATGCATTTCCCCTCAGTATAAGTGTGTGTGTGTGTGTGTGTATGTATATAAAATAATATATATATAAAGTCATTTATTATTGTAAAGGGACAGGTAACAAATAATAAAAAAATAGGGATGTAATAAAATTCAATCATTATATACAATTAGTATACTGTGAGAGGTGTTGTATGAATTCCCCTGGGAAATCTGTGGCAACTTAGAATTCTTTATTTTCATTCTAAAATTATTTATCATAACCTCTTAACTTCAGCAAACATATTTAGAATTTAAGTTTCTGTGTGGGTAACAAATTACTTCATCCCAGGGGGAACATTATTTATTACTCAGAAATAAATAGTGGAAGAGGTTAGTGAAATCCGAATGCAGTAAGAAAAATGAACTGAAAGCAAACGACTAAATGATGGTTTCTATACTGCTTGCTAATAGTGAAACCAGTGGGATTACTCACATGAGTAAGGCTTTCAGAAAGCAGGCCCTTAAACAATTAGGGTGCATGCTATTTAATGGTCATATTTCCCCTGTAATACTACATAAAAAATCCACTAAAGTTTAAAATGAATGATAACCAAGTGATTTTTTTCCCCCATATCATCTAGATTCTATCCTTTGATTGCTGCTACTTCTGGCTTGTAGTGTTGCCTTTGTGATAACATTGTGTAACATAAATATTGGCTACATTTATATCCTTTTGCTCATTCTGACTAACTCCATTCCATAGAGCACTAAATGACTAGCCCAATATGTTTAAGTGTTTGCAAGTGGTTTTTTTTTTTAAATCTATTTCATAGCACTGTTAAATAATATAGACAGAATTATGACACTACAGTGACACCATTCAACAGAAATCACATTGTTCTGATACCATTTTTGTGTCCCTTAATTTTTTCTGACCATTTCTCCAGGAACATGTGCTTTTAGTGACCATCTATCATTTTACCAGTCCCAACTTTGATCTGTGGATACAGACACCAAATTGCTTCTTTCTTTGGGATGATTCCCATGAGATCATATGGGATTATGTTATAGCAAGGTGGTGTTTTCAGTGTGGTCAAACTGATTTGCTCTGAGTCACATTTAACCAATTCAAGACAAATTCGATAAGATGCCATTTTAAAAAGAAAATATGTTAGAGTTCAGTTTCCTTGTACATTACTTGTAGAATCCCTTCCAGAAACAGGGTTTAGAGTAATACCCCCCCCCCACTCTTAAAGATGCAGATTCACAATGTAGAGACCCACATGTGAGACTGAGACTGAAGATATGAGCCACCTGTTATGACTGAGAAATGAAACCAGAGGTGGTTCTGAAGAACCTGCATCTCTTCAAACAGCAGCTCTACCTACAGTTAGAGCAAACACTTTCACGCTTTATAATTAGGCTTAGAAGTATTAGATTTATATCGGTAAATGTCAGTAAACATTAATGTCACCGTACACATGCAAACCAATTAAAAATATTTCCATCAATTATAGTCCATGCTTACAGATAGGCAAAGGAAAGGGGGATTCTTGAAGGACTTATCAAAGTTTGATTTAAGGATATTTACTTTAGGTAGTTTGACATGTGATGTTGACAGTTTGTGTTTTAATAGTTATAAAGGTTAATTTTTTTTAACCTCAATGTCTACTGACATAAAATAATAATTGTTTGAACACCCCCATAATTTCCCACAACTGTGAAAATTTAAATGAATGAAAATAGAAAAAAAACTTAAAACCCATAATTTTGTGCAGCTGTGAAAATTTAAATTGATAATGTAACAAAAATAAATTGATAACAAACATAAACATTATTATCCATTGAAATAATAAAAATAAATTGTATTCTGCAAGCCCATTTGTAATGGTTCTAATTTGCTTCCCATTGACTTCAATGGGAGCAGGAGCAGATCCAATATGTGGTACAGATTAATCATTCTCATAATATTCACCATAACTGTGTAACCAATAATGAAAAACTCCCATTGATTTCAACGGGCTTAGCATTAGGCTATCTCAATGCAGTAGATCTATAGTATGAGAAATTAATTATAATTTGCTAATTCCTACAAATATTAGTCCCAGTCTTAAAGTCCTTGTTCTGTTTCTACTTACTCTTTATTCAGGCAACATCTTCTTTACTTCAGTGGGCATCTGCCTGAGACATAACTGAATAAAGAACTTGGGATCTGGCCCTTACTTTCAATTATTTTGGAGCTAGGTTTTGTTCTCACTTACTCCAGAGTAAATCTAAAATAACTCCTCTGAAATTAATCATGTTACTCTGGATTTGGAGATGTCCTATCTCCTAGGACTGGAAGGGACCTTGAAAGGTCATTGAGTCCAGCCCCCTGCCTTCACTAGCAGGACCAAGTACTGATTTTGCCCCAGATCCCTAAGTGGCCCCCTCACGGATTAAACTCACAACCCTGGGTTTAGCAGGCCAATGCTCAAACCACTGAGCTATCCCTCCCCCCTATTTATACTGGTATAAAAGAGATCAGAATCTGACCTAAACTGTGTGGTGTGTGTTTTCTTTTAAAAAAAAAAAAAATTGAGTCTTGGTACTGTTACTTGAAACTCACTGTTGAAATTCATTGCTTTATACTGTATTTTTATCTAGCAGCCCTGGGAATGAACAGCCATCTCTAAAGCTCAGTGGCTTTTAGCTCTGTCGAGTGGTAAACAATACTATTTATTCTTTCTACTGTAAAATGAGGTTTTCCACCTCATTTCTTCACTGAAACTATTTACACAATGTCTGTATTCTTTAGTGATTTGTACAAAATCACTGACATTCACATGGGTCTAGGGGGTGTACTGTAATGGAGGAAAAAAGTATTATACACATTTATGCCAATGTTTTCTTTTAACTTTACCCCCCATGTACATGATCCTTATATAGATCTTAAAATAATAATTTCAAACAACTGAAAGACATCTGACTAGTGATGAACTTCCTAATGTTTGCAGGCTCTACTCTCTTGCCACAAGTTCAGTGGGACTTCCTTGCATTCAGGAATAGGGGTCTATAGTAGAAAAGGCCATTCTCTTCTTCTTTGGAACAGAAGCCTGTTAGAAGCCACAGCAAAGCTTCAGCTCATGTATTAGACCAGCGGTTTACAAAGTCTTTTATCAGAATAAGAATCCATTTTAATTAAACTGATTAAAATTACCATAGTGGCTGGCAAGCAGTTTTGAGCTTCAAGTGAGGTTTGAGAACCTCTGCATTAGACCATTAATCAGACTATTTGACTATCAAACTGTTCCAAAAACACATTAAGATGTTTTCCTGCCTTTCCCATTTCTTTTACTTTAGAAACAGCCCACTGACACTATGGGGGTTCTGTTTCCGGTGTCAGGCACATGTCTTATTGTGAGGTCTCAGGACAGCTGGCTCAGGCTGGTAGTGTAAAGGATGAACTTTCTCATGGGGAAAAAAAGAACGCTGAAGACCAGTATAGGAATGGGAGAGTAATAAGGTTTGGAGATGAGTGGGTGGGAAAGAAGGGGAACAGCAGGTGGAGGAGTTTAATTTCCAAAAAGAATTCTATAAAAAGTTATTGAATTCTAAACCCACGTTGTTTGAGTAGGTTCAGAATTAAATTAAATGAGTTCTCCCATATCTCAAAGTAAACTGATATTTTGCCATCTGCCTGGTCATTATTTTTAATGTATTTAAATAGATTAAATAATTGATTTTAGTAAAATTCTGATTTTACAACCTATTGAGACTCTTTTCTTTAAAATTTAGTCTGTTATTCTTGAGCAATTAAATTCCTCATTAGTTTTCCAAGGGAAAGTTGACATAAAGGAATTAGTAATTATAATTTTATTGCTCATGTTATTGCTATGTAATGCTCATTTGGAGAGAAGCACAATGTTCTGTTTAAGCACATTGCATTTATATTATTTATTATTGCCTTTTATTTCATTCTGAAAAGCATTTGCTTGATGATGTATGGGTAAAGCACAATGATTTCCAAGGGGACTCTATCTCTATCGTACGGGTAGAGAAATGAACGCCAAATTTGGGACAAATGGGCCAGGAAGATGCCAGCCAGTGCTGCAGTGAGAGACAGCCTTGTCATCTGAAGAATGTTTCCTGTGTTAACATATCACTGCCCGCAAGTGGGACAAAGTGTTGTCTGTTTTTAAAAGAACTGAAATTCTAGAGTAAAACAACTTTCTCTCTTTAGCAAATTATTAAAAGCTGCCAACATTTTCTCAATTCAGTTGATTTCCAAATGTGCTCTTGACATTGCCTCCTTTAGCTGGGATAGTGAAGATAATTGCTACATCCTTATTTATTTATTTTTAAAATAACTCAAAAGACACACATCCAAGGCTCCCGGTGCCCGAACTCATCATTAACAATACAATTAAATCTCAGCGGCATGAAATGATCAATGGATTTCTTTCAGTTACATGTCTTGTCTAGAGACAGACTCCTCCACATAATTTTAGGTTTGGTTTAGTGTGGATGAATACATAAATGCATAGATGCTTATCTAAACTATCCAAACTGCTTTAGTCTGCAAAATTGGCCTGGACACTTCATGAAAACATGCTCTCATGAGATTTCATATACTCCTTGTTTCTGGTCAGACTAGAAATAACTCAAGAACAGACATTTCCCACAGAACTTCAGCATTTCCACCTCTACTCCAGGGAACAAGGGAAGAAAGGTAAGGGAACTTTTTCAAACCTTACAAAGATCAGTTTCAGTTCTGGGGAGGTTCTTACTTTAGCCAAAGCATTTTTTTAAAATCTGCTGTTTTGCCCTGTTTGATACCAGATTACTTAATAGCTCTCCTTTTCTCCTGTGCAATAGCACTGCAGTTGTGATAAGTGGTATAAAGGGAGGCGTTGCTCTCTATTTTAGGAGTCTTAAAGTGCTCACCACTGTAATATCTAACCATGCTAGCAGGGCATTCTCTATGAATAATAATCAATATCTAGCAATTATATGGTGTTTTTCATCCATAAATCTCAAAGCACTTTACAAAAGAGGTAAGTTTCATTATCTCCATTTTACAGAGGGGGAAGTGGAGGTAGAGGGAGGAAAGTGACTTGCCCATGGTCACACAGCAGGCCAGCAACACTGGAACTGCTCATCTTTTCTTTACTGTCTTTGGAACTGGGGTGGGTGGAGGGATACAGATGGTCAGATGCAGAGCGGTGAACAGTGAATTTGGTTTACTTTGTATCCTTTAAAATTTGTCAAGCACTTGCAATAAAGGAGAAGTACCTACAAAAACAAAATCTGTATAAATAAAATTAATAGTCAAACTGTTTGTAAACATGTAACTTTCCCCTTCCTCACACCTTTTCTTCTTTTTAAAGAGCATGGGAAGATCCACCAGTTTGACTGGCTGGATCAAACCCATACTTAAGCCTTATAGGGAATGACTGAAGTACTGCAGAGCTCTGTGGACTTTCTCTGGGGTTGGTCCTGTTTTGAGCAGGGGGTTGGACTAACTGACCTCCTGAGGTCTCTTCCAACCCTAATCTTCTATGATTCTGTCCACCTTGAAAAATTTGTGTACGGTACTAAAAATCTTTTCTTTGCTTAGCAGCTGAGTCCAAGACTACTATAAAAAGCCCTATCTGAGCAGAAAGTGAGCTTGGCAGGACATCTTATTGACCTGATTTTATGTCATTGAATCTTGCTATACTAAGATCTGCATTATTTTACCAATGAAATATTTGCTGTTTTAATTATTAAAAATCAACAGATGTGTGTAACTTTCATGGTTAATGATCTCTTTGTTTCTGCTTTTAATCCCTGACTATTAAACAAATGGACTCAAATTACTTCAGTGTTCAAGAGGCCATTAGAATCTTTTCCAGGACATGGAACACTAATGGCAGTTGAAAATGGAAAGGTAAGCATTTTGTCCTTTTACTGAAATATTTATAGACAAAAAAAAATTAGAAATCTCATGTTCTAAAAACACTTCTAGACATTTCCCCATTGTCATTCATTCCCTTCTTTCGTGATTGATTATTGACTTTTAAACTGTTCACCTCACTACGCTATCTGAGACATTATACTAATTTCCAAACAGAAATTAAACAAATGATGCCTAGAGAAAACCAGGCAATTCCATCAAAGCCGGGCAATAACATTATCGTTGTCATAAATAATAATTATAGCACAAAATGGAAAAACTAGTAAAAACTGGAAAGTAAAAGTAACTCAATTGACTTCAGTAGTGTTTTCATTATCGGGGAGTCAGGACTCATAACTAATAGAGTTGTTAGGCTGTTCTTGTGCATCACCTTTCCAGGTGTACCAGACCAGATGAGCAGAGAGGGGGGCAGGAGAAAGGAGGACATTTTATTAGAACAAGGCAAGGCTGTGAAAAATCTATGGAGTAAGAGAGAGGCTGTGTGTGTCGGAGAGGATGGGGAGCTGGTTTGTGCCAGGCTTCCCAGCATTGTTTTCTAAGCAGCTGTTTTGCTGAGTGCTCGTACTGACTAAGTACTCTATCAAATACTGGAAATAATATTAAGGCCAAAATCCAGATGGAGGCCAGGCACTGGTGAGATGCATGGGAGAGAAAGAGAGGTGGAAGCTTGGTGGAAGCTGTCTCAACCCAATGGCTTTTGTAAGCAATGTGAAGCATTTACATAGCCATCCTCTGCTGCATGAGGGACAGGAGAATCCCAGCAGAGGCAGATTCCTGGCCATGAACATCCATGTTCCCCCACATGCTGCTCCACAATGGGCACACATACCCTGCATGGCTCCCCCCATCCAGCCCCTTGTGCAGCAACTGCATTGGTTCCACTAAGATGGGCTCCTGCTCCTTGCTCACAGGGCATGTCTACACTGGAGCTGGAGGTGTAACTTCCACCTCGAGTAGACCTATCCATGCTAGCTCTGATCGAGCTAGTGTGCTAAACACAGAAATTTAGCTGGCGTGGTGCAGGCAGCAGCACAGACTAGCCACCAAAGAATGTACCTTGGACAGGATTGTACTCGGGCAGTTCCCCTCCTACTGCTTGTGCTGCAGTGGCTACATTTCTATTTTTAGTGTGGTAGAGGTGACTGAGCTAGCACAGGTATGTCTACCCGAGCTGGAAAGTACACCTCCACCTCCAGTGGAGCCACACGCTTAAGGACTCCAGTGCCGCCTCCTCCCACAGCAACAAGGCACACACTGACTGGCCAGCCCTCTCAGCAGCTTTGTGAGACTCAGGGGGGTGACAGGGTCTGCGTGGTGGGTCTGCGGCGGGGGAGATTTTTCTTGGCTCAGTAGGAGGCTCTCTCAACAGCATCTGGCACCCTGGCTGTGAGCAGCAGTGTCTGTGTGAACTGCTGTTGTTCCCTGCTCTCACAGGCCGTTCCTAGATCCTCCTTTCAATCAAGTACAGTAGAATCCTCAGAGTTACAAACACCAGAACTACGAACTGACCAGTCAACCGCACACTTCATTTGGAACCATTTTGTTCAGAGTTACAAACATTTCAGAGTTATGAACAACCTCCATTCCCGAGGTGTCTGTAACTCTGAGGTTCTACTGTAGTGAGATGATTCTATTAAACTGAAAACAGTCTAAATTTCAAACAACATATTGCATTTAATCAAACCAAAACACCCTCCCCTCAGAATGGCATTATTTCTAATAGGTCTTCCAACATGCCCCAGTTTGTGCAGGGGAAGAGAAGGGAAGTATGTGTCTAACATTTGATTATTCCCACACTTTCAGTATTAGAAAGGTCCCATTTTCTTTCAGTTACCATCCTCTACAAGTTTTTCTCACCCTGTCAGCTGTGCATTTCTCTGTATTAATCAATACTACAGATCAGGTCACTGTATAATGCATCAGTACAGTACCACATGGCTAAGGTTTAGGCATCTTAGTTTATACTCCAGGTTTTTTTAGGCTTGTCACAGTGCCTCAGTGGGTCACAACTGAGAATACCAAATTCAGGACAAGCTGCTGAGAAATAGGGCAGACACACCCCAAAACTGGTACTTAGTCTTCTGTAAGCTAAACCAAACCAGCAACAAAAGTAAACTCCTGTCTCGCCACGCTGGCTAACAAGAAGTCAGAAATGCAGCCTCCTTGGGTATTCCAGTCCTTGTATCACCACCAAAAACACTAGACTTAATGATGAGTGGTTACTTAAAACCAATTTAATCAAACAAAGGGTTCTTCTGATCCCAAAGTACCAGCCTTATAGCCAGGTCAATATATAACTCAGATCTTACCCAATAACCATGCTGTTGTCAATCCTTCAGTATCTAATATCTAAAGGTTTATTTATAAAAAGAAAGAAAGAGGTGAGAGTTAAAATTGGTTAAAGGAATCAAATGCATACAATAATTGCAAGGTTCTTGGATTAAGATTAAAACAGTGATGAAATAAACTGTCATCTTCTTAAATCTCTGGTTGCTTCCAAATCATTGGAAGGTCCTCAGTCCCTTGGTTGGAATACTCCCATTAGTATAAATTCATAGTCCAGATGTTTGAGGAGGAAAGAGGCAAAGTGGAGATACTTCCAGGGCCTTTTATAGCTTCTGCCATGTGGAGGGAAACCCATTGTTTCAAACAAAACCCTCTGCACAGCTTGTGGCAAAATACAGGTAACATGATGGAGTTTAGTGTCACATGGTCTCGTCACATGCCCTTGCATGCTCTGCTGAGTCATAGCTGGGGCTATCACCCATACTCTAGTTAGAACTGTTCACATGAAAGTTCATCAGGTGTTGATGGGCATCTTCCATGGTCCATTGAGAGTTAAGTGTTCCTTGATGGGCCGTTTAACTTGAATAGTCCCTTCATCATGTGTGGGCTAAATACTTTGTGGGTGTTACCACAGGAGCAAACATTTGAAATACAGGTACATAATTAATATTCATAACTTCAGATACAAAAACAATCCATGCATACAAATAGTATAATAGTATTCAGCAAATCATAACTTTTCCATAGACATCTTACATGACACACTTTGTACAAGATTTGTTGCAATTATATAACCGTAGTAGCAACAATGACCTACATGGTCATATTTTAATCAGATAATGTCACAAGGCTCTCTGTAAACTAAAATCCCAACATGAGTTGAAGCAGCATTTTCTGTAAAATAGTCAAAATGAGATGGGATTTTTTTTTAAAGCAATGAAGCTTTCCCCCTCATATTTAAAACTTTGCTAGTGAGCAGCTAAAGAGATAAAAGTTGATAGGGCACTATTAAGAATGTACAATCTGAGGTCTACTGGGTAGGGGGTCATTTCCTCAGTGGGAGCTTGAGGTGGTATTTACTGCAAGAATGCGTGGCCTGCTGTGGTCTATGACTAGTGAAATAACAGATCCTGGCTGGACTCTGATATAAACATCTTTAATCAATCAGAATTGTCCTGTTCCTGTAGGTTTGATATTGAAAAATACAGGGCATTTTCTGAACAAAGATCATTCATGTAATTAAAAAAAATAATTTGCAAAATAAGATCCTTTTAAGGAAAGCCATATAAAAGTTTATTTTCTTCAGAGTGTTTGAGATAATAGGATGGTACAAATTAAATACTTATTTTCTGCTTAATTGGTTTTATTTGCAGGAACCAGTCTTGTTTACCAGTGTATGCTGGTTATATGTAAAAAGAAGGAGATAGTTTATTGTAAAAGGTTTATTTTGTTGCTTTGTATCAGTGGGTTCATCTGCATGTGAGAAAAATGCTTTAAACATCTGCTTAAATGATGCATATTAAAGTTTGGAGACTTTTCAAAAGGCTAAATGAATTTGATTTGACCATGAAAACACCCCTTTTGGGTTTACAAACCTTGGACGTTTGAGCTTCCCTGGCATAAATGTTTGTGAGAAGGAATTTCAAAGGCTCATGTGAGAATAGGCATGGAAACTGAATTTAAATTTGGATGTGCAAAAATTCATGCTAGAAAGGCTGATGTACTGATCCGTTTAGAGAACAGAAACACTACCAAGTGACTTATCTAATCAATCATGACTAAACAATAGAGCTCAACTTTATCCAATTAAAAAATATTTGAAGAAAAACTGTAAATAAAAGAGAGCCTAGAAGCAGTGACCATGAGCTACCTGAATTCAACCTAGTGTTGACCTCTGACCTATGACATGAGCTCAGGTAAATAATCATTTATATGTTAGAAAGAGTGAAGATACTTGATAAATTAGTGCAAATGAAACTAAAGCTATAATGTAAGTAGGAATAAGTAAAGAAACGTAAAGATGGACATTGCAATGAGGCTGACACTTAGTATTTAGCTTGAGGCCTCATGGTGGTAATAGCTAGCACAAGGCCACATTAGGCCTACTAAAAGTTAGCATTAGTAAGTAACCTTGGGTCAGAAGATTGAGCAATATATATCTTGTGATAAACTGTCTTGACTGCAAAGGTTTTATTTAGCCAGACTTCCTTAACCACATTGTACATAGAATCTTCTATTTGTGCAAATGTTTGACAGAACCCCCAAAATGGATAGCAGGAATGACAAATATGGACAAGAGGTCAAGACTTAATCAAATATGGTCTCAGAAATAGATGAATAAGGAATAGGCACATAAAAAGGTAATTAAACCTGAACCTCAATGGGACCTCAGGATGGTGACTAGCTTAATGCTTAATCTCACTTTAACAGGAAACCCAGAGCCCAGTGGATTTGTGAGTATACATGATGCGGATTCTGCTGTTGTTCTTATGTTATTTTTCTAGTTCTGTGATCTTGCTTACACCCATCTTTCTGCCAAAGAATGCCGCTTAACTAGGTGGTAGTCCATTTGATTATGTTGATACCTGGCTGAGGCATCAGTTTTTCTTTTTTCTCTGTGGAATTGGTTTATGCTTGATTTTCTAAAGTAGGAACATGTCTGAGCAATGTCCTACTGTAGAATCTTGTAACTTTACATACATTGTGGTCACGCATATTTTACCAGGACAATAAAGATCAGCAAATTATGAGTTTTCAAATGATACCTCACAAGACATACTTTGTACAAAATTTATTATAGTCTTGTAAAAGTGGTGAACATAAGGGTACAGACTGTCACACTTTTATTTGACCAACTTCTGTTGTTGAAAGAGACAAGCTTTCAAGCTTACACAGAGCTCTTCTTCAGGTCTGGGAAAGGTACTCAGCGTGTCACAGCTAAGTCTCTAAGTACTTTTCCCTGACCTGAAGAAGAGCTCTGTGTAAGCTCAGAAGCTTTTCTCTTTCAACAATAGAAGTTTGTCCAATAAAAGATATTACCTCACTCACCTTGTCTCTCTAAGGCCAGGTCTACACTACCCCCCTAATTCGAACTAAGGTACGCAACTTCAGCTACGTGAATAACGTAGCTGAAGTTCGAAGTACCTTAGTTCGAATTAGTTCGAACTTACCTTGGTCCACACGCGGCAGGCAGGCTCCCCCGTCGACTCCGCGGTACTCCTCTCGGCGAGCTGGAGTACCGCAGTCGACGGCGAGCACTTCCGGGTTCGACTTATCGCGTCCAGACTAGACGCGATAAGTCGAACCCAGAAGTTCGATTTCCAGCTGTCGAACTAGCGGGTAAGTGTAGCCAAGGCCTAATATCCTGGGGCCAAAATGCCTAAAACAACTTTTATTGTTGTTTGCAATGTTATCTTAAATATGCCTTGTTGGATTAATCCTCACATTTTCCCTTCTGAGTGAGAACACAAGAAATTTCAGGAAGGCTGATTCAGGTTTGGTGAGGTTAAAGAGGGGCGTGTGTGTGTGTGTGTGTGTGTGTGTGTGTGTGTATGAAAATCCAGCTTCTAACATAAAGATAGTCAAAACCTTAACAGTGAAGAAGCTTCCACATCTCCATAGTCAGTCTTAACATGAAGCCAAATATAAAGCAGAAACTTGATTTTTTTCTCTTCTTGAAAACTGATTTACACCCAGCCAAAGAATGTACAGACTTGATCCCCCGACAAAATAAATACTAGACTTTCTTGGGGATTTAGGTCTCTGAAAGTAGTGGAGGCAGTGGCTTGGTGAGTTAGCTCACCTGCCAGGAACCAAGGGTCTCAAAGCTGTATCTACAGGATTCTTAGGAGATAGTAAGTGCCAACCTGCCAACAGTTGCTATGGCAGAAACTGAAACCTGATAGGGGACTCCAGTCCTGGAACCTGATTGGCAAGATGCTGGGGCTCCTGATTGGTCCACAGCTCCTATATAAACCCACCATAGGAGGAGGAAGTTGTCCATGCAACTGGGATCCGTTCTGCTTCCCTGGCTTGACTTCCTGGTATCCTGACCCAGCCTGACTCTGGTTATCAATCCATGATTCTGCTTTCAAGTTTGTCTCCTGCCTCTGGTCTCCTGATAACCTCACCCTGCCTGATGCTCAACTCTTGGTTTGCCCTCAGGCCTGTCTTGGACACTCACCCAACCTGACTCCTGCTTTGACCACTAGGTTAGACTGCTCATGTCCCAATTATGACATCACCACACCTTTAGGTATTCTCTGGTGTGTCAATACCCAAGTGCACCAGATCACTGCATGTTTATAATCTAGCCACCAACTTCAATGTTCTTGTTTTGGTGGCTGTTCTATAGGTGTTTCATCCACAGGCCAGTGGAGTCTTTTCATTGACTTCAATTGACTTTAGATCAGGCCCTTTGTGAGTATGCACTGGTGCTCACTCATTTGGTGAGGGGTGACACAGCCCTGGTAAACATGATTGTAATAATAACAATGATAAGGCACTGGAAAAGAGGCGACTAAGGGATATGATGGAGGTCTATTAAAATCATGAATGGTCTAGAGAAAGTAAATAAGGAAGTGTGATTTACTCCTTCTCATAATACAGGAACAAGGGGCCACCAGATGAAATTAATAGGTAGCAGTTTTAAAACAAACACAAGAAAGTATTTTTTCACACAACACACTGTCAACTTCTGGAACTCCTTGCCAGAGGGTGTTGTAAAGGCCAATACTATAACAGGGTTCAAAAGGGAGCTAGATAGCCATTGATAGACCTATCTTCCATGAATCTATTAGCCAGGATGGGCAGGAATGGTGTCCCTAGCCTCTGTTTGCCCAAAGCTGGGATTGGTGATGATAACCTGTCTGTTCATTCCCTTTGGGGCACCTGCCATTGGCCACTGTCAGAGGACAGGATACTGGGCTTGATGGACCTTTAGTCTGACCCAGTGTTGCTGTTCTTATGTTCACTCCTACCCAAAGACTTCCAGAACTTATCTAAAATAACAAAGCCCAACTCCCTAGCCCAAAAGGCAACATGAGTCAATAACCTAGAACTAACGTTAAAAATTCTTAATATTAAACACCTCTCAGACATGTTAGCGTCTCTTCACTGAATTGAGATACCTATTATTACAGCTGTTTATTGCTGTCACACCAGTCACATCATTTATAGCTGAGCCGATTCAGCAGGAAGGGTAGCATTATCAGGCACAAATCTGCAGTGCTTTATTAAGGAAAAAACTCCTTTTGTCTTCAGTGGGAGCCTTGCCTAAGTAAGGTCAGCAAGATTTAGCCAAAGGTAAAAAAATAGTCTTAGGTTCTCTACTCCTCCTCCCTAGACTAGTTCATCTGGCTTTGTTTATTTGGTTTTGAACTCAAGAGTTTCCCATCTTTCACCTTTTTTTTTGCACCCTGACATTTACACACTTTAGCTTTAGCCTTTGCTCTCTCCCTGCAGCAAAAGTTGCAGTGGCAGTTAATATCTGGGAAACTTCTCTTACAGCAGGGGTGTTAAAGGACATTAATTAAGTATTGATTCTGCTTGTGCTTTTTCTTTTTGTAACCTCAAATGCCTTCAGATTAGTTTAGGGGGTTTTTTTTGTCTTAAACTTTCCTTTTCCTTTTCCCATTATCCTTTAGGAAAGTACTTATAGTAGGAATGGAAGGGAAAGAAAAAATGGCATTTCCCCACAATGTAGGGTGACCAGATGACAGAGGTGAAATATCGGGATGCGAGCGGGTGGGGAGCGGAGGGTGGGGGGCGGAGCAAAACAAAAAAAACCCGCCGGAGCACAGGAAAAATTGGTGGGGGCTGAGAACCCACTGGCAGCTCCACCCCACACCAGCTTGCCTCCACTCCGTCTCCACCTCCCCCCTCGGGGAGGGAGGGGGGCAGCAGGCAGAACCCCCGTCTCCCCAGCCAGAGGGACCTGCCAGGGGGCCAGGTGAGTCCCAGCAGTGCTAGCCTTACCTGGAGCAGCTCCCAGGAAGCATCCAGCAGGCGGGTCCCGTCCCTCTGTCTCCTAAGGTCGGTCGGGTTGGGGTGGGGGCGGGAGGGGTCTCTGTCTGCTGCTGGCTGCCGGCGCCTACAAGCCCCGCCCCTGCAGCACACAGCGGAGACCTCATCGCCGCCTCTGTGCGTGCCTGGGGAGTGGGACTGCAGCACTCTGCAGACTCCAGCCAGCCGGCGGGCGGGTGGGTGGGCGCTGGGAGTTCAGCTGCGTTGCCCCAGGGCCCAGGAAGAAGAGGTGAGCAGTGCCACCGGCGCCGGCTTGCGTACTCCACCAGATGATCCCCCAATATTGGGACAAAGTGCGTCTTGACCAATGTAAGGTTGAGTCGAGGGACAAGTCCCCTAAAATCGGGACTGTCCCGATAATATCGGGACCTCTGGTCACCCTACCACAATGATAAATTAATCCATTTAGAATTTGAGCTTTTTAAAGAAATTGGCCGGAATTTTCAAATGCCTCCTGTATGGTGACCAAACAGCAAAAGTGAAAAATCGAGACGGGGGTGGGGGTAATAGGAGCCTATATAAGAAAAAGACCCAAAAATCGGGACTGTCTCTATTAAAATCAGGACATCTGGTCACCCTACCCTCCTGCACCCATAAAACCTTGCATCTGTGAGTGTAAATGGGTAGCTATACAATTACCCATTTATGTACATAAATGCAGAATTTGTGCAACACATCAGGTGTGTATATATTTTGATGGCCAGCTTTGAAAATGTGATCATTTGGGTTTGATTGTTGTAAAATGGCAGAAGGGATATGTCATTTTTTAAAAAAGATACCTGATTTTTTGTGAGGCTGTAGAACAAAACAGGAATTGCCAAATGGATCAGATCAATGATTCTTCTAATCCATTAATTTGAATGGGTCATTTGGGTTTGATTGTCTCAAAATAACAGGTTATCTAATTTTTGATACCTGAGGTTTATGAGAACGTAGACCATAGGAATTGTCAAAAGGATTATCAGCGATTTATGTAACCCATTTGCCAGATGAACATTTAAATATTTATGCATATATTTTTAGTGGAAAAGTACAAATTTAATAATTCTAGAGATCCTAATATCCAAAGAACAGGTACAACACAGTTAGTGACAAGACCGGTTTCCTCACACCATCCCCCAACATGACTCAGCCCTAATTGAGAAGTGGAGAAAGTAGCTCAGTTTCAATTGTCCATTCAGTTTTTGGCCTCTCTGCTGGCACTGCCAGTATGTGTGTGAGTTCATACCAAGTGTGATAGTTGTTCTGTGATTTGGTCATTTGTCCTCTGGGAATTGGAGTGAGATACCAGACTAACAA
Organism: Trachemys scripta elegans; assembly: GCF_013100865.1. Lineage (NCBI taxonomy): Eukaryota > Metazoa > Chordata > Testudines > Emydidae > Trachemys > Trachemys scripta. Next base: position 305,275,854 of record NC_048298.1, read on the forward strand.
TGTGCAGGTGTGTGTCTGCCTGTGTTTGTGCATGCATACATGTGTGAAGGGGTTGGGATAGCAAGGAGAGAGAATGGGGTGGCCATGACTGAGACAGAGCACAGGTAACTGAACTAGGACCATATGATCCTAGGCACTGCATTTGCCCCTCTTGCAGGTGTAATCATTTGGGCACAGCTAGATTTTATTGTGAGGTCTTACTAAAAAAAAAATATGAACAGCTATTAATTTTACTGCAGTAATGTAGCTGCAGGAATCCAGTGATGACACTGATCTATTCTGACACAGCTAATTAATTTCTTCATTTAGAAGGTACTTTGCTGGAGGCCACCTGTGTCACCTCTGAATGGGTTGCTGGAATTTACTCTGATTGGAGAAGCCAAGATTACACAGACTCTTCAGCTGGTGCAGAAAGAGGCACTGTGTTTACTTAGCTGGGAAAAGGCAATAGAGCATATTGCACTTGTGCTTCTCACCCTTTTGGATCATTACTACTTTCCATTTTTAATTTCCCATTAAATAGCCACGTTTTGGATTATTTTCCGTACTCCAGGTTTATTATCTTGCATTTTTCCAAGCTCACTCTTCTTTTATTTTGTGAAGATTCATACATTTGCCTTTTTCCAGTTTTCTGATATCTCCCTTAGTTTCCAAGACTTTTCAAAAAATAATTGTCAGCAGTATAGTAATGCTGTTTAATTCCCCTTGTAACCTAGACAACCTGGACTCACTGATTTGGATATGTATATACTTAGCATGTATTCTTTCCCTCACGTTCTAAATTATTTTCTTTATCTTTCTTGTTGAAGACAGTTTTTTAAAAAAGAATTAACCCGTGGCACCAATTGTACTGCTATATTTCCAAGGAGGGGAGTTGGAGTAGCAAAACTTTGGGGCTCCTTTGGAGAATGGTGATGGTCTTTCTTTTCTACTTAGATTGCAACCTCTTCTGGGCAGAGACTCTCTCTCACTATGTGTTTGTACAGCACCTAGCACAGTGGGGCCCTGCTCTTAATTGGGGCCTCTTGTCATGGTGCTATTGTAATACAGATAATATTAAATTGTAGAACTACTCTCACAAATTTCAGAAATGCAAGTAGGTAGGCTAGTTTATATCCAGCCCATACTATAGCCTCCATAAAACAACCTTCCCCCTCCCAACTAGCCCCACAGCTACCAACCAATTCAATGTCTGGGCCAGGTTTTGATACGTTAGAAATGCTGCTGTGAGAGACCGATATTTCATAAATTGACGTCTGAGTCTTGCAGCCATTAATCCCACTCCAGATGTTTGTTTTGTCACGAAAGTCTAGGAGAACAAAAAGTAATGATGGGCAATGCCAAAAAGCAGGTGCCAAGACAGTGTTGAGATTTTGTCAGCTTCATGCAACTAATTACTTAGGTACCCAGACTCTGTGAAGGAACAGAAGAGAAGTTTGCAAGCTTGAACAGCTGTGTGTTATACTGATGCAGTGGATTACCTGCAGGAGCTGCCAGATTACAGTACCTAGCATTTTAGTGATTCATTTTTATATTTAAGATTTCAACCCCATCCTGTCTCAGAACCATTGGAAAATGAAAACAAGGATGAGGCCTTAAATATAGTAGGGGAAATGCCACTAGCTAAGGCCTTTTCTTCACTATGAAAAAGGTGTGTTCTTATAGATTCTAGGACTGGAAGGGACCTCGAGAGGGCATCAAGTCCAGTCCCCTGCCCTCAGGGCAGGACCAAATACTGTCTACACCATCCCTGATAGACATTTATCTAACCTACTCTTAAATATCTTCAGAGATGGAGATTCCACAACCTCCTTGGCAATTTATTCCAGTGTTTAACCATCCTGACAGTTAGGAACTTTTTCCTAATGTCCAACCTAAACCTCCCTTGCTACAGTTTAAGCCCATTGTTTCTTGTTCTATCCTTAGAGACTAAGGTGAACAAGTTTTCTCCCTCCTCCTTATGACACCCTTTTAAATACCTGAAAACTGCTATCATGTCCCCTCTCAGTCTTCTCTTTTCCAAACTAAACAAACCCAGTTCTTTCAGCATTCCTTCATAGGTCATGTTCTCAAGACCTTTAATCATTCTTGTTGCTCTTCTCTGGACCCGCTCCAATTTCTCCACATCTTTCTTGAAATGCGGTGCCCAGAACTGGACACCATACTCCAGTTGACGCCTAACCAGCGCAGAGTTTGCTTTTTTTGTTTTTGTTTTTTTGCAACAGCATCACAGTGTTGACTCATTTAGTTTGTGGTCCACTATAACCCCTAGATCCCTTTCTGCCGTACTCCTTCCTAGGCAGTCTCTTCCCATTCTGTATGTGTGAAACTGATTTTTTTCTTCCTAAGTGGAGCACTTTGCATTTGTCTGTTAAACTTCATCTTATTTACCTCAGACCATTTCTCCAATTTGTCCAGATCATTTTGAATTATGACCCTATCTTCCAAAGCAGTTGCAATCCCTCTCAGTTTGGTATCATCTGCAAACTTAATAAGCGTACTTTCTATGCCAATATCTAAGTCGTTAATGAAGATATTGAACAGAGCCAGTCCCAAAATAGACCCCTGCGGAACCCCACTTGTTATGTCTTTCCAGCAGGATTGGGAACCATTAATAACAACTCTCCGAGTATGGTTATCCAGCCAGTTATGCACCCACCTTATAGTAGCCCCATCTAAGTTGTATTTACCTAGTTTATCCATAAGAATATCATGCGAGACTGTATCAAATGCCTTACTAAAGTCTAGGTATACCACATCCACAGCTTCTCCCTTATCCACAAGACTCGTTATCCTATCAAAGAAAGCTATCAGATTGTTTGACATGATTTGTTCTTTACAAATCCATGCTGGCTGTTCCCTATCACCTTACCACCTTCAAAGTGTTTGCAGATGATTTCCTTAATTACTTGCTCCATTATCTTCCCTGGCACAGAAGTTAAACTAATTGGTCTGTAGTTTCCTGAGTTGTTTTTATTTCCCTTTTTATAGATGGGCACTATATTTGCCCTTTTCCAGTCTTCTGGAATCTCTCCTGTCCCCCATGATTTTCCAAAGATAATAGCTAGAGGCTCAGATACTTCCTCTATTAGCTCTTTGAGTATTCTAGGATGCATTTCATCAGGCCCTGGTGACTTGCAGGCATCTAATTTTTCTAAGTGATTTTTAACTTGTTCTTTTTTTATTTTATCTGCTAAACCTATCCTCTTCTCATTAGCATTCACTATGTTAGGCATTCCTTCGGACTTCTCAGTGAAGACCGAAACAAAGAAGTTATTAAGCATCTCTGCAATTCCAAGTTTCCTGTTACTGTTTCTCTGTCTTCACTGAGCAGTAGGCCTACCCTGTCTTTGGTCTTCCTCTTGCTTCTAATGTATTGATAAAAAGTCTTCTTGTTTCCCTTTATTCCTGTGGCTAGTTTGAGCTCATTTTGTGCCTTTGCCTTTCTAATCTTGCCCCTGCATTCCTGTGTTGTTTGCCTATATTCATCCTTTGTAATCTGTCCTAGTTTCCATTTTTTATATGACTCCTTTTTATTTTTTAGATCATGCAAGATCTCGTGGTTAAGCCAAGGTGGTCTTTTGCCACATCTTTCCTACCCAACGGAATAGCTTGCTTTTGGGCCCTTAATAGTGTCCCTTTGAAAAACTGCCAACTCTCCTCAGTTGTTTTTCCCCTCAGTCTTGATTCCCATGGGACCTTACCTATCAGCTCTCTGAGCTTACCAAAATCCGCCTTCCTGAAATCCATTGTCTCTATTTTGCTGTACTCCCTTCTACTCTTCCTTAGAATTGCAAACTCTATGATTTCATGATCACTTTCACCCAAACTGCCTTCTACTTTCAATTCTCAATGAGTTCCTCCCTATTTGTTAAAATCAAGTCTAGAACAACTTCCCCCTTAGTAGCTTTTTCAACCTTCTGAACTAAAAAGTTGTCTGCAATGCAGTCCAAGAATTTGTTGGATAGTCTGTGCCCCGCTGTGGTATTTTTCCAACATATATTTGGATAGTTGAAGTCCCCCATCACCACCAAATCTTGGGCTTTGGATGATTTTGTTAGTTGTTTAAAAAAGCCTCATCCACCTCTTCCACTTGGTTAGGTGGCCTGTAGTAGACTCCTAGCATAACACGTTAAAATGCTAGTGAAAACAAGGCAGTTGTAGTTGTGGCAGGTTGAGTTAAACCCCATGATCCCCTGGAGTCTTTAACTGCACCTGCTAATGCATGTGAAGACAAGGACTGCCTTGTCTTCACTAGGACTTTAACCCTAGTTTCAAATTCAAATTGTTTGATTCTGCTCAAGATTGCTTTGAGAAAAATGACTTGTAATAGCAAAAGAATTTACTCAAATGTTTTTTATAATTTATAAATAAAAGGGATTGTTTATGAACTGGCCTAATGATTCATCAGGGAATGTTACATGTCTAGTACAGGGGTAGTCAATAGGCGGACTGGGGGCCAAATCTGGACTGCCAGATGCTTTTGAACAGACCCTGAAATCTTTTTATTTACCCATTATTACCATTATTGTTGTTTTTTATTATTTTCACTAGAGTCTGGACCTTGACTATACCTTGAGCAAGAAATTTGGACCTTGACAAAAAATAGACTACCCCTGTTCTAGTGTGTCAAGACCTATGTTTGGAAGAGAGGATGAATGCAGGTGACACTCACAGTTCTCTAACCAAAGTGAGAAATAAAACTAAGCAAATCTGCAGATAATGAAGAGGCAACAGCAGCAAATAAAGGACCAAACATTCAGCTAGTGTAAAACTACCTAACTCCATTGATTTAAATGGAGCAATACTGATTTACATCAGTTAAGGATCTGACTCAGAATGTTGGCAAAAACATAGGGTAAGAAAACAAGTCAGATAAGTGCTAAATCTAGATTTAAAAATTAACTCTTAATATGGTAGTCAGAAAAAAAACTTCACAGGAAGAAAAATACAGATTACATCTTATAAACAACTCACTTATATATGAATAAAATGTTTATGAAAGTTTTACAGCCACCCTTTGAAAAAAATAAATGACATAAATGCCTCTCTTCTGCAGTTTCATATAATGTTTTACAAAGTGAAGACTTCTTGAATGAGTAACTTCTAAAATAATAAAACTGTTCTAGGAACAGATTTAATGTACACAAAACAATGTAATTAAAGGGTGCTTCACTATCAGGGCCAGCTCCAGGGTTTTGGCCGCCCCAAGCAGCCAAACGAACAAACAAACAAAAAGCCGCGATCGGGATCGCGATCTGCGGTGGCAATTCGGCGTGAGGTCCTTCGCTCCAAGCAGGAGTGAGGGACTGTCCGCCGAATTGCCGCTAAACAGCTGGACATGCCGCCCCTCTCAGAAGTGGCCGCCCCTAGCACCTGCTTGGTAAGCTGGTGCCTGGAGCCAGCCATGTTCACTATATTCAAGTTATTATTCAACTGACTCATTCCTAATAAAAGCCCTTCTCCTTTGACCCACCAGATCATCTGTTCATAAGCAAATTAATTCCAAATGAATAACATGCAGCTTAAAAAAAAAAAGATAATGCTATACATTTTGTCTTTTCATATAACCTGTCCTTACTTTGGCCATGTTTTCTTCTTCTTAGCAACTTCAATTTTCTCTCAGTGACTTCTCATGCTCTAAACAAGACAGCAACGTATGTTGGATGTAAAGAGGAAGTACTGATAAACATTTTAAGTCTGAATGAGCTCCTGACATTATCCCCTGGGGAATGCTACTTACTTGTCTTTAACTGTAAGTAGTATATATGCTGCCTTCAAGAATGTTGCAGGTAAAAGTATCTTGATAATGTTTCAAAAGATGAGTTTCAGTCAGCAAAAGGAAAGAGCAGTCCCTTTCCATGACATGTTATTTTTCCACTATAGATACCACAGGATCTGCGGTCAGAGGTCATTCTGCTAATTCGTATTAAGATGGTATTTGGATCATATTTATATTTAGGAATGAATACAAATTGGACAGATGTTTCCAGCAATCTCTGAAAGTAATAGGAGGGATAGAATTGCCTATTTGCTATCAGCTCGAAAAAGCTCTTGAAGCCAGTTGAGAGAAGAAGTGAAATTCCCTGATTTTGCTTCAGCTGTTCAGGTCAGATGCTGTAGATTAGTTGTATTAAAAACAGTCTTTGTGAGAATCCATGAAGGGAGAATAATTTTACAACCACTCGAATGTCCTAAGAACACTGCATTTTATAATGGCCATAGCACCACCAAGAGATCCTTGGAGACTCAAATGATGGACTTGAAAGAAATTTTGCTTTTCATTTTCATTTAAAGGCATTTTCATTTAGTACATCTAGTTCACAGGTTCTTAAACTGGGGGTTGGGACCCCTGAGGGGGTTGCGAGGTTATTACATGGGGGGGGGGGTTGCAAGCTGTCAGCCTCCACCCCAAATCCTGCTTGCCTCCAGCATGTATAATGGTGTTAAATATATTTAAAAAGTGTTTTCAATGTGTGTGTGTGTGGCGGGAGGGTCGCAATCAGAGGCTTGCTATGTGAAAGGGGTCACCAGTACAAAAAATTGAGAACCACTGATTTAGTTTAATGCATTTACCAAAGGATATCAGAAATAAATACTAAGCAGGCTAGTTAAAATGAGAGGAAAACTTTCAATCTGTTAAAGATATTACGTGTTACAGATATATTTAGAATTTGTATGTTTTTTTATATCAGCCTTCTTTTTTTCCCCTTAAAATGTTTGCAAGATGAAGATGATTGATATGATAATATTGAAGGATTTAATTGGGTGTCCTGGCTGTTAGCTATCTCAGACTCCGCAACATAGATAATTGTTTAAGGGATTTAATAACCAAGAGCCTAATCATGCCAAGCCTTATGCATAAGTGTAGTTCTAAGTCATGTGACTAGACCACAATGCAACACCATGGCAGCGCATGGGTCACCTGTTTCTAGAGACTGGTCCACTGAAGGATGACAGCCTACTACTGCTACCAGCTAATGGAGTTACTCTATTTTCTTAAGCGGTAGAGTGTCTGTGCTGCAGCGCTGAGGGTCCTGGGATTGCTGATGACCCATGCAGGAGTTATTACATAAGCAGAAACTACTCACATGAGTAAGGGCTGCAGAATGGGGTCCTTATCTTTCACTGCATATAGTCATTGATATTTTAACTGCAATCTATTTGGCTTTTCCACATTCTTCTGTTGTTGGAGTAGCCGGTTATTGATTACTAGAGTTTAGTGGAAGTAGAATTCAGGAGCTATAAAGTTTGCTGCAGCTTCAGAAAAGTTTGATCCAGAAGCCTGACCGTTCCAGTTTTGGAAGACTTAATTAGCCTGGGTATAGAGTTATCTGAGGAACTTTGCTTAGGGAAAGACCTGTTCCAGTCCTGAAACACTGACTTTAGCTTGATTCAGTCTGTACCAGCCTGAACAAAGTGTTTATTTAGCCTGGCTTGCTCTAACTCTGGGGTCTTAAACATTTTAGCTGGGTGTTATATTGTTATAAAGTCATGGGAATTTGTGTGTCTGTTCCTACAGGGCCTAAAATTAAAAGTATATTTCCCCTTGTATTTTCAATGCTCCTGAGTCTTTTCCTGCCTTTTTCCCCATCCATGATAATTGCATTTATGACCCACAGTTCACACTTGTTTGATTGCTGTGTGACACTCACTCTTCAAAATGTAACCTTGATTGCTATTTTTATTTGAGAAGGAGAGAGAACTGAGCATCGAATGGACAGCTCAGTGCAAACTTCTGCACAATGTGAAGCTGCAGCAAAACAAACAACATGTTAGGATGCATTCTGGATGGGATAGCAAATACTGAAAATATTATAGAATTATTTTGTAAGCCAATGGTATGCCCTTACTGGGAATACTGTATTCAATTCTGAACACCATATCTCAACAATTATATAGCAGAAATAGAAGAGAGAAACTGAATTATTAGGACTCTTTAATTTAAAGAGAAGAGGAATAAGAGGGGATATGATAGAGGTATGCAAACTAATGAATGGTATAGAGAAGGTAACTCCTCTGTACCTGTCTCATAATATAAGAACAAAGAGACATGAAGTGAAATTGAGAGGCAGGACATTTAAATGTGGTAAAAGAGTACTTCTTAAAACAATGTATAATTAAACTTGTAGAATTCATTGCCACTAGATGTAGTTGAGACTAAGAAACTGGTAGGGTTAAAAAAAGTGTTGGACATTTATATGGTTAGTGATCCCTTCTGCAGTTACTCTGGTTAGGACTAAAACAAATTTGGAAAGCATATGCTTTAGAGTATAAACCAAACTTTAACTGAAGGGGTTTGAAAGAAAGTTATCCTATGGGTAGACTGTTCCCTAGTTGCATTCTATAGAGTTCCTTACACTTGTGCTGAAGCATCTGATTCCAGCTACTGTCAGGAACAGGACATTGGGCCAGCTGCTCTGGTACTGCAATCCCTATGTTCTTAAATTAAATAGGAATCTGTATGAACAGTACATAGAATTTTGGTCACATTGGAACATTAATTCACAGGGACATTAAATATGAGCCTTCTTGTTTCAATACCCATGATAGCCTGGCTTATTCAAATCCCCTACAATAATTAGATGGAAATAAAGGTAACTTTTTTTCCTTATAATTGATAAATCAGTATAAGGCAAATACTCTACATACAATAATATAAGAGTACCATTTCCAAATAACTCCATGACAATATGAACCAAGTCTTCAAAAGTGATACAGGGATCGATTAGATTGTCCTATGAAATTAAAATGCTCAGCACTTAATGTTGTCATATTAGCAAGTTATCACTAAATTATTTATCTTAATATTTTAGCGCTACAAGTTCTCATTGCCAAATAAAAAAAAATACACATATGTAATGCTTCTGCCAGGTGTTGTGAGCAGCATCAGGGTCCAGGTTCAAATATCTATGGGTTCCTCTTAAAATTACAGAACACCACTGACTCAAGCTCTTATCACCCCCTCTAGTGGGCACCCGTAGTAGGGAATACGTCTCTGCTCACAGGCACTAAGTCTGGATATAAAACAAGACAAGAATTTATTGGGGAGCAAGGGAACACTGCATCAATTTGGGAACCCACAGCTACAATATATATTAAGGAATAATGACTTAATATATAAAAATAAAAATATCCCCCACAGTACTTTTAGCAGTAGTTCAACTCATTTCCTCACCAGCCAGCATGACTGTCCAATAGGTGAATACCCTTTATTATATTACTTCCCCCTTCTCCCTCTGCCACACTCCACTTACAGTTGATGTCCCCAAAGTGTCAATTGGAGGATTTCTGGTAGAAAGCTTATGCAAGGGAATTCTCTCTGTATCCATGCTGTCCCCTGTTCACAAATAGATGGTAACCGAGATGCTTCCTCTATGGAGCTTCTGTCCATTCTTTTTCCCATTCACCAGTGCATGATATGAGCAAGCTTCATAGCCTGTAGAGCTTCAGGCCCTGGGGTTACACATATAAAGCACTTGACACTACACATTGTCTCTTGACAGAGGCTGAATCTGACAGTGTGTGAATCTCCTAGCACAATCTGAAAACACTTCTGTATCTTTCAAAACCTGCTACTTTTTTGTGATTTGACTAAATAATTTTCAGATACCTACAGTAAGAGTGATTTATAAACATGGAATTAGCCCAGGAGCAAAAGTATATGCTAATTAGCTGCAACTGAAGTTGGCCTTGTGCTTTTAATACCCTCAGAAAATGCTCTTAGCATTTGGAGGGGAAAATATCATTATCAAGATGCTACAGTATTCTTAGAAAGATGTGCTAGTGCTAGAGAGCAGTTATTTATATTAAGGCTAAAAATATACTGGGAGCATGGGATAGTCCTCTCATGGATTGGCCAAGCACAAGATAAAAAGTGTGTGATCTTGGGATTACTAGGTAATCATTACTTTGGTAGCTGAGATACAGTAGCTTTAGAGGATCAAACTGAATTGTCTCTATTCACATATTGCTTTTGTCTCATCACAATAGAAACTAGACGAGCTTTGGTTTTTATGAGTGAAGATATCATTTAAGCTTGCTGACTGAGTTCTCACTTATTAGATTATATCTCTTACTGATGATTCTCTCGCATACAAGATATTTATTAATAAAACCAGTTTTGAAATATTTATACTATTGTACTTATGACTCTGTCAGGAATCCATACATTGCAAGGCTTTACCCTACATGCATGTGCACATTTTTCATATGATGTTATCAGGGTATCTGGCTAGATTTATTTTATATGATCAAGTAAATGGGCATGATCATGCCATCAATTTTTAATTCACGTCATCTGTGTTTAAGCACAAGTCCCTGTTGACTTCTTTGGGAACAGATGGCATAATATGCCTGTGACATTCTGTACCCCAAAGCAACACCCTTGCACCCCCATATTTACGATGGTGATACAATTATGATGTGTTTTGTACAAAGTATGCTTGTAAGGTATCATTCTAAAGGGCTTGATCTGTTGAACATTAATAGCCTGTTGGATTGTATGTGCTGTCATTGTATGTAAAGTTATGAATATTGACTATGGACCAGTATTTCAAATGTGTTTGCTCCTGGGTAACACCCACAAAGTAGTTTACATCCAGTCTAGCTAGCACATTGTGGATGAACCATTGAAGTTAATGGCCCATCAATGAACACATGGGAAAAGCTGACCGCTGCCTGATGGACTTTCCTGTGAACCTTCTAGCCAGAATATGGATAATGGCCCCTGCTATGACTCATCAATGCATGCAAGGGCACGTGCCTAGATCATGCGATACTGGACTCCATGTTGTGTCTGTACTTTTCCACTAACCATGTTGGAGCTTTTGTTTGGGATAATGAATTTCCGTCCACATGGCAGAAGCTATAAAAGGGGGGAAGTGATATCATCACTTGGCCTCACTTCCTCCACAACTCAACTCCTGGGAACACCTCAGGTCCAAAGAGTGAATGGGGGAAGGTGGTCCCAGGCAGGAAAGAAGGAACCCCAGCCTGTATATGAAAGACCTGCAAACTGCTTGTACTATCATGGTGAGACACTGCTTGATTCAAATCCTATCTAGTATATAGAACATAAATTGCAATTTTGGTTATTTCTTAGGTAACCAACTTTGATCTGTACGCTATTACTTATCACTTAAAATCTATCGTTTTTGTAGTTAATACATCTTTTATATTTTTTAACTAAAACAGTGTGGTGCTTGAAGTGCAAAGGGAAATCTGCTCAGGAACAGGGGCCGGTGCATTATCCTCTCCATATTGAGGGAGGGGCAGACTGGGAAAAACTTACACTGGTCAGGCTTTTGACCAGGGCAAGGCGGTACAGCTCTGGGGTCGTGGGTGGGGGGACTGGCTGGAGCCTCTCTATTGTTAGTTCATGAGTGGCTAAGAGAAGCATTCATATAATTGCAGCTGGGTGTGTCCCTGCTTGTGTATGGCTGTGTAAGTGCAAGATCTGGATAGGATTGTCACAGCTTGAGAGGGGGCACAGACTGGTATGCCAGAGGGCTCAGTGGTACCCCAGTTCCAGGTTACACCCGGGGGAAGTCCATCACAATGGCCCAGTATGAAACTTTGTGACCCACTGAAATCCAGCATTATCTTATTCTGCTCTGCAATTTCAAAAATTTTCAGTTGTAATTAGCATTTAATATTTTACTACATATGTAATTCACTAAGGGTAAAAAAGGAGATGTACACGACAACACTTTAGAGGATGCATCCAAAGAGCTTGATTCTAATGCCTTTCTTCTCATTGAATAGTATCTTACCTCTCTAGTAGCCCTGTTCATTTCAGTGGGGCTAGTTGCACAGTAAGATGCTACTCAGTGTGGAAACTGAACAGCAACAAAGATCAGGTGTATTTGGATCTGAACGTTTGAATCAGGAACATCATTGAGTATCTAAAGGATTTCATTAGCTTCTGCTATAATTCTTGCATCTTTGTTTTTCCTTTTTAAATGAACAAATCAGATTGAGTCTGTACTCTGTGGGAGCAACGAGGGAAAAATGCAAAAACACTTGTGTGTGTTGGTGTTTAAGAAGAGATCAAATAGACACTAGTGGCTTCTTTACAAAAAGATGATTCTAGAACTTCCACCTGTTTATTGAATGGTCTGTAACAGCACCTTTAGAAACATTTCAGAGATGACATTTCCTCCCGGACAAAGACTTTGCCAGGCAAAATCAGCCTACAGTGCAATTTAATGACTGAAATTGGGGGTTTATAATGGGCGGTGCCTGGCCCTTAACTAGATTTTCTGAAAGGGAGTTTCTCATTCCACTTCTAGTTCTTTGGGGAGGAGCCAGACAAAGAATTAAAACTTAATGTTCTGTCTTACAGCAGGTGATAATCACCATTGTTCTGATAGCACTGCAAACTACAATAGGTGAATGTAAGGACTTTCATTTGCAAATAATGCTGGAGATTTTAAGGAGTAACCGTCCTCCCTGATGACTTATGTTGACAATGGCTTTTTGATCCTAAGAGTGAAGGAAACCTACATTCCAGGGAATTGCTGTTCTCCTTCTTGGCCTTTTGACAAAGTTTTGTGTAGTAGCTTATCAGTTTTATGTCTCATTTGCCCTCTGTCTGGCTCTGGCAGCGGATGGATTAGATGACTTAATGGGCCTTTTCTTCACTGACTGCTTTGATTGATTTCTGCAAAGTGAGCTGAATGGACTGCTAGTTAAAAGTGGAAAAAACCCACTGTAGTTCTTACTACCTCTCATCCCATCTTTACAAATTAGTTGTCCATCCAGACAAACAAAGGACTTTGATCACATTTTCTATCTAGCATTAAATTACTTAATTTCAAATTATTTTCAATCAAATGGCTCAACTATATTATCTTGACAAATCCATTCTGCCTGAAAGAAGAATTCCCCAAAGGGAGAAATTAACCCCTGAGTGAGGAGGTCGCATAAGGCCTATGCACGTCTTACATCTCACTCAAGCCCTATAATTACAACAAATGATTAAGCAGTGGACAGACCTTGGGCAAGATCCTCTGTGCAGGGGTGAATTTTCCCCAAAAGTAAATTGTTTCTATACTCTGATATATACACACACAATGCCTGAGGTTCGGTATTTTACCTCTGGGAGGCGAAGCATAAAACTTGCAGCCTGGAGGGAAGGCAAAGTTGTCTTTAAGCCACGTTTGCGCGTTTTCATATTCTGGGCTGCTCCGATGGCCAGTGTAACCTCTGGCATAACTTAGGAAGCTACCCTAATATAGCGCAGCCTCCGTAGACTATGCTATGGACAGATGCAACATCACTATGGACACATCTGGGGAATGACCCCCTACACCAGGGGCCTGGAAGTAGACTTGTAGGGTAGATAATATAACGCCCCTCCTCACCCTTGGGTCGTTGACTACTGGTATTATTTACAACAGGTTTCAGGCTGCTTCAGAGTACATTGGGGGACTGGTCCAGCACACAGACAGCCCAGGATCGGTGGTGTGCAAATGATGCTAAAAACTACCCCAGGTTGTGCTATACACTCTTTGGCTGCAGTCAAAGGGGCACTCTGAAAACACACACAAAATTAAAGTGTAATGCTGATTTGAGGATAAAGTTTACATATTCAGTATAACAATGGAGCAGTATAACAACTTGTGCAACCCCAGGGATCTGGTAAGCAAGGATAAGTCTGAGGGGCAAAGGTTAATACATTAAAAACAGTAAACATGACCTGAATGGATAGGCATTGTGACAAGGTCAGGAAATGGTCCTGCGGGGCCGGAACTTATTTTTGTGCTGACTTCTGAACTGATTTCTGTCTTGAACTAGTTGGATAATATCCCTTGTAGAATTTTTGTCAACAATTCTGTAAAAAAAAAAAAAAAAAAAAATTGTTTTTCAATTTAACATTGAATCTGTTTAAATAAGCACAAAATCTTTGCTCTGGGCTCTAGCCACCTTTGCACTAGTTAAAACGACAGTCTGAACCAATGTAAATACCAGTAGCTCTCGTACCCTTTTACTAAACAAGACTACCTCCTCTCCATGCTATAGGTAAAAACTGAGGTTGTAAGGTCTTATCTGATTCACAAAGGATGGTCCAGTGGACAGAGGGGTCACTGGAGGCCTGAGTTCTATTCCTTATTCTGCCCTGGACTTCCTGTGTGAACTTGGGCAAGTCCTCTAGTTTCTTTGTGCCTCAGTTCCCCATTTGTAAAATGGGGATAATACCTCACATGCGTGTTGTGAGGGCAAATACATTAAAAGACCATGAGATTCATAGATACAGTGATTACTGAGGGGCATATAAGTATTTAAGATAAATAAGCACTCAGAAAGGAGAGAAGACAGAAGGCAAAATCTGAATGAGGGAACATATGAAAATTCAGCAGCCACTTTAGTCCAGGCTCAAAAACTCTGAATAGCTTAGGGTTTCCTGACCCTCCTTTATCCTCTCCATTAGCTCCATTTTAAATGTCAGGATGCCCCTTTTCCTGGATGAAGAATTCAGGAACCTTTTGGGAAATTATCCACAAATTGTTTGATAGGATTTTATAATCTTTTATCCTGAGGCACAATATAGTGGCTCCTAATTGCCCTTTGCTCCAGTTTCATTCTCACAAGTCACCTTGGTTGCAAGAGGTGAGAACTCTAGAAGCCTCTTGATGAATCTGGCCAACTGCAACAAGAGCTTTTGAACCCTCATGAGCTGACTGTTCAGGAGGCAAGAAACAGTTATTCACCTCCATGCAAGGCCCTGGGCTGATGGGATCCCGAGACCACTGCCTATCATGCTGAACAATATTGTCTCATTGTTTCCTTGTACTCCTCTGTTCTGTCTGAATCCATCTGTTGTCTCTTATACTAAGATTGTATGATATTTGCAGCAAGGGTTGTCTTTTTGTTCTGTGTTTGTGCAACGCCTAGCACAATGGGGTCCTCGTTCGTGACTGGGGCTTCTAGGTGTTATGATGATACAAATAATAAGTAATGATAATCAGCCAAATCGTCAACTGATGAGAACGACAGCGCCGGCCCGTCTCAACTAATTTCTCTTTTCCCCAACGGGACAGTTTTTACCATCTTTAATACCATCTAAGACACTGTCAAACAAGGGATTTTTCTTCTAAAATCTCTTTCCAGATAAAGCGAAAGGGAACAAGGGATGTTAAAATGAAAGTCTTATTTAATAGTTTACATTTCAAATGCTGTTTTTTCATTTTCTTTATCTTTAATAAAAGGTTAAAAGGATTTTTAATGGTGTGCTTGCTATGGTATTAGCAGGCAGAGATCTCTGTATACCAAAAACCTCAGAACTTGTTTAACACTGTTTAATGTTGGACAGTGACTGGGTTATGTTAACTCCTTTAGACCATATATTCCATCTAAATTAATATATCAGATGTTGTGTGGGATATCAAGCTGATGCAAAGCTCCGTCTTTTTAAAAAATCCATTCTTCTCTTGTAACTCAAAGGGATCTATCATTGAAAATATTGTAAAAGATCAGTTCAAATCTCTTCTTTTATAGTAATTGTTATGTTTTGTTACATTTGCCATTATATTAAGGTTATTTGGTTTTATTAAAACAGTCTGGCTGTAAATATTTTCTTAGTTCTTATTTACTTTGAAAAATACATTTCACACATGAATCAAGTCACTTCTTTCTACAGTGATTATCACACAGCTTGGTGGTTGATTTTTTTTTTTTTTTTTTTTCTTCTATCAACATCCGGATAACTCTGAAAGGCAGGATTTTTTGTATGTCCTCCAGCACCATCTGTAGTTAAAATATGGATCTCATTAGGCATTATTCACCATGAATAACAGCAGCAGCCAAATCTGTGACCAGTTCCTACCAGGGATCTGACATTACTTTCAATGCTAATGCTAAAGCAGTCTTCGTTCTTTAAAATAATGGAAGTGTAATTACTATTGTGTTGCCTCCTTCTTCCTTAAAATTACAAGAATAGCATGAAGTGAAACAACTTCCCCTAATCTAACTTTATATTTGCAGCCTTTAATAATTAAAGTAGTGTGGTCTTTCTAGGTACAACTTTAAACCTAAGGGTTTGATTCCCCACTGCAGAGCTTGGATGCAATGGAGGGGCAAGGGGGCTAGCAGGGAGCTGACTGTGGGTCCTTGGTTCTTGGTACACCTGTCCCCAGGATAAATTAAAGCTGCAGGGGGACAGCTTTAACTTATGCCATTCAGGACCCCCCTGGCCCTGCCGAGCCAGATTTCCCAACAAACCGCTGGCCTGGCGCACAAAGCTGCCCCTGGACTCGGGACCGACCCATCCAGAGCAGCTTCCCCATGCCAGGCCGACTCGCCTGGGACTGGGCCAGCACCAGGACCCGGGCATCTTGTCACCAGCCTGCCGCCAGGCTCCGGGCACTGTCCCTGCTCCCCAGCTGTTCTGGCACTGTGGCACTCAGTTCTGCCCTCTGAGCCCTGGGGGCTCCATAGGGCTCCATGCCGGTGGAGTTTGGCTGGAGGTGCAAGGCCAAGGTACCCTTTTGTGGGTCTTAAATGAGCAACTTCAGGGGCCTGGCTTTGGATGCCCCTGGACCAGTCGCTCCTTCCCTCCAGTTAGGTGCCAGAGGACTAGAGAAAGGTGTGACATTTGCCATCTTTAGGAAGGGGACCAATGAAGTGCCAGGGCACTATAGGCCAGTCAGCCCTACTTTGATCCCTGGAAAGGGACTGAAACAAATTACTAAACAATGCATTTGTAAGCACCTGGTGGATGACGAGGACTAGTCAGCATTGATTTGCCAAACCAGCTGAATTTCCTTCTTTGGCAGGGTCACTCGCCAAGTGGATGGGGGAAGCAGCAGCTGGGCCATCTCTCCATTTTCGCCAGGCTTTGGTGGCTCCAACGGGGGGAGTGGAAGCTCCTTTGCTGGGGTGCTGGTGTTAATGAGTACACTAGTAGGATATTGTTTTATTTCACGAACTACACATTCTCTGTTTTCATTTTTTTTTAAATTTTAAACAGTCAAAAAAAAACCCCCACCAAAAAAAACAAAAGCCCATTGCAAAGTGCAAACGTGTAAAAGCCAAAAAAAAGGGTGTGTGTGTGGAGGGGCGGCCAAAAAGTTTTTTGCTTGGGGCGGCAAAAAACCTAGAGCCGGCCCTGATACCACTGGTATTAGGTTCCTCATTCTGCCAGGTCTCTCTTGTTTCTCCTCTTCTCTCTCCATTCTCTTTAATCTTCCTCAGCCCCTCCTTGCCCTGGCCTTCCCTTACACCTGGTGGAGATCCAGTGAAGGCGCTAACAGAGTTGAGCAGAGGAGCTAAGGCATGAAATAGCCATCAGTTTTATCCAAGTAGAGATTCCTCCTAACTAGGATGACCAGATGTCCTTATTTTATAGGGACAGTCCCAATATTTGGATCTTTTTCTTCTATAGGCACCTATTACGCCCCACCCCCTCCCGATTTTTCACACTTGCTGTCTGGTCACCTTACCTCCTACACCGGAGGAATCACCAACTGTTTTAGGTGCAAAGTGGACTTGGTGCACCAGAGAATCTGGCCATAAAACTTTTTAAAGCAAGTACTATCTCAGCTTTGAAAAAAGTTTTAGAATGCAGACTGCCCACATCATAGGCTGTCCATACTGTATACAGAATCAGTAAGAATGAAACTGAGATGTGACATAAGTTTGTAAGGGCAACATTTAAGTTAGGAAAATATCTGACATACTAAATCTGGTAAAGATAAAACATTAAAATAAAAAGAACAGGAGTACTTGTGGCACCTTAGAGCCTAACAAATTTATTAGAGCATAAGCTTTCGTGGACTACAGCCCACTTCTTCGGATGCATATAGAGTGGAATAAATATTGAGGATATATATATACACACTATGTATCTCCTCAATATTTATTCCACTCTATATGCATCTGAAGAAGTGGGCTGTAGTCCACGAAAGCTTATGCTCTAATAAATTTGTTAGGCTCTAAGGTGCCACAAGTACTCCTGTTCTTTTTGCGGATACAGACTAACACGGCTGCTACTCTGAAACCTGACATTAAAATAAGTTTATTATCTACAGGAAGATAGATTTTAAGTGATTATAAGCAGTAGGCATAAAGGTAAGAGAGCTACTTTAAGAAATAAAAATAGAAACAAGAATTCTAAATCCTAAACTTTTAGTCTAAGCAAGTGCTGACTCAAACAGCTTTTCTTACCCTAACAGATGGTACAAGCAGGTTACAGTTCCCCAGTACACCGGCTGGGACTCCCTTCCAGCCTGGGACCAAACTTCCCTAGTTCAAAGCCTTTGTCTTCCAGATGTGCTTCCAAGTGTTGAGATGGCGGGGAGGCCAAATGTCACTGTATCTCTTTTTATACTTTCTTCCAGCTTGCTAGAAAGATCCTTTCTGTGACGTGTGTTAGTCCACCCCCATCGTAGTGGATTGTGTGTTGATGAGTCATTAATGTCATCTGGCTTTTGATGGCTACTCCTTTGTTGTAACTGAAAGGCTGGTTGTGGGGGTTCACAACCTCACAACATATTTCAGTAACACATATAGCAATACTTCATAGCATCACATACAATGGTAGTACATACACTTCAATAAGATATTAATTTTTAGCAGATAAAGACTTTTAAAATGATACCTCACAAGGTATACTTTGTACAAAACATATCATAATAATAATAAGAACAGGAGTACTTGTGGCACCTTAGAGACTAACAAATTTATTAGAGCATAAGCTTTCGTGGACTACAGCCCACTTCTTCGGATGCATATAGAATGGAACATATATTGAAGATATATATATACACACATACAGAGAGCATAAACAGGTGGGAGTTGTCTTACCAACTCTGAGAGGCCAATTAATTAAGAGAAAACAAAAAACCTTTGAAGTGGTAATCAAGATAGCCCAGTACAGACAGTTTGATAAGAAGTGTGAGCATACTTACAAGGGGAGATAGATTCAATGTTTGTAATGGCTCAGCCATTCCCAGTCCTTATTCAAACCGGAGTTAATTGTGTCTAGTTTGCATATCAATTCCAGCTCAGCAGTCTCTCATTGGAGTCTGTTTTTGATGGATTGTAGTTTCTATTTGCTACCCAAGATCCATAAACCTGGATATCCTTGTTAGTCTCTAAGGTGCCACAAGTACTCCTGTTCTTCTTTTTGCGGATACAGACTAACACGGCTGCTACTCTGAAACCTGTCATAATAATAATATCATAGTGGTGAATATGGGGGCTCCAGGATACTACTTTGAGGAATAGTGTGTCACAATTTAGATACCTAAAAATGTGGCTGGTAGATACCTTAATCTACCATGTAAAAGCCACTGCCAACTAACTATACATATCTAAGTCACCTATGTGCCTAATTTTCTGCTCATCAGCATTTTCCAACCCACCTAAACACTGCAGCCATCCCACAGCTAATGAACTGCGCAGAGCCCTAGATCAAGCTGAAATCCTGGAGGTCCCAAAACATCATTTTCAAACTAAGAAGGGAAAATTCCTATCTTGCCATTGGGGCAGATCCAGTAAGCATGCTCTGAGAAGCCTAACTCTGGTTATCTGCTAGCCTTTTCATCAGGAGGGCTGGATCCAGGCCACCTATCGGAGGCGAGAAGCCAAGTACCTACAGAAAAGACATAAAGGGTAAGTGTGAGCAGGAGAGAGAGACTTTTTCAAGGAGACAGATAAGGCAGAAAAATAGGTGGTTGGTAAGGTATGAGAAATGGTTATAGGGACACAGAGTGCAGGCCAGGGACATTTGGGGTAGCCAAACAGAGTGGGGAAGGGGAGCTGAAGATAGTTAGGGTTAGGAGAGTATCCCTGGAAAGCAACAGGGCTAGGGAGTGAGGAAGGTCACCAGTGGTTGGAAGTGGGAGAGTGGGAGGTTGCTGAGCAGGGATGGAGGAGGCTAGACAGCAGGTAGCAACATGATCAACATCTTTGTGGTTCAGACACTCCTACTGTTACAGGAGGAATATTAGAGGGAGAGGACAGGGGAGCCCCAGCTGAAGGGTCTGCACAGCTGCCCACACACCCATGCCCGCAATTACCACCCTGCAACAGTTTCCTGGTGATCCCAGAGTGAGTGTGCATCCAGCAGCACAGACTCAGCCAGGATGCTACCCAGAACCTGTGCGATATCTCCAGGGAGACCTCAGCGCTATGACCCACAGGAGACATGCAGTACCAGGGCCGGCATGGATCAGTACCACTGAGGCCTCGGAATCATTTCAGAGGGTCATCAAGTTGACCATTGCATCTGCCAGTCCATTGCCTGGTAAAAATTGATATTTATGATGAAATTGTTTTTGTTATGAATTGAACCATTTTAAATCAAATAGTCACATGATCAACAAACAGTATTCACAACATTCATCATCATCTTTTAATCCAGATGCATATGGTAGCCAGAATGATCTGGTTTATCAAGAGGGCGCAGTGCTTGGACAAGGTGAACTCATGGATGAAGAACAGCTGGCTGAAGCTGAACCTGACCCTGAAGCACACTGCAGTGGTACTGTGGCCCATGGATGGGCAGTGGCACTTGTGACACTTGCAGCCCATGGAGCTAACTTAGCCTTTTATTTTACTTGCTATCAATTGGCAATGAATACAATTATTAACCATTAAAGAATCAGACTACACAGTTCTGTCCATGGCATTGACATATGGATAATGTGACCGCTCACCAATAAAGTGCACAGGTTCTGTACGTGCATTGTACACGCCTCCTGCATATGGCACATTCACTGCTTTGCCTTGGCTGTAATGATTAAGTGTCCAACTCCCCTTCACCCATCACTGTGATGCCAGAGAGGCTGGCACTCTCAAGTGTTCCAGGAGCTGCTCTGTTCCCTTCCTGAGCAGGGCAGCTGTGTTGGCCAGGAGATGATATAGACCCAGGGGTCATGGGCTGCCATCAGATACAGGCATTCCTGATTTGTTCAGGCATTTGGTTTAGGATGACTTCTGGGAGGATGTCCAGAGGCTGTGGTCTGGCACCACATTGAGCCTGCAGAAGAAGGTTATGGCATTGAGTGTATTTGCTATGTGTGGAACTGCTGCTTTGCTCACCCACTGTCCTGGGTTCCTCATGGCTGCTCCTCCCTTCTCCTTCCCTGTGAGATCACATGTCCAACCTCTGACTTTTGGTGGGCTATTCAACATACCATTGTTCTGTCTGGTACTTGTTTGTGCAGAGTCTGGAACCAGTTGTGCTGGCTGTGCTCTGTCCACAGCGCCATTCTGGTGTGGGGGTCTCCGAAGGGAGATGGGTCTGTCTTTTATCCTTCATCTGCATTTCACTAGATAGCGATGTGTCCTTGTGCTTTCAACAGAAGCAGCTCCTTGGTATTGATCTTGACAAGGACAATTGTTTTGGCCAGCTACCAGTGTGTGGGGGCCTTCCCTATGCCTCTTCGCTTCAAGGTTGCTATGTTTGGGTCTCCGTTTCTCCTGCTTGGCTTAGGCAGCGCCCTGCTCAGTTTTCTGGCTTCTGAAAATCCCTTCCTTGGGAGTTTAACTGTCCCTTAGCTCAGGCAGTACTACCACAAGACAGTGATCACTTAGGGGTTACTCATTGCAACTCTGAGCAATGCCTAAATCCCTTTGAAATATGCCCTCACATTGGTAACTTTGCTTGCACTATTTAATGCCTTAGTATAGAGGTGCATATTTAACTTAACTTGTTTGGACTCAGTTAGAAACACCATGCAGTATATCACTAATTACCACCTTAACATCTAATCAACTTCAAGAATATCCTGAAGTTCTGATGTATTCTTACTTTACTAAGGCTGATTTTTTAATGATTTGACATGTGTTGGTCCTGTGGTTGTTTCATGAAGCTCTCAAATATTAGGAAATCATAACTGGTTAATTTGTAGTATGGGTTTTTATTAACATAGACTTCAAAATAAATGACTCTTACAGACAGCTACTTAGGGACCTAGATGGAATGGATGGAAATAAAATGGTGACACTAACAAGAGAACAAAAGCTCAACCTATTGCTAATTAAAGAGTGGCTTCTACAAAATCTACTATGGGGAAAAGTCCTGCATTGGCAGCAAGATGGACTGGAAGATTTAAACTGGTCTCTTCTATCTTCAACATCCATGATTTGAGTAGAAGTCTTAGGAAATCTAGGTTCAGTTCTGATGTTTCTTTAAATCTGCTCAAATAAACAAAACTTGTTCAAGAATCTTTATGGTCCTTAAGAAGGACTTTTAGTTTACCATGGACAGACAGAATATTGTAGTAATGATTTTTAAAAAAAATCCAGTAAATATTAATATTTATGATGATTAATTTTTTTGTTATGAGTTGAACCACTTTTCATCAAATCACCACATGATTGGCAAACAGTATTCACAACATTCATCATTTTATTCTAATTATATGCATATTGTAACCAGAATGATCTGGTTCATCACGCTGGCCCAGTGCTTGGACAAGGTGAACTCATAGATGCAGCCTTCTTTAGTTGATGCTGCACATTCATAACTGAGCCATACACTCCATATTTAAGGAGTACTTTTGGATTCCTCACTGGCCCTAAGCTCTCACTTAGCAACATCTATGACTAACACTTTCTATCATCTCCAGTTGGCTATGAGACTCCATTCCATCCTGGTGAATAATGTCCTGGTCTCAGTTATTCATACCTCTGTCACTTCTCGGCTGGACTACCCCAATGTGATGAACCTGGGCGTGAAGCTTTCAGCATTTAGGAAATTACAACTACTATAGAATGCTGCAACACATCTTCTCAGCATCACAGACTACCATGAGCACATCAGACACAGGCTTCTCATAGAATAATAGAATCAAATTCAAGCTTTTGGTCCTTATCTTTAAGGTGTTCCATGGAGTGGGCCCAAGATACCCAAAAGACTGACTAAAAGTCCAAGATGAAGACTGAGGTTGACAAGTACACTTCTCTGGAACAACAGAACTCTCTACAATAAGGGTAAAGCTCATCTGTGTGGCAGACCAAGCTTTCTCTGGGGCTGGTTCAAGACTGTGGAATGAATTTCCCCAGAAATTTAGGATCATCACACACCTCACCACTTTCTGCTCCAAGTGCTAGGCACATATCTTGGACCTTGCCTTCTATAACATAACAAACAGCTATATTTTTCATAAACCCTACCAAACCACTACATTGCATTGCACATGCTTCTCCCCCTTTGGAGAGGCTCAAAGAACAAACAGTATGCGACAGCTGTAAATCGCATTGCTTAATTCACTACTGGCAGATGCTCAGATACTACTGTGATGAGCAGTATAAGATTCTATTCTATATAGGTTCTTTCTTGTAGAAGCATAGAGTTCACTACTAAAATAGGTCTAGTTTGAAAGAGAGAGATATGAAAGAGAATCAGTTGGAAGGCCTATGAAATAATTAAAGTAAAAAGAGATTCTTGGGTATATTTATTAGATGGACTATCAGAGAATTGTTTTATGATAAATACTATATAAACTGAAGAATCCCATCTTCCATTTTGTGGTGCCAGACACTACTAATATGCTAAAGAAAGCTCTATTTTATAGGAAGGTAAATCAAGTATACACATAAAACCACCTTTTTGTGATTGCAATGAGATTCAAATCAGGTAACAGAAGAGTTCTATAAAATGCATAAACAAGCAAAACTATAGCAAGATACTTTAAAGGCAAGGTTCAGGAATATTTCAAAACTTTAATTTAATGTTCCCAGGACCGACTATATCAGAAATGCAGCTTCGAAATTAAAATGTTAGGATTTTAATATAATGCAGTAGTGCTCTCTGGTGGTGACATATCAAATTCTTGGCTCATCAGTCAAAATGTGATCAACAAATGGCCCAGATCAGTTCTCTGTTTCTAAGTCAAAGACAATATACAATTAAAATGTAAGATACCCCCGAATTACTAAATACACTGGACTGTTGATAATGGGAGGATGCTCAAACTAGAGATCAATAGAATTCAGTGTTTTTAAAAGTAGTAGTAGTTGTAATTTTTAAAAACAATGAATTTTATTGACCTCTAATTTGAGCATCATCCCATTTTATATATATACTCCACACACACACTACTTAACAGGACTGAACTACCTAATTATAAAAAGGTAAAGGATTTGTTTAAGTACCCCCAATGTTCTGTAGTTATGTAAGCATAATTTTCCAAGAACAGCTAAATGCGTAACTTGCTTTCGGGGAGGTCAACTTCAGGAAAATGAAAACTTCCACTAAGACAAATTAGATATAATTTATACCAGCAAGGTCTGCACTTGCTCAGTTAACTGCTCAAATACCTCAAAGACTCTGAATAAAAAGCGTCTGACGAAGTGGGTATTCACCCACGAAAGCTTATGCGCCAATACGTCTGTTAGTCTATAAGGTGCCACAGGACTCTTTGTTGCTTTTTACAGATCCAGATTAACACGGCTACCCCTCTGATACTGAATAAAAAATGTGATCTTTGCAGAGACCAGGAGACAATATCATCCCATAAACTGATATATAGGAAAACAAAGTAAATTATTTTTTGAACAAGTTTTAAATTATTATTTGTAGAACAGTAGTTCCTACAGGTTACAGCTGAGATCAGGACCCCATATATGTTAAGCCTTATCCAGATAGAAAGTAACAAATGCTCCTTGCCCCAAATTGCTTTCAGGGTATGTCTAAACTGCAAACCTATCCTCACTGGGTTGATGTGCGTAGCCTCCCCAGGAGTGCTTCCACCGACATAAGCTCACAGTCTCTCAGCAACTCTGGCTGCTCCCAGCCAGGATCCTGGCTGCCCCACAGACAGATGGGAAGCTGCCCAGGGTTTCTTCCCCCCGTCCCGTTCCCCACCAGAAGCAGGCAGGGGAAGCCACCCGGGGCTTCTTGCCCCTCTTTCCCCCCATTCCCCAATGGCAGCGGGGGCTAGGGTGACCAGACAGCAAGTGTGACAAATTGGGACAGAGGTTGGGGGGTAATAGGAGCCTGTGTAAGACAACCCCCCAAATATCAGGACTATCCCTAAAAAATTGGGACATCTGGTCACTCTAGCAGGAGCATTCTTATCAATGTCACAGCTCTTGCCATGAAATTGACAAGACAGCCGATGTAAGGGACACAGTGTCTACACAGACACTGCATCACCCTAACTACTCTGACATAAGCCTTATGCCTCGCATGGTGGTGGAGTTATGTTTGTCTAATAGGGCACTTACATCGGTGGGAGAAAGGCTGTAGTGTAGACACTGACGTAATTGACCTGTGTAATATAGACCAGCCCTCAGTCTAAATAGACAAGACAGAAAAAGAGTGAGATTGGAGAAGTATTACTGTTATCCCCATTTGATAGATGTGTAACTGAGGTACAGAGGCCTTAAGCACATGTTAATTCCATCCCTATTCAGGAAAGCACCTTCTTACATGTTTTGCTGAAGAGAGATGGAATCAAGTATGTGTTTAAGTGCCTCTTTGAATCAGATCTTCATGATTTGCCTATGCTCGCACAGAAAGTCTGTGATAGAGCTGGAAATGAACCTGATTCCAAGTCTAGCGCCACAACCAAAAGATCATTCTAACTCTTAATTCGAAAGTACTAATCTAAGGAGAATGAGTCATTCTGGAACAAATGCTCCCTTCCTTTACACAGCATAAATGGAATAAGAGAATAAATAACTGAACAGGGGCTGGGAAAGCCACCCACAAGGAAATACAGCACTATGCCACACAGCACCAAAAACACATCTTTGGAGCACTGCATGAGAAAAGGAGCTGCTATTCAGAAGGGAAAGTTGTCAAGTCAGCCTCGTCAGCGTCGGTGTCTACTACATGTTCCTTTGCCCAAGTGCCATTATTTGAGTCAATATTTGCAGAACAAGTTAATGTTGGCTGAGCATTAACTTGAAATAAATGTCTCACACAGTGATGTCTGCAAATATTTAACAAGGGGTTCCCACAAATATTTCTCCTTAGCCTCTCATTAACCCCATGTACCAGGGCCCATGTATTTGCAGACAGGAGGGATGAGGGAATGAGGTACTTGTTCATTTGTTTTCCCATTTTCTCGTAATCAATCAGAGAGGCTACAAAAACTTACATTAACTGTATTTTTTTGGACGCGTTTATAATTTATTCCTGAAGCCTATTCTGCAGTCATTGGTAGTACAGCAGTGTATTCATTTGCTATAACCTAAAGTATGTGTGTTTGGGGCAGAGGGCAGAGGTTAAGCCTTTGCAGAGGAACTCTTACTCTGGGAAACATTTTCTTTAAAATGGTTATTTTTAGGAGCCACGGGCTAAGACATCTCTGGCAGTGGTAATTTAGTAGTGTCCAAGGAGGGAATGAACTCTCAGAGGCAGGGGAATCACTCCAGTCCCTCCTTTGATTTGGTAGCATAATGTTATGAAAGGGCTCTGAGAAATCCACTCCAGCCCATAACTAGACCTATTAAACTGACTGAAGCAGTCACATGTTCAGTGATTGGTGAAGAACCATGGGAACAAAGCAAATGACTCAGCCATTATGTAACTTTAGAGAGGCAGCTTGGACTAGTGGACTGAATGAGGCAGTAAGGATGTCTCTCTGACTCTGAATGGCCTTGGGCAAGTCGCTCAACTTCTTCTGCATTTTCCCATTGATAAAACAGTGATAATATTTACATACCTACCTACCAACGGGATTAGTAATTGTTGGAAAAATACAAATCACGATACACATCCTCAATAAAAGAAATGTTTGGCACAGTGAGAAATTGCACTTTACAAATTAACTAGGAAAACCAATGAATGTCTAGATTGCTTTATATTACTTAGATGATAAGTTTGAAGGAACTGCCTCTTCAAGTCCAGTCCACTGTTGCTCTACAAAGGTACCAAGCATCCTCCCAGTTCCTCATATTGTGCTGATGCAAAAGACCATCTGCAAGTTCAAAGCCTCTGTGCATGGCTAAATGTTATTGCTTTGTGTCTATGAATTAGGCTATGGCCATTGGCTCATTCACATCTCCCCCCTCACACACAGTGCTTTTGCACGGTATCACCATGGTATTGTTTCAAAAGGAACTTGTGTGTTTCTTTGTGGTTCGATTTAAAATCCTGATGCAAAGGTCACACTTCCATATTGTGAACCAGCCTCGTCAATGGTGTTATGCTGATTTATGCCAGCTGACAATCTGACCCTGTGAACTGAGAAGAAAGTATTCAGGGCATGGCCTGAACAACACGAATGGATTAATTTGTTTCGTTCATTTACCCAAAAGTTATAGGAAGACCCAAAATGAAGAGAGATTTGACTTTTCTCTCTACTGCCACAGGGTGGCCACCTAACCACACTAATCTGTGTTGTTAGTAACACACTGAATAGCTCTTTTCTTCTCAACTTAGATGAAAGGCACTTCACCTATTCTAAATCTTTCCATATAAAATATCAGATTTCACACAATTCTGTAACAGTGTCTAAATATTCAGATAATTCCAAAAAATTATTAATATTCACTATCTGTATGCATGCCTACGGTAACATTATTAAAAAGCTGCTGTAATCAAGGAGTTGAAATATGAATGGAAATGGAAATTATATGAAGGAAAATCTGATACAAATTCTAAAATTCCACTCATTGTCTTCCCTTAAAAAAATGACTGAATCTACTTTAGAGGATTCATGACATTTTGATAGTGATTGGATAAATGCATCCATTTAATTAGACCTGCTATTGGTTGTTAACACTAATCCATATAAAAATAAATATAATGTTTGATCAGTAATTCTGAAATGACATTTAGGTAATTTAACCGGCTTCCTTGGTTGGGCTGAGCTGTTTAGGGCAGGACTAGAGTGGACCCATCTTTAAACCTCCTTTGGGTATGTCTACAGTGCACATTAAGCCTGGGGTCTGACTCAGGTTTGAGCCCAAGTCCCCCTTCTGTCCACACACAAACCAGTCTGCCTTGGGTCAGGAAGCACCCGAGTCCTGTTCTGAATTTGGTCCAAGCCCTCAGATTTTGCAGTGTAGTTGCCGGTCATGCTGCAGACCTGAGTCAGAAGGTCTGTATAGTGCTATATGGATGCATTAGTACTGCTTTGAGACCTATGTTCAGCAACTATAAACCCAGGTTCAATGCAGTGTGGATGCTGAAGCCTGGGTCCCACAGACCCACGCTTAATGTGCAGTGTAGATGTAACCTGGTGTGGTTTCCCAATCCCAATTCACAATTCCTAGTAGCTATGGAGCTCTTTCAGCAGCCAGGGATTGCCAGAGCACAGTGGCATTCCAAACATGCCCTTTTGTCTTGTGACTATGACCTGCAAGACTGGGGGCCAGAAGGTGGCTTAGAACTGAACCACCAGTACTATCAACATTGGGGAGTTGATGCACCAGGGGCATCCCTGCCCATGACACATCATGAAAGACATAATCTGGCCAGGGAGCCTGGCCCATAGAGGAGGATGAGGACATGAGGCAACAAAGCTACAGCTCTCATAAGGCATTGTGGTGGCATTTCTGAATTGAAATTTTTCAGTTTTGGGGCAAAACCTTTTTATTTGTTTATTTGAAAAGAACCTTTTTCCCACATAGAAAGCAAATACTTTTCACAAAACATTCTGTTTAGTCAAAAATCCAGTTTTCCACTGCAAACCAGTTTCAATGGAAATTTTTTGTTCAGCTCTACTCATAAGGTTGGTAGAATCAATTCAGATAAATATCCAAAATTTGGCTACTAAACACAAACTTTTCTGAACTGATTTAGACCCCTGGAGCTGCAACACTGCACTGAAACTATCATTAGAATGAGCTTTCTAAAGGATTATGGTGTTTCCTTTAATGTGCCCTTCACAATGGCATCAAACTACCTTTCAAAGGCCTGTTTGTCACAAATTCACCAAGTAAGTCCTATTTAGTATCTATAGGTCAGGTTTTAAAAACTCAGATGAAAGCAACCCAGGGAAAGGATAATCATTCAGAAAGATGAGTCCACAAACTGGAATATTTACTAAAATAGCAGGGGATAACAGAATAGGATTTAGACATGTTGGAAATTCAAAGGCTCTTTTTGAAGAGGGGTTGTAGTAATGTAAATTTCATCCTGCATTTGCCTAAGAAATGTCATTCTTGGGAAAAGATGGGTTTTAAGGCAATGCCATTATTGCTTCAGGTTGCCCCTGCTATATTCTTCAAATTTCCAAAGAGAGTTTGACTAGAAATTCATCCAGGGTGTGGGCATAAGGGGACATTTCTCCCACAGGAATGACAAGCCATGCATGTGTGGTCTGAGAGAAGGCAAATTGAAGCACACTCTGAGAGTAATAGTTGTACTGTAACTAAACTTACTGTGCTATCTTACTGACCCCTTTTTCAGGAGAAGGGCTGCATTTAAGGCTCTAAACTATAATTTATCTGTCTGTTTTCTGTGTAGTCGAACATGGCTTCAACCGCCTGATCTTCACAAAGTGAGGCCCAAGGACAGCATCTACTTTTGCATATGTCTTACCACACGTGCAACTGTGTGTGTACACCTCACACATGTATCACAAAGTATGCTGGCTATGTGTCTGTGCAAATCCCCCATTAGTACCCACACATTTAAGGTTTCACACAATAGTAGTTAATTTGTTTTAGAAAAAGGTGTTACGGATTTGGAGATAATTTTATCCCTATCTTATTGCCAGAGGCAGGTAAACCAGCTGTGAGCTACAGGCTAGGTGCTGATTGTGCAGTGAAAATGAGCTGCCATCTTAACTCCTATAACGGTTGAATTGGTAATGTGACAATCTTAAAAAAACAAAACAAACTTTTCAGAGGTAGTTACTTTCTTTATCCAATGCAGGGCCAAATTCAACCATTAAATAACCCTAAATAAATAGGGGTAAGACTTCCAATGTCACCAGTTCAGCTTCAGTTTGAATACCCAAGCAGCTTTGCTAAATTCTTAAAAATTTAGTGACATTAAAGAGTAAAAGCAGCTCCATGATATACAACAATATGAAATTAAGAAAGTCCCAAACTTGTATATGGGGTGGAAAACAAGATTGATGTTTATTATTTCAATCACAATACCTAAGAAAGTGCACAATAGAACAGGGAGAATGCAAGAAAGATACCAATGTTGTAACATAATATGTCATCTTGTAAAGCAATGTACAGTAAATGGTGGATTCCAGCATCATCCATAACTCTCATGGGTGGAGGGGTCTTAATGTTCTTAAATTTGACAGAATGGATTCGCTGTGAGCATGGGGTCCCGGGGTCCAACTGCCACTGGTTGTTATCAAGGCAAGTAGCTCAGATACTTTCAAATGAGGATTATATATTTATATGAACAAAAATATCATCTGAAGTTGCATTATTCAGAGTTATAAATATAATGCTGTAGGGCACAAACTGATTACCTGCAGGCTTCAGGAAGGAATTTCTTCATGGGGTGTATTATGGTGAGCGACTAGTTATGTTTTTTCATACATAAAACTGACTTGTCCTTAGAATGGCCTTTTTATTTAATAGGAGAACAAAACAACAAATGAAATTGTAGTGTAATGTTTCCACCGCTGCATGCCAACATTGGCACGAGAAGATTGTAATACATAATAAAAAAATATCTCTATGGGTCAGGAGTTTTGTCTGTTCTGCTGCTGCAGCATAAAAGAGGGATGGAACTCACTGCTACAGGATATTCTTGAGGCCAAGATTCACAGAGGGAGGAACATTTATATGGATAGCATGAATATCCAGTTATAATTAATTAATATTAACAAAAAGGGAGCCAACTACCAATCTCTATTAGGGATTAGGATGAGACCTTCATGGTGGGCACATTCTACAGTTTCTTGTACGTTCCTCTGAAATATCTGGTGTTGGTCACTCTTGGAGACAGGACACTGAACTAGATGGACTACAGGTCCAATTCAATATAGCAATTTCTGTGTTCCTATGAATGTATTACAGCTCCCCTCACCCCCAGCCCTCCAAAGACTTTTCTTGGCATGGGGCATGGAGTTAGGACCAAATCAGGTGGCTCCCTGAAGATAGTTGTGGGAAGGAATGGCAACCTGGCATGTGGGCAGGGGTGAAGGCACCCAGTTTTGGAGTGGAGCAGGACGAGTCGGGGATTACAGGTCATTGACCCATTCATGAACACATACCTTGAAATAAATCTGTTGTGTATTGTAAGAGAATCCAAAGGGAGGATTGCTGGGGTTCCATAAAAGATGGGTACAGAAAATAGGAAAAGGGGGGGGTCTATGGGGTTATAAGGCTGGGCAGCAAAATATCTGGGTTCTCAAACTTTTCTATTCTGCACATTTGGTTTCCTGAATAAGGGTTTATATGGTATTAATGTCATTAAAGGTAATTTTAAACAGGCTGTACATGCTTAGCTATTATTATTATTTTAAAGTATTATAGAGAAATCTACTGTTAATGTTGCTTCAAAAAGGTCAAGTCCCGTAAAATAACATTTTAAACTCAGGAATCTAGAACATGAACCTTTATAAAATTACCATCATTCCCTGAAATTTCAAGCTCAAGAAGGAGATATTTCCCTTTCTCTGATTATCAGTGTTTTCTGCCTCTGTGTGATATTTAACCCATGAAGCTCTAAAGGTTATATGAGCTGTATGTTTATATACTTTGGAAAGTTTTATACACCACCCTGCTGTTATTACACACTGAGTAAGTAAGTAAGTAAGCCTAAATCATTGAATTTACCAGAAACATAAACCCAACTGCTCAGCCTCAAGTATTGTTTATTTTTAATCTTGCCTAGATGTTGGGACTAGCGTATAGAATTCTTTGTGAGAGTCCTGAAGTTGTTGAAGATCCCTTCAAAGAAAAACCAGTTATAGAAAACTGTTATCCCCAGAGATCATGTGATCAGTTAATGTACTTGATTCACACACACAGGTAATCCACAGGGCTGCACTCCAGACAGTTAAGTGGCTTTAACGTAAACTCCTATTGCAGAGGGCTAGAAAGCAGATAAAAGCTTCATTTGTCTTCTGAGCACTTGCTGAAAATCTACCCATTATACAATGCAGACCTGTATGAAGGCTGCTGGTGCCTTTTTGATGTGAGAGAATGCCCTTCTTTCTGTGAAGAGTCAATGACCCAGCTTTTCTTCTTCATTGGCAGAATGTGGGTATTCACTCACAAAACATTCCAGCACTCTGATAGATAGCTGTGCTGAACTTGGCCTGCACTGAGCTGTGGGATCAAAACTTGGACAGATCCTTTGTTCTGTCGCATGGTGTCAGCAAGTTGCAGTAGCCAGTCTGTCAACCAAGAAGCATTTCAATGGGAGGACAGATCTTTTAGTTCACAGATAGAGCAACAAAGGTTTACTTATGATTTAGCTGCCTCCCATGAAAAATAGTTTTTTTGTGTAAGCACATTTATCATCTGCTCTTGTCATCGTTTCTCAGTTTACGGTGACAGTCATATCATGGATGGAGTACAGAGTCTTTTATCTGTAAATGTTAACATGTCTTTGAAGACTAAGCATGAAATATATTACAACAAGTTTAGTGATAGAAAAGCTGGAATGACTTCATAAAAAGAGGGGATCATGGAAACAGATGCAACTGTTTGTGGGTTGTTTAGAAAATAAAGCTACATTCAAAAGCACGAAGTCAAACAAACATAGTATTTGTTTTAAAGGTCCTGTACTGTGTCCCAATCCAGCTCTCACTGAAGTTAGCAGGAATCTTTCCATTGTCTTAAATGGAAATTTCATCTGGCCTCTCATCAATATTAAATTCATATAACTAAACTGCTTATGTCCATCACCAAAATTGAAGACTTTTTTAGTTGCCTTAGGATACAGCACCCTTCTATTATGTGCTTAGCCATGAGACCATCCCCAGATATGCACACAAAGGAAGCAATACAGCTACCCAAAGTTAGGCATTTGGAGGACTGACAGATGTGTGTCTCCCTGCTAAACAGAGGGTCAGATCCTCAAGTGGTGTAAATTGCCATAACTCCCTTGGCTTCAATGGTTTGAGTGTTTTGCACGTTCTGCTCACTATTAGAATTAAGGTTTTTATGTCACAACCACAATTTTTATATGTCCCAATGACATTTCTTGTTTTACTGCGCATGATAAATGCTGTTTAAAAAAATACATTTAAAAAAATAATGAATGGACAAATAAAGAACAGCATTTGAACCTCGATTTGATATGCAACTAGTAGAATTTTGTAATCAGTCAATTTCAATTAACCACAATAGTGACACATGCAGTCTAAGGAAGCTAAATCATGGCCATGCGATTTTTATGCATCTACACAGATTATGGCTGCTGCTGGAGAAGACTACATTTATATTCAAAATCTGCGTTATAGAAATTCCTCCTTTTAAATTTCCCTTCCATTATAGATATTGTTTAATTTTGGGCTGTCATGCTGCTGATGACATTAAAGTGTCAAAAATGCGTTTCTCAAGTTAATTAATCACTTTGCAACTCAAAGGTAGCTACTAGAAGCAAAGTGCCATGTGCTGCAATGGGCTATGTGCCACTGAAATACACTACACAAGAAGTACATTTTTAGAGCCCTTCATAATATTTTTTTGTGTGCTGGCAGAGTCAGCCCACCCAGCATATAAAGGCATGCAAATGATTTTAACAGACGAGCATTGTGTTGACCAAGGTTTCCAGTGTTAAATTATCCAGAAATATTTAGACAAGTTTTTCCCTATGATAAAATGCACATATTAGCTTAAAGATGAACAGAAGTTA
Source organism: Trachemys scripta elegans (assembly GCF_013100865.1). Taxonomy (NCBI): domain Eukaryota; kingdom Metazoa; phylum Chordata; order Testudines; family Emydidae; genus Trachemys; species Trachemys scripta. The sequence continues at coordinate 305,309,548 of NC_048298.1, forward strand.
AATGTGTTATTTACAGCCTGAAATACCTTTAATAGGATAATTTTTGTACGTAATCATTATTTTTCTAAGAACCCACACTGGTAAACACCTAATGCACAACAGGAGGTGGTTTTAATTTAAATGAGCAGATGCTATCGTTTCTGTTTGTTAATTATGGATTTGTTCGCCAATGAAAACAGTTGATGGATCAGCATGCGTGAGCTACTGAACCTCAGCAAAAAGCCCACACTAATGAGACAGAGGCAAAAATGTAACCGCTTCAGGTCACAGTCAGCAGATGGGAACTGGCCAGATGTCTGTCTGGGGCAATGAAAGTGCAGCATATACTTATATTCATGTTTTTATACTGCAGCAACCACTGAAAAGTTCAAATTCTTGTAGTAACCATAGCAATGGTTCTGAGGTTTCCCTTAGCAGTTGGGGAAAAATGAAAAACATACAAATTTAAATATGAAACCTAAACTATCAGATGGCACTTACATGGTCATAAAATGTGCTTCACAACACAAAAAGAGGATTTAAAATTAGTTATAAACTAGGTGAAAGCGGTATTGGGTAATTTTGGCAACATGAGATGCCACCTGTTAGCAGATTAAAATAAAATTGTCTTTTAATTTTCGCTTAGTTTTTATTAAGCAAGACATGCTGTAAAATTTAATGTGTCTAAACAACATTTTCCAAAGAGTGTGTAACTTACATAAACAAGACCATAATATTAACTAAAAATTTGAAATTGTGCCATGTCTAATAAAAGACTAAGTTATACAGTTACATATTGAAAGCTAAACTAGCTAATATCCCAAAAACGTAGGCAATAAATATATAGGCTTTGTTGAAAGTGTCAAGATCATTTAATCATCTGTCACTGCAAAATTGCACATAGCGTACATCTCGGCAAAACAGAAGAATGTAAAATAGTCATTTTTCTCTTAAAAACTTCACGATGGCCTTCAACAAGCTACTTAAGCATGTACTTAACTTGAAGCACAAGAGTAGTTCCATTGACTTATGATCTATTCATTTGCTTAAATTTATACATGTGCTTAAGTACCTTGCTGAACTGGGGCTGATATGCAGAAATTCCCTACAACCAGATATGCAATTTGCTCATGTATTGAGACAAGGAGTTTCCCTATATCCAAGTTCACAGCAAGAATATTTTGCCTTAGGGGCCTAATTCAGACTTCACTGAAGTCAATGGGAATCTTTCTATTCATTTCAGTGGACTTTGGATCAGTCCCTAAATGTTTAGAAGGTATATCTTGTAGTCAGCACAAACTTTGTGTTTTCCAATATGTCAGTGTATTTTCTCTGGGCTGTGAACTGATAGATTGCTATTACAGTTAGGGAACCAAAAAATAAAGGCATTTTCTCTCTGAAGGGGCAACCTTGCCCCAACATATGTGGGTGCAGACAACACTGGGTACAGCAGAACCAATGAATACTCCTGGGTGTCTGTATCCCCTGCAGAGTATGATGTAAAAGTGACTCCTTGTGGCCCAGTTCAGGAGGAGGGTTCAGGACAAAGAACAGATATATTTCTACCACACACACGTGTGCGCACATACACACAGACAGAGAGACGAGGGGAGCAGACTATCTACAACACCATGGCTGGGGGAATATTTCATTTCCCTTCCCTAGCCCTCATGTATTATCTCTCCAGAGCACATCTTGGTTACACAGGAGATATAACATGGACAGGGTATGGGCCTACATTTTGTATGTCAGAGAAACTTCAAAACAAGCACCCAGTTAGGTCCTCTGATGCCTATACCTGTGATACACTCAATACAGTATTATGTCTAGAACATCCACTGCTCACTCATTAAAATGTTGGAAAGAAAGCTAGAGGTTATTCAAGCATAGACCATAAGAGAACTCCTGTTCCATATTCTGAGTGAACAATAGAAATCTGCACCTGCACAGGTTTCTGCCAAAACTGATCTCACACAAGGGTTGATCTTGATTAAATGCATTAGGCAGGGAAAGATGGATTTCTATACATCTCATTGTACTTGTTTTATAGGTTATGCTCATGGGTGGAATATAAGTTTTGTGCGGGACACAGGAGGAAAATCATTCTGAGACCCAGATCTGCTTTTGACTGCAATAGATTCAGCAAAAACTGTGGCCAGAACTTATTTTGGACTTCAGTAAAACTCTATTACGGGAGTTTCTGTATGTTTAAAGGAACTGTCTGAGAGTTTGTGTACATTATAAATCCCATTCTGAACAGATTTTGCCTGCGGTTGTGAAGCGGCAACATTTTTTCAGCAATTCTGGCTTAAGTTATAAAATTCTATCCTGGAGCGATGAAATTAGAAAAATATTTTACAAAACCAGAATATGAGTCATATATTTGCAATCTCTTTCCCTAGCATTAGCCCTTTTGTGAAAGAAGTTTTCTGTCACAGCTGCAAAGCACATACTGGTTGCCTCCAAAATATGGAAAATAAATCACAGCTTTGCCACAGATTTGGTAACATAAGGAAAACAAGGCAGGTTCCATGTCGATGTATAAACCACACACATACACACGCACGCACACACACACACACTAAAGTGTGCACTTAATTTCTGTTTTTGCACTTTGCTTTGAGTCATCATTTTGCAAAGGGTCTGAAGCCTGATTGTGAGGAGTGCCTTACTCTGGCTTGTGAGCAATTATGGGCACAAATAGTCTCGTCAGTGAGAGTAAGGGGCTCAATATTTGACCCAAGGGCCAAATTTACCATTGGCCTTCACCTGGTGTCATCATTTGTGTCAGGAAATAGTGAGTACAAATAATTACACCAGGTGATTTGGTTGTGTTCTACACTCACTCTGCACAGGCATATATGACTACACATGTTTCAGGGCAATGGTAAATCAGGTCATTGGTTTATACAGAGGCAATATGATATTTTCTGTCTTATTATCTATCCCTTTCTTAGTGATTCCCAATATTCTGTTAGCTTTTTTTGACTACTGCTGCACACTGAGTGGGTGTTTTCAGAGAACTATCCACAATGACTCCAAGATCTCTTTCTTGAGTGGTAACAGCTAATTTAGATCCTATCATTTTATATGTATAGTTGGGATTATGTTTTCCAATGTACATTACTTTTCATTTATCAACACTGAATTTCATCTGCCATTTTGTTGACCAGTCACCTAGTTTTGTGAGATCCCTTTGTAACTCTTCACAGTCACCTTTGGACTTAACTATCTTGAGTAGTTTTGTATCATCTGCAAATTTTGTCACCTCACTATTTACCCCTTTTTCCATATCATTTATGAATACGTTGAACAGCACTGGTCCAAGAAAAAAACATTGTGGGACACCACTATTTACCTCTCTCCATTCTGAAAACTGACCATTTATTCCTACCCTTTGTTTCCTATCTTTTAACCAGTTACTGATCCATGAGGGAACCTCCCCTCTTATCCCATGATAGATTACTTTGCTTAAGAGCCTTTGTTGAGGTACCTCAGATTATATCAAGATGCTGATTCATTATGGTAGAGTGCTACTTACTGCTGAATAACAACTTCTTTCAAGACCCTGGTTTTTGGTTGGCAGATTATTATCCAAGTAAAAAGACCTTGTGACATTGCTTCAAGTGTGTGACCTGATGTGGTCTTAGACCAAGGTAGTATTGCTGCATTTCTAAGATAAATCATTATCCACACAGATGATACAGTCTCTACAACATCACCTTGCTGTTTCTGGCTTTACAAAATTCATGTTATGACAAATTAGTTTAATTTCACATTGCTTTGGTTTTCCAGAAAACAAAGTGCAGATTTATCTCAAAGGGCAATTGTTTATTGTTGGCTTTCCATGCTAGCTGAAATTTTATGAGACCCATAGCCCAGAAGAGAAAACTGTACTGTGCTCCCAAAACAGAAACTACTTATCTTCTCTTTCTCAGCTATTGGCATTGCATATTGTCCAGAATCTTTCTTAAAAAGTAATGAAGTTAATGTGTCTTTAAAATAGTGTACTAGACTAAAGTCCTGATTCTGTCACTCACATTGGGTAGTACCAATTGGTTCAGTTGGGCCCTGATGAATCAGAGCACATTAAGGTCAGATCTTCAGGTCTGAAGGTTTCCAACCATTAGAGGAGTGAAGTTCTGGAACAGCCTTCCAAGGGATCTAGTGGGGGCAAAAGACATATCTGGCTTCAATACTAAGCTTGATAAGTTTATGGAGGGAATGGTATGATGGGATAGCCTAATTTTGGCAATTAATTGATCTTTGATTATTAGCAGGTAAATACGCCCAATGGTCTGTGATGGGATGTTAGATGGGGGGCAGGGGGGGATCTGAGTTACTACAGAGAATTCTTTCCTGGGTGCTGGCTGGTGAGTCTTGCCCACATGCTCAGGATTTAACTGATTGCCATATTTGGGGTCGGGAAGGAATTTTCCTCCAGGGCAGATTGGCAGAGGCCCTGGAGGTTTTTTGCCTTCCTCTGCAGCGTGGGGCATGGGTCCCTGGCTGGAGGATTCTCTGCACCTTGAGGTCTTTAAACCACAATTTGAGGACTTCAATAACTCAGGCGTAGGTTAGGGGTTTGTTACAGGAGTGGATGGGTGAGATTCTGTGGCCTGCGTTGTGCAGGAGGTCAGACTAGATGATCATAATGGTCCCTTCTGACCTTAAAGTCTATGAGTTTATGAGTCTTTAAGCCAACTTTAGGCACCCCTGATTCTGGGACTGCCAGGCACTAATCCAGTCCAGTCTAGTCCTGCCACTTACAGCAGTTTATGGTCCAGTGGAATTTGGCTCCAAGTGTTATTTAGAATAAATAACAAATACCAAATTACTGATTTTAAATTCTTATAGGCCAGATCCTGACCTCCATTGCAACTACTTTTTACCAGTTGGCTGATTGAGGATCACCCCCTGGTGGCATAGAGAGTTGGGGAGAAGTCTCATCCAGCTCATTCTTATCAATGATCTAACCTACTGCAGACACTGAGAGGCATTTGATTAGACTCTCAGGGCTGGTTAGAATGCAGCTATAAAATGGAATATCTTCAGCATTCTAAAAAGATTTCAGCCCATATATCATCCTTGGCTCTGCTCCATAATGTACACATTGAGTAGGAGGGGTGAAAATGCAAAACCCCAAGGCATCCTAAAAGACAGAGTCTTTGGGGCAAAAGAGAAATTGCCCAGCATTACTCTTTGGGACCTCTTCAAGAAAAAAGATAAAGCACCACTGAAGGGCAGCTAGATCCACACCAAGCAGAGACAACAGGAATGTCCCCAACACCTCATAATCAAAGATATCAGAGAGAAAGATAACTCTAATAATATCAGTATGGACACCTGGGATGAAATTCTTGCCCCACTGAAGTCAATGAGAAAGCTCGCATTGACTTAATTGGATCAGGATTTCAACCCATGTCATCCAGGTTGAAGATAAGGGGCAAAGGAAATCAGAGGCTTAAAGACACTCTGAAAGTTATCTCACCATAACCCTTTCCAGAATCTTATCATGTGTGCCATATGTTGAACTTCCATCTGGGTTGGTGAGAGCTCCTCATGCAGAACATCAGTAGATAGCTTGTGCCCGACAGAAGAAATATGCAAGGAACAGTTAAATGTTTTTAAAGGAAAAACATCTTTTAGAGAAGTATTTAAGTGTGTAATTCTAAACAGACTTCATTTGGAGCATTAATTCACACAAGCTGTTTGACTGGGTTTTTTTTTTTTCATAAAATTTGTCATGGAGAATTACAGAAGATTATTAATAAACAGTCAGCAAATCAAAGCAGTGAATTTTGATGCTAACAAAACAAACTAACCCATCAAGGACACTAATGACATTAGGGAGGAATATTTTGGCCAATGTGTCCCAGAAGTAACATGATACCCTGTATCTTGTACCCATGGCTGTGAGGATTCAATACACAACCAGTCCATTCCTGAATACAGCAAAAGGCCCTGAGATGGGCACAAATCTCAACACTTTCTGGACAGAATACACATCCCATTTTTTGACATAGCCACCACACAATAATTGCCTTTATTTTAACCAAAAAATAAATAAATAAAATAAATCCCTACAAAGAATACATGTAATTATGCCTAAGGTTAAGATTTTGTCATGGATATTTTTAGTAAAAGTCACAGACAGGTCACGGGCAATAAAGAAAAATTGACAGAAGCCCATGACCTGTCCCTGAGTTTTAGTAAAAATGGGAAGGGGCTGGGCAGCTGTGGGGTGACTGGGAGTTCCAGGGGCCCCCACCACCCATGGGGGCTCAGAGCTCGAGGGTCCCCCTCCATCCCCTGCAGTGGCCAGGGGCTGCAGGGATCCCTAACCCCACCCCCACAGAAGCAAGGAGCTGCAGGGATTCCCCTGCCTACCTGCGGCGGTGGGGAACTGTGGGGATCTCCCTTCTGCCACGGCAGCAGGGAGCTATGAGGGTCCTTCTGTTACTTGTGGCAGCGGGGAGAAGTGGGGATCCCCCTGTCCACCCATGGCAATGGGGAGCTGCGGTATTCCCCTGCCCCCCTGAAGTGGTGGGGAGCTTGGGGGTCCCCCTGCTGCCCTTGGCAGCTCAGAGCTTGGGGGCCCTGCTGCCTCAGGCGGCAGGGGTACCTCACAACTCCCTGCCACTGCGGGAGGCGGCGGGACCCTGCAGCTCCCAGATGCGGGGGCTGAAGTCACAGAGGTCTTTGGAAGTCATGGATTCTGTGACTTCTGTGACTTCCATGACAAAATCATAGCTTTAATTATGCCGCCCTATGGAGAAGGAAGAAGAGAAAGATTTTGTGTTTCATTTTGAAGTCACATATTGTGGTGATGGATATGGTGCTGCATAAGAACTGACATATTATAATCAATTTTCCCTCTCTCTTGGATAAAACGTACCGGTACAACATACACTCAAAGCAGATCTCTCCTTTCCTGCATGCAGATCACAAGGAGTTTACAACTAAAAAGGCCAAAGCCATGTCTCACCTCCCCCAGCAAAGCATAAAAATCTTTTGTTTGCTGTCTATGTCAACTATTAATTTCAGAAGTCAATGATACTTTGAAAGATCTGTATTCCATGTTGAAGGAAAGGTTGGAGGTCTAATCTTTCTCCATCTATTAGGAATTTGCTTCCTTCCCATAAAACTTTCAAGGAATTCACAATATCAACGCCCAGAATGCTAGGGAAGGGTCCTTGTTCAGATGCTTTTCAAGAAATCATGCTAATTTATTATATTCCAGAAATTTGGTATCTTGGAGCAGAACCAAACCTTTCTGGGTGTCTTTATTGACCTGGGGAGGATTTAAAGTTCCTCAACAAATGAGGAGTGATATAGAAGTCTCGATTGCTGCTCTCTCTCTCTCTCGCTTTTTCTCTCGTTGGAGCTATTCCACTTTGTATAGCTAATAAAATATTCATTGTCTCTCTGTTTCTGGCCCAGTGAATCTTTAATTAGGTACACAAAGTGGGACAGCCCCAGCAACAGAGATTGACTTTGTAGCTTGGTGGTTAAGGCACTTGCCTGAGAGATGTAGGTTCAAGTCCCTGCTCCACATCAGGCAGAGTAGGCACTTGAAACTGGGTCTCGCAGGTCAGTCCCCTAATCCAGGAGCTATTTTGGTGTGGGTGTCTGTCTCACTTTCTCATTCAATAACATTTTTGAAAGCTCTCAGTTTTGTTGTGTTGTGGAATGAAAACAAATGTTGTTAACTTCCATTTTTTTCCACAAAATGAAATTCTTGTATTCAGGCCAGCCCTATAGATCATCTCTGAATTCAATAAGCATATAGGCTATGTCTACCATGGAGCTAGAGATGTGATTCCCAGCTTGTGCAGACATACTCACACGAGCACTCATAATGCTAGTGTTCTAAAAATAATAGTGAAGTCAGAGCATCAGCAGCACAAACTAGCCAAGCTGCGTGTGTACCCATGGCTTTGTACTCAGCTTGGCTAGCCCATGCTACAGTTCACTGCTACCCCAGCTACACTACTATTTTTAATGTACTACTTCAATGCAAGCTAGCACAAGTATGTCTACATGAGCTGGGAATCAGAACCACCCCCACAGCTCCAAGGGATCCGTACCATTGTCTGAAACCACTGCCTCAAATTCCTCTCTTCTAATGCCATCCTGTATCTCTTTCAGTCAGGTTTCTTCCTGGTTCACTCCACTGCAATGGCACTCACCAGGGGTATCTCTTCCTGACTAGATCTCAGAGACACTACTCCAATCTCAGTCTCCTTGACCTCCCTGCTACTTTGACAGTCAAACTCAAAATCTCCTTTTTGAAATATTTTCCTCCTTTGCCTTTTGTGATACGGTTCTCTCATAATTCTCCTCCTATCTCCCAGGTCATTCCCTAGGCATCTCTTCTAGTGGGTCACCCTCCGCTTTTCTCCCATTCTCTGTAAGGATCCCATAGGTCTCTGTCCTTGGCTTCCTCCTCTTCTTGCTCTATGTTCTTTCCCCAGCTAATATAATCCTTTCACATGGTTTTAGATATTATCTTTATTCTGATGATTCACTAGTCTCCATCTCCACTCTGGACTTGTGTCCATCCACCTAAACCTGTATTTCAGCCTCTCTCTCTCTCTGATATCTCCCTCTACATCTCTCTCTTTCATGGCCAAAACTGAACTACTTATGTATTTCTCCCCAAACCTCCCCAGGTTTCTTGTCCTCTGTCATTATTAACACCATCCTCCTCCCAGACAGTCAGGTCCATAAACTAGGGGTCATTTTGGACTCCCTTCGGGAAACTGATCTAAAATTTATCAGCTCTTTGTAACTCCCTATGGACAATGCGCAACTGGGAAGAGCTGGATGGCTTTGCATTCCAGCCCCTCCACTCCCAATCTGCCCCGGACATGTTCTCTGTTTTGGGAGAAGGAAGCATAGGAGTTGGCTACACCACACAAGGAGGCATTGGATTTAGGCCACAAAGGTACTTAGGCACTGTGATGATCAGCATCTCAGAGACAAATTTTTATGTGCCTAGAAAATCAATGGAACATCATTTGGATCCACAAAACCTGAGTTAAGCTTCTACGCTTCCTATACAATGGATGGTGAGATGGTGAGAGTTAGACACCTGAGAATAAGATCATGCTAGGCAGGGAACCGCTTAAGCCAGCCAATGACAAATGTTGACCAGAGGGATGTGTGCTAAATCCTGCCCTTCTCATGGAGCTAGGTACCTAGATTGATTCTAACTGTTTCTCTTCCCCAATTAATATTTAACTTTTCAATTATGTAATTAAAGTGGAACAGCTTCAACAGGAGAAATGGAGAAAGACCCGTATCAAAATATCCCACCCTCCAATGATGAGGGAACTCACCTAAGAGGCAGCAGATGCCTGTTCAAATCCCTTCTCAGCAGGCGGAGGGGGGAAATGAGTGATGGATCTCTTACATCCCAGGTGAGTACCCTAACCACTGGCCTCGAGTTTATAAGGGAGGATGTTTTCCCTCTCCAACCCTTCCCCCCTGTTTTGTGTGGAGTTAGGTGCTCTCTGAGGTCAACTACCAGATTGGGCTCCACTGGAGACACAAATGGTCCTCCACCTATCTTCCCAGTTCTTGGATCACACTGGGGCTTAGGTGGGATATACACATCCAGGTGCCTAGAGTGAGGTTGCAGTTCCCATGCTCAGAAGTAAAAACGTAGGGAACTTTTACAGAAGAAATTTAGGTGCCAAGAGAGTTTAGGAAGCAGCTGAGTGAGGGTTTTGTGGATTTCAGTGGTACCTAAAACTGGGACACCTAAGTCCTTTTGTGGATCTGGGTCTTGAAGTCAGATTCTGCTCCCTTTGTGTCATGCTACCTTTATGTTTTTAAAATCTTTCATGTTGTCAATCAATAAAATAATAGCATACCACACAGGAACATCAGGAACCATAAAAACATTCTTCAAATGTTGTAGTGGGCCGATCGTGGCAATTACTTATACAATCTACAATAGGAGCATCAAAGGTAGTGGTTACAGCAGGCTCTTTTACAAAAGGCCTCTTCCAAATGTCAGCTTGTCACTTCCCAGTGGAAAAGAGCTAAAAGAAATTCAAGAAAAGAAAAGCTGATATGGGAAAGCTACAGTTACACACCTCAGGAGCCCCATTACATTATGTAGCTTTATAATGTATCATTTTATTGTGTGTGTGTGTATTTAAAATCTATCACAAAAGACAATCTTTTGCATTGCAGGAGTTGTCCTTAAAAACTTTACAGCTTTGCCTTTTCAATGAGATACAATCAAGATGGTTGTTGCAGTATTCTCTCTGCTTATACTCAAGTGTACGGCAGGGGTTCTCAACCTTTTCCTTTCTGAGGCCCACCCACCATGCTACAAAAACTCCATGGTCCACCTGTGCCACAACTGTTTTTCTGCATATCCAGTAGATTAAAAGCCAGAGTCGGCGTTAGTTGGTAGCAAGCAGGACAATTGCCCAGGCACAATACCACAGGGGGCCCCGCGAAGCTAAGATGCTCAGGCTTTGGCTCCAGCCCCGCATGGCAGAGGTTGGGCTTTCTGCCCTGGCCCCAGCAACTCTAACACCAGCCCTACACTCTGGTTTATTCTGGTGGAGCCTCAGGGGACTCGGACCCCTGGTTGAGAACCGATGGTGTAGGGGACACCACAAATACTGCAGCAACATGATTTACTGGAGAAAGTAGTTAAGGACATTGAGCTCAATGGTAATTGGGACAAAATACAACATGGTTTTACAAAAGGTAGATCGTGCCAAACCAACCTGATCTCCTTCTTTGAGAAGGTAACAGATCTTTTAGACAAAGGAAACGAAGCGGATCTAATTTACCTCGATTTCAGTAAGTCATTTGATATGGTTCCACATGGGGAATTATTAGCTAAATTGGAAAAGATGGGGCTCAATATGAAAATTGAAAGGTGAATAAGGAACTGGTTAAAGGGGAGACTACAACGGGTCATACTGAAAGGTGAACTGTCAGGCTGAAGGGAGGTTACTAGTGGAGTTCCTCAGGGATTGGTTTTGGGACCAATCTTATTTAATCTTTTTATTACTGACCTTGGCATAAAAAGTGGGAATGTGCTAATAAAGTTTGCGGATGACACAAAGCTGGGAGGTATTGCCAATACAGAGAAGGACCAGGATATCATACAGGAAGATCTGGATGACCTTGTAAACTGGAGTAATAGTAATAGGATGAAATTTAATAGTGAAAAGTGTAAGGTCATGCATTTAGGGATTAATAACAAGAATTTTTGTTATAAGCGGGGAATGCATCAGTTGGAAGTAACAGAGGAGGAGAAGGACCTCGGAGTATTGGTTGATCACAGGATGACTATAAGCCGCCAACGTGGAAAAAGCTAATGCGGTCTTGGGATGCATCAGGCGAGGTATTTCCAGTAGAGATAAGGAGGTGTTAGTACCATTATACAAGGCACTGGTGAAACCTCATCTGGAATATTGTGTGCAGTTCTGGTCTCCCATGTTTAAGAAGGATGAATTCAAACTGGAATAGGTACAGAGAAGGGCTACTAGGATGATCTGAGGAATGGAAAACCTGTCTTATGAAAGGAGACTCAAGGAGCTTGGCTTGTTTAGCCTAACCAAAAGGCTGAGGGAAGATATGATTGCTCTCTATAAATATATCAGAGGGATAAATACCAGGGAGGGAGAGGAATTATTTAAGATCAGTACCAATGTGGACACAAGAACAAATAGATATAAACTGGCCATCAGGAAGTTTAGACTTGAAATTAGATGAAGGTTTCTAACCATCAGAGGAGTGAAGTTCTGGAACAGCCTTCCAAGGGGAGCACTGGGGGCAAAAGACATATCTGGCTTCAAGACTAAGCTTGATAAGTTTATGGAGGGGATGGTATGATGGGATAGCCTAATTTTGGCAATTAATTGATCTTGGACTATTAGCAGTAAATATGCCCAATGGCTTGTGATGGGATGGGATCTGAGTGACTACAGAGAATTCTTTCCTGGGTACTGGCTGGTGAGTCTTGCCCACATGCACAGGGTTTAGCTGATCGCCATATTTGGGGTCAGGAAGGAATTTTGGGTGTGAAATGAATTTTGTGTCACTTCAGAGTTTGTAACCAACAGAGTGGGGTTGAGCTGCACAATTCAAATCTGGATCCAAACTTGCACAAAGTTTGTAGGTATTCAGGACCTAGGCTTTTGGTTCAAGTCCATTCCTCTTTTTCTAGATTCAGAATGATAACATTCTGCAGCTAATCTTTAATATGCTATACACCTTTGCACTGTTGTGTGTGTACATATAATCACCCTCATTATATTATCAATATATGTATATATTTCATTCCTATGATGTCACTACTGTTTTTTCCCCAGGCTTCCACTTTATGTGGCACTGTCAGAGCCTTGAGTAATCACAATTTTGATCAATTTTAAGGCTCTATATTACATCACCACTCTGGCTGAGGAAGTTCAAAAGTACACCCTTAGTTGCCCTGGCCAGTTACTGTTCAGTACTATGAGGCATTCCCTGCCCGGCAAGGGGTAAGCAAACCCTGTGCCACTGCAATAATCCCAGCCCCTCCTTGGCCAGGGAGGAAGACATTTGAAGAAAGAATTGAACTCTGGTGTGAATAATAGAAGAGAGATTTTTTCCAAATGCAATTATAAAATACAGCATCTGCATGTTCTGTCTTTCCCTCCACCTTTTATCCCCCCCTTTACTTTCATTTTCTAGGGCAAGTCAACATTTCAAATTTCATAATCTAGATGAAATTTCAAAATCTGAAATATGGACATAAAATTATGAAATGTGTAACATTTTTGGTGAAATGTTCCCTATGGACAGTGCTGGTTGAGATTTTTCAAATATTTCAATGTAAAATGTATTCTTTCCCTCCCCCTCCTTACCCTCTTTGCTTTTTTCCTCTGTTGAGAGTGAGAGATAGTAAAGGCAGGCAATCTTTATTTTTGTTTTTAAAGCCTCTTCCAAGAGCTGGAAAATTTATAAAGGAAGGCTGTGAAGAACAGTTAGGAGAGAAGCCCCATAGCATTACCCATGGACATAAGAGTGATCTGCAAGATAGAAAATGAAAAGAAGGAAGAGCCTTTTTTTTTCTCTTTCCACATGCACTATGGCAAATACCATACTTTAGTAGTTTGGCATCCCAGCTGCTGAGTCCTTATATGAACACAAAGACATATACACCCTTCACTACTACTCATGTACTTTCCCCACTTCAGTTCTCAGGAGTTAAGCTTCATTGCACTCCACTCTCCCAAACACAGACTTAACATAAATATTAGCTAAGTTTATGAAACTATTAATTTCATGGGCACTTGTGAATGATTATGATTAGTCAAATGAAAAATCATGGCCTAAAGAAAGCAGACAAAGGTTGTTGAATTAGACGAAACAACTGCAGCCAGGAAAGTCCAATATACCCAGAAGTTAAAACAGCAACAATTAAAAAAATGAATGCTCCCTATACACCTGTAACTTTCACGGTGCTCGCTCTCTCTCTCTCTCTCTCTCTCACACACGCACACCTTTCTTAAGAGTTGAATTGAAATTAAAACAGATCTTTGTCTATTCAGGTCATCACCTCTCCACACTACCTACATTTCTAGTACGAGGTAGATAAATACTCTCTTCAGCAGCCAGTCACTGTTGAGTTCTCCAATGGACCTGAATCTTCACATTGAGGCCTGAAACGAACTGATGGTGCCTATAACATGGAAAAGCCTCTAGTCCCCATTAACATAATTTTAGAAATATGTCAAGATCTAAATAAATCAAGTTTCCTGTAGATTTATAAATTAAATTTACAGTAATTTCTGAGATGACACGAAAAATGCAGTGCCATTTGAATCAACAGCTACATCACAAAACAGTGTTTTGGTACCAAAATTCAATTTATAGAATTTTTTTTACTGGTCAACAATCCCAACTCATGTTAGACTGCAACTATGACAATACTAAATGAACCTAGAAAATAACTTTCCCAGCATGAATTTAGTGCCTCAATGTTTTGTTAATGGGTTATGGACCTGTTCACCTATTGGTCACCAAATCACATCTAATTTGGGAGTGACTGTGACGTTTATATAGTAACATATGTTACATGAGCTGGTGGGTTCAGTTTCATAATAATAACAATAATGCTACTTGTCACTTCTATAGGCCATTTCATGGAAGAGTCTCAAAGTGCTTTACACACATTGATCAATGAAACTTCACAATACCCTGCTTCCAAGTAGATAGATTTAAACCTATTTTACAGTTATAGAAACCAATGCATATAGGCCACATTTTACAAACTTGAGTTAGGCACCTAAATCCATGTTGGGGCACTTAAAATATGCTGCCACTGATCAATACCCCTGAAAACCAGATCACTAGATTCAGGGCAGGTCTACACTACAGCTTAAGTCGATCTAACTTATGTTCCTCAGGGGTTTGAAAAAGCCGCACCCCCCCCACACACACATCCGAGAGACACAAGTTTTGCACTGTCCACACTGGTGCTATGTCATGGGAGACACTCTCCTGCCGACATAGCTTCCACTTCTCACCAAGGTAGAGTAATTATGTCCACAGGAGAGTGCTCTCCCATCAGCATAGTGCACTGTCACCAGCTGCAATACAGCAGTGCAGCTGTAGTGGTGCAGCTGCACCGACGTAGTGCTGTAGTGTAGACTTGCACAAAGGGCTTGTCTTCACTACCCGCCTGGATCGGCGGGTAGAAATCGATCTCTTGGGGATCGAATTATCGCATCTCGTTGGGACGCGACAATCGATCCCCAAATCGACGCACGTACTCCACCAGTGCAGGTAGGAGTAAGCACCGTCGACGGGGGAGCCGTGGCGGTCGATTTGCTGCCGTCCTCACAGCGGGGTAAGTCTGCTCAGATACGTCGAATTCAGCTACACTATTCGCGTAGCTGAATTTTCGTATTTTAAATCGATCCCTCCCCCTAGTGTAGACCTAGCCTAAGATTCTAAAGAGGTGCTGTGCTCAAGCTGTGCTGGCCAGCATGTTGGTGGGGGAGGGGACAGAGTAAAGGGTTTATCCATTCCTGCCACTTCCTGCTAACCTTCTCCAGTGAGAAGTAAACGGGCAGGCAGTGCCAACTGACTCCTGCATGCTAAAAAAGCCTGCTCTAGGGCATGAGGAGGGTTCATGCTCCCAGTCATTCCCCTGCCGGGGCATGTCAAACAAGTCAGTTTTTTTGATTAGTGAATAAACATTTGGTTAGTTCGTTTTATCCGGTTACAGGAGTTTTGACAATCAAGGTGCCATGCATTTAGAATGAGAGATTTTGCAAACCTGTAATATTCTTAACAAGGTAAATACAGCTGCCTCCTCCACTGTCATGGTACATCTCCTGGGCAATGGAACTGGTGTACTTCAACTGTGCAAGGGTGAAGGGAGATCAGCAGGACTGCACCCTCAACAGGGTGTGGCATTCAGGAGCACAAATAGGGGCCAGGATAGCATGAGCAGGGCCAGTGCTGGAAGATCTGCTGCTGTACGGATACTCTTGTCCACCTCATGCCCAATAGAGCATATTTGCTCCTGGGGATAAAGGAACCCCAGGATAGCAGTATTGGCCACAGAAGGGCTCCAGAGCTCCCTCATGGCCTGGGGTTGGAGAGGACTCCTTCCCTCTAATTTTGCATCGCACCACATGGTGCTATCTATTATTGGTTATGTGTATTCTGGTAATGCCTAGGGGCCCCAATCAGGAATCCAGGCCCCATTGTGCTAGGCACTACGCAGACTCACAACAAAAAGATAGTTCCCCATGTTGAAGAATGGAACCATTATCTATCTAGTCAGGGCTGTGTACCTAATGCATTTTGACTTTAATATCAGTCTTTTTCATGGGTTTACTTTTTGGGCCCAATCTATGGGAGATTCGCTTGCTTGTAGAACATAAAGTGTAGACTTTGTGATCCTTTTCAAAGTGTTCTAGCAACTGGATTGTAGATTTCTGCTGTGCCATGTGGTGGAGCTAGTGGACAGCTGTTCACATATCTTTGCTGTTTTTATCCTTACTGTTGTTGCTATATTTGGGGATTTTTTTTTTCTTCTTAAACACAGTCTCACAACTCTGTTTAGTCTGGTAAACTATCTATAAAACCTAATCGTTGCTTTTGAATTTATATTTAAAAGCCCTAACACCGATGGAAATCCTCAAGGCTTAATTTTTAGAGTGAGAGCTGCCAAAATTGACAGCAGTTTTTCCACACACATGACTAACGATGACTAAACTTTTGTTCCGTGGAAAGCAATGTCTTTGAAGGGGGCTATAGTCTTAATTCTTCAATTTGTAGACAACAATGGCCCCTGCACTGCAGAAGATGATCATCTAGAATAATACAGATCAACTATATAGTTTTACATAGGGATGGAGAGGTAATCCAGAAATAAAAGTGTATATTGCCTCATTCTAGTAAAGCATATACATAACTTTAAGCATGTGAGAATTTCCACTGACTTCATATAGAGTTCTCATGTGCTCAAAGTTACACGTATGCTTAAATGCTTTGCTGAATTGGCGCTAAGGCCCAAATATTTAAAGATTGTTCTGCTAAGTGTTGCAAGGCCTAAGTGACTCAGATGGGTAAATCCCATTTTCAGAAGTGACTCAGGCACTTAAGGATAGATTTTTAAAGGTCTATGTGCTCAATTCTCTGGAAGTCAGGCAGCTAAATACCTTTAAAAAGTGGGTATATGTGAATAAGCAGTACCACAGAGGGAGTGTGTGGTCTGGTGATTGAAATAACACACTATTGTATAATAATTCAGCATTATTGAGTTCTATTCCCTGCTCTGCCATTGACCTGCTGTGACACCAAGGGTATGTTGTGTAATGTTTCTGCGCCTTAGTTTACCCCTCCATAAACAACAATATGCTTAGACAGCAGAGTCTGTTGTGCTGACCGTCCATGACCCTGGCTTTATTCAAGGCTTCTAAGAGTTCCACAGGATTATTACTGATCTGGTGCAGCCAGGTTAATTGGGGGCGACTGTGACCAGGCAGTGACCCTTCCTGACCTCAAGTCTGATCTTCAGAGCTCGATGTGTCGGGACTTCAACTCTGAGGCAGGCAACATGACCAAAAAGGGCCAGCTAGCAGTGACCAATAATAACTTCAGTCCCCTCAAGGCCAGAAAAGATGGTCCAGCGTACAGTAGTCTTGTGTCCTCCACAAAATGTTGATCTCTATAAAACAAAGATGATATTTATTTGTCTCATAGAAGTATCAGGGTAAAAGTTCCTTTTAAATCTTTGGATAAAGGGTGCTTTGAAATTGTAAAGTATTATCACCACTTTAGTCCGGATACCCATAGCACATTATTTTCCATACTATTTATTTCTCTACCCACTGTACATCTCTCAGTACAATAGTCAACGTTTTCATACCCGGTGTACTATTAGATATTAGAGTAGATATTAGATATTAGAGTATTTCCTAAGGGTGTTGATCTTGCTGTCCTGGCTGAATTCCAATGTGGGTAATTACATTTTGCCTGCTGAAATTCTCCCTGTAGTTTAAATTGGATTAGATATTTTTCACTTCTACTAAACTGTGGTGTAGTGTAGCTGGAGACTGTTAAATAGTTCTTGCATTTCATTCCTGAAGTGGCTGTGATGAAGTGAAACAAGTGTTCTATTTGCTTGGCCTGTAAAGTGCGTTGAGTCCTTTGGGGAATACAAGATTATATTAATAATTTTGATGGTGTTTAGAAAAGCATTGTTGGTTTGAAACCACACTTGTGAACAACTATTTGGTTTCAGATTTCCTGTGGGTTGAGCTCTTACTGGTCATTGAAAACTTGCATAATATCTGATTTGACGTGCACATTTGTAAATCACAGGTGTGAAATCAAACAGAAACTTATCAGTTTCTGGTTCTTTTCTGTGGTCCTTTCACTTGAAAATGGTTCATTTGTTAAAAAAAGATATTTTGTGTAGTGTTAGGCCATTATGTGGATAGGACCTTACTGGTGGAATTAAACAATGAAAATTGATTGATATTGAGATTTGTTGGGATATTACAGAGCGTCTCTTAGTCTCGTAAGACTGGTGCACAAAACTAAACTAACTCTTAATGCATCTATTAAGATGTTGTGTGTGGAGAAGATGGGAACATTTACATTTAAAAATCCCCAACCAAAATTATACCACAAAACAAACTACAGCTCTGTACAGCTCCATATGTGAGTAATTATAAGATGAATTAATGAGAACAAAGCAAATTCAGAGTTAAGACTGAACTTTGATTCTGAACTACCATGCTATACCCAGCTACTGAATTGGGGTCTTGACGTACTAAGTGATCTCATATAAAAGGCAAGCTGCAATACTAAAACACAAATTAATGGGTTAAAGACAGAGGTCTGGATCCTTAGCTGGTGCAAATTGCTGTCACTCCACTGAAACTAATAGACCCATGCTGATTTACACCAGCTGAGAATATCAGTCATAACAACAATTTCTTTTGCCTTCATTGCTTAAAATAAAATTTTTACATTATTCACCTATATTGTTGTGGCTTCGATCATAATACAAATGTGATAAAATAATTATACTTATATGAAATCAGGGGACATTCTTCCTGTATAAAATCAGCATGGAGTAAGCTTCTGATTTCTATATAGCCTTCTGGTATATATTTATATGACCTAGAAAGGTACTAAGAAAAGATTTGAATTTTTCTTTTTATTTACTTTAAAAAGTTTTTCTCTGGGACATGTTGTTCACTTGATCTAAAATCTCACTTTACAAGAGTGTTCAGGAATGTGTGGAATAAATCTCAACAGTCATATTCCTGAATAATAGCTAAATGTTCATGAGTGCTGATTGCAGAATGAAGTATAGTCCAAAATCTTTCACGACTAAAGAATTTTTAAAAAGTGTTATTTTCAGACTCAGATACTTAGCATTTTCCTGTTGCCCTCAGCATTGTGTCAGTAGGTGCATTCTTTAAAAGAGATCACATCTTTGTTTCTTTAGTCTGTAGCAACGCCATCTGTGTGTACTTTTGATAAAAAACAGAAACAAAACCATGGAACCCACAGCAATTGTGTATCTGCAATTAATTTGTGCTTATTTTCCATGTAACCTACATATATTATTGTATGAAGTATGGGCCTGATTCATTCTCCTGATGGAAAGTAATTCTGAATAAAGAGGACTTAGTGGCACAAATTGCCCCTCACCCAACACTCTGCCAACAAGGGAGAGAGCTGTCGGCACAATGTGGGCAGAGTCCACTGGGAAGGGAAATAGATCAGGTCTCCTGGGAGATGTGTTGATTCAGCACATTTCCCAGGAAATCTCCACTGGCTGGGCTTCTGTGGAATCTGGGCCAGAGTTTAAAGCTGTTCTCAGTGGCAGAAACCACTGCCTAATCTCATTCAGGGGTAAATACCTCAGCTGATACGGTTGCTCTGAAGCCCTATATATCTACTGAGCCCCTTCTCTTCTGTAGGTTTAAAATGGTTGTGGTATTTCTCTGCTTGGTGTAACTGCAGCACCTTGGGCCAAATTCTCCTTTCACACCAGATTTATGTGGTGTAACTCTATTGACTTCAGGGGCATTACTCCCAATTTCCACTAGTGTAAATGAGATAGGAATCAGACTCCTTCTGTACATCTGAAAGTTTAAAAGCACTATTACAGCTAATACAAAGTTTTACAAGATTTCGGTGGGAACACTTCTGAAATGGAAATTGCTTTCAGTTGGGGGTTAACATGAGGCATTTGGTTAAACGTTGGTATGAACTCCGAGAGATAACAATGTGAAGTTATAATACTGTTGTTCATCACTGAAGGTTTAACAGCAAAGGTTCTGATCTGTACCTGCTCTGTCTGCGTTGGATGCAAACATTGTTTGAAGCACAGTGAACAGACAAAGAAAGCAAAATGGTTTGAAATCCTACATGAAGTGGATACTAGTTACTTAAGTCAGCATTATGTTCAGAAACAACAGACACAGCTGTCTTGACCACACACAGACCATTTTTGCAATTGCCAAAGTACAACATTACCATGCAGCCAAGTTTTAAATTATGATAAGATGCTTTAAAAATAGCAAATCAGTTCCATTAATATTACACATTTACCTTTCAGATAATTCTGGTCTTATAACAAATGAACATTGAAGAGTT
Source organism: Trachemys scripta elegans (assembly GCF_013100865.1). Taxonomy (NCBI): domain Eukaryota; kingdom Metazoa; phylum Chordata; order Testudines; family Emydidae; genus Trachemys; species Trachemys scripta. The sequence goes on from NC_048298.1 coordinate 305,329,684, forward strand.
ATTTGACTGATTAATCCATACACACAAAGTAAAAATTACTTCATAAAAGCAATTGAGCCACTGTTTTATGTGAACGGTACTTCATAACGGTGTAATTATAGTTTCTAGGTGCACATAATTAAAACAAAAACAGACTTACGCACAGTCTTTCTTCTGCTTTTCACTTTACTTTTCTTAGACATTTTTACTAGCATGGAAGAGTCATAGTGAAAGTGAATATAATACATATGGTTTACAAAGAAAAATTGAACAGAGGCCTCAATTCAGCAGAGCACTTAAGCACGTGTCTAAAGTTAATCATGGACTAAAGGATTTTGCTGAACCAGAACAACTGCACTTGGGCCTTTTCTTGGGATTCAGATAATTTTTAGTCTTTTGATATGGGCAAGACAAAGATCAATTTAGATTTGCCTAACTTGTGTTGGTTCTGTTTAGTTTTTCTATTCAGGCCTAGAAAAAGGACAGTTTATTTTCCAGGTTATTCTGCTCATTTGTGAATCTCTAACTGAAATGATAATCTATTGTCCCTTTTAAGTAATTCTTGTTCTGCTCCCAGGAGTACTGGGGAACGCAAATTAAAATACACACACACACACACACACGCAAAACCCCACACCATAATGTCAGGTGCATATTATATGGAAACGTACACAAAATCATAAAATATACTAAAGAGAGGACATCAAAAAGTTCTAAATTTCAAGTTTAGTCCTTATAAGCATACAGTACCCTTGGTGCTGACACACACTATCTGAATGTCTGGAAGTGCTCACAAGGCCTGTCCACTTGTTCTGTACATAATCTCCCAGTGATCCCTGCTGCTGTCTTCTAGGAGGTAGATCCAGTGACTTTCTAACAAGCTGGGAATCTTGAAGATGGTGTGTTTTATGATTTCTACTCCATTTCAGTAAAGTTAGCAGTGGTCTGTCATTTGTTCCCCCTTACATAACTAGAGGAGTCTTGAATTTCAATGAGAAACATAGAATCTGGTCTGGGAGAACACCAAAAGGTTTGGTTAAAGGAAGGTACTGTTTATCCAAATTGGATTAATTTTGGTCTCTCTCTCTCTCTCTCGGTCATTGATAGAAATGGGCATGGTAAAAAACACATTAAAGGTAAGCTTCATATAGCCACCAGCTGGAATTTTTCATATTGGATTTTGAATGTGGCAACAAGATGGTAGGATTAAAAAGAATTATATTCTCTGCCAAACCTCAGTTGTTTCTTACACACTTGCTTAGACCTATAGGAAGAGAAAGGGAGACATTTTTGCAGTAGTATGAAAATCAGGTCACTGAAGAGTACCCCTCCTTGGCCACAAAGACTGGCCATATGCACACAAAACTGGAGTGTGATTGGCACTGCCTTGTACATAGTACTAGACACATCTGGCTGCTTTGTTCTAGAGCAGATATAAAATCATGGTGCAAGGCGGCAAGCATGAAAGCTGCCATGTTCACTTGCAAATCCAAAGATGATACTTCCCCTCTCCCCCCACACACACCCCTTAATCTCTTGCCTTCTTTATGCTTTGATTCAGCGTTGCTAATTTTGATTTTTTTTAAGGAAGTCTCTTTGCTTCTTTTGTTTTGTAAATAAAATATGATCATCTTCAATAAATAGAAATGTTAACAAAAAGCAACAAAACCTAGCACAAATCAATTTGTGGGACATTATCAGGGGCGGCTCTAGCTTTTTTGCCACCCCAAGAACAGCAGGCAGGCTGCCTTTGGCGGCCTGCCTGCGGGAGGTCCCCGGTCCCGCGGATTCGGTGTCCCCGCCGCCGAATTGCCGCCGAATCCACAGGACCGGCGGACCTCCCGCAGGCATGCCACCGAAGGCTGCCTGACTGCCGCCCTCGCAGGGACTGGCAGGCCGCCCTCCGTGGCTTGCTGCCCCGGGCACACGCTTGCTGCGCTGGTGCCTGGAGCCGCCACTGGACATTATTAAATCCTTTGGAAATTGTTGTATGCAAGCAGCGGCATGCTATTGCTTAAAACAGCCCAAAAAGTACAAAAGAAAAATATATATGTCATTATGATGTGTATGTTTCCTTAAAAAAGTACAGCTTGTTCAGAGTAATGTTCAATATTATGCATTGTGACAGTTGCTATGGTAATAACTATCCCCACCCCCCTTTGTACAGCGAAGTAATTAGGTAGGAAAAACCCATGGAAATTGTTAGTAGGTAGAAGACTGCTGACACATTTGGGTTCACTTTTTTGTTTTTCCAATAGTATGTATATTTGGTGCCACAGTGTTTGGTCAACCCCGAGCAGCATGAGAGGCAACCAGTTCTGCCTGAAAGAAAAGAGAGGCAATGAAGTGCAGGAAATAGCAAATGAAAAAGACATTCTTCCATTTTCACAGAATTTCCATAGAACAATGATCATGGAGCAGATCCTGCATGATGTAGAGCAATGAATAACTTTGTAATGAGCTTTCAGTAGGGATGTCTGCAGGAGACACAGTGGTTTCAGTGCACAGGGCTTTCCTGCCCTTTGGCCTCATCTGGATCCCTATTCACTGATTCTCGGGTTTGAAGAAAGCACCATAACTCAGAAATGTTTGTCAGCTGGTTTCAGAACACAGTCCTAAAGGTCAGTTAAAATGGAGCTTATGTTTGCTAAGTGGGTCCAGATACATGAACATCAGAGGATTGAACATAGGCTGATTTTCATGGGTGGGGGGGTGAAGTTTCCCCTTGGGGAGGCTAGGCCCCTACCCCACCTCTTCCGTCTGAGGCCATGCCTCACTCACTGCTCTCAGACTCCCCCCTCCCCCGTTACCCGCGCAGGGGCAGAGGGGCCTGAGAGCTTTGCCCCTCCCCACCATAGCCCTGGATAGGATGGGATGGGATGGGAGGGGCTGAGAGCTCAGTCAGGGCCACGGAGTGGGGCTGAGAGCTCACCCCCAGATGGGGTCCAGCTCTCAGCTCTAGCCTGGACTGCAACATCACCCCACGACCACCACCCCACTCGTGGCCCCACCCCATTCTGCCCCTTCCCCTTTGGCCCTGCCCCTGTTCTGCCTATGACCCCTCCCCATTCCACCACTTCCCCCATGGTCCCACCTCCATTCCTCTCTGCCTCTTCCCTTTGAGGCCCTGCCCCCACTCACTCCTTTTTGCCCTCACCCACCCTTCACCCCACTCCAGCCCTAAGACCGGAAAAGCTGTGTCCTCTTTGCAGCTCTGGGGCCATGGAGGGCAGCGAGAGCTCCTCCATCCCCAGAGCGGTGGTGGGGGGGGAGATTTTTCCTGGGCCCCCAAATTGGCTAGGGGCCCTGGGCACGGGTCCCGTGGGTCCATGCCGTAATCCACCACTGCCCCCCACCCATGGTGGTGTGAGGTTTGGAAAGGCTTAGCCTCCCCCAGCCTCCATTACTCGCCACCTATGCTGATTTTCAAGTTTCAAACGAAAGCTTAAGCCAGGCATCAAGGACATTTAAAACAGCTCCAGCGTGGCCCTGGCAGATTATAATGAAAGTGAAATGGCATTCTTTTCTATAAAAAGATTTCTCTTAGCTATGCTTGAAACATCCCATGAGAGCCCTTTTTAGTTCAATCCTGTCTGAACATTCATTAGGATGAGACCTGATGAAAAAGAAAGTCCTAAAGAAAACAGCATAGACATGTTTTGTACCCTTCAAAATATGAAGTAAGGTCCAGACAGTCTGGTTAGCCACCAGTGGGTGGCTCATAAAAGGGTGGGGATGCAGGTGACACTGGAGCAGAGTAGGAGAGACTTGGTGTACTCATAGGGAGGAGAATGGAAGTACCAGGGCAGGATTGGGGTGCAAAAGGACAAGCTCACCTATAGAGGGGAGGCACTGGTGGAGAAAAGAGTGGATGAAGGAATAAGTCACCCCTTGTTGAAGAGGATGATGGAGATGCCTTGGGAGAGTAGGATAGAGACAGCTGCAGGTGGAAGGGCATTGGCTGATCAGGAATTTTTTGATTAAGTGTTTTTTGTCAAAAACCAAAACTGTTTGCAAAATAAAGACTGGTTTTGACAAATCTTCTGGGTCAGAAATTTCTTTGGGAAAAAAAAGTTTTGAGATTGTCAAAACATCCCCTTGACATTTTCAAAACAAAAAGAAATCGGGGAGATTTTTTTGAGTTAAAACAACTTTTCCATTCAAAGTTTCTGTACATATTTATTTTAAAAAGGTTATTTAAAAAAGGTCAACATAGAAATGAAACATTTCCAAATTATTCAAATGAAATGTTTTGATTGATCTGAATCACATTTTTTTTTAATTTTCAGTTAGCAAAATTTTCAAGAGTTCAACTTCTCATCATGATTTGGAACAGAAATATTTTGGGATCTCCTGTCCAGCTCTAGGCCTGAGCTCTCAAAGCTCAATGGAAGAAAGCTAAGGTACCAGCTGGCAGAAGTAGCAACTGGGATTTGAACAATGGGAATAGGTTGGAATAGGCTGCAGTCATCAGAATTGGGTAGTGACCTTCTCAAGGGGGAAGAGGATGGAGCTACCGGGGCTGTACACAATTCCCTGACCTGCCTTTGAAAATTAAACTCCTATCTAATATTCCTTAAAACACAGATTATTCTGTTCTCCAGTGCTTTTCATGTTGGATCTGAGATCAGAATCAAACCCTAATATTTTAAACTAGAACAGTGTGTAAACATCCCAGATATTTTATCATAATGTACGGATTTTAATGGCAACATCTCAGTAGCCTGGCAACATCTTTGTAGCCAGAAATAAACACTTGTTCAGTACTCCACATTTATTTCTAGTGTTCAATAGTATTGCAAGGATTAGTTTATGTTTGAGACAATTTTTATGAGTCAAATTCTCTGCTGTTGTAAATGGGTGCAGATACCTGACTTCAATGGGATTTTACCCATTTACACCAGCACAACATTTGGCTCTAAGAATTTAATCTTTAAGATAAGGAACAGACCAGAAGGTATAAATAAGGCAACATTTTTCTCTTCTCTTCTATCAGTTTATAAACATAAACTTATTTCTTCCCATGCTGCACAATTTAAAAACCAGAACAAAGAAAGTGTCAGCATAAGAGTAGCTATGTGCTAATTTATAACTGCTCAGAGTTAAAGGTAGCTCCAGCTGACAGTAGCTTCAAAAAAATTGTGCCTGCTGTAAATTAGAGTAAGGAAACTGATCACTGAAGGTAAACAGGTGATGAAATACTTCATTAGTACCTCATTTGTAATTTATGTCTGCTGAAGTAGTTGACAAAGAATCAAAACGTAAGTGGTAGATTTCTCAGAAGTGAAGCCTTTGAGGTCACTGAAGTGGATTAATTATAACCCAGTGTAAAGCACAGCCTGTCTCTGTGTCAATTACCAGTATTTGATAACTGAAATTATGTCAAGCTCTGTTCTTCTTCACGATGCAGGCACACATTTTAAAATCATTACGAATGTAAGCATGAACTACACAGAGCTAATGAGTTCAGCTCATTTATTAAAGTTCCTTTCGACATAGCAGATATAAGTTCAGATTCAGAAGGGAGTGGGTGGAGAGGGATCCCGTTCTGCAAAAATAAACTCTGGCCCTTATCCCCTCTCCCAGTCATCTGCATGGGGGAAAAAAATTAAGTTCACTTGCCAAGGAATCATTTAAGTGTACCGTAGGAGACAGAGGTGAGGTAGTCCATTGCTATTAAATATGACGTGCTTCTAATGGATATCAGAGCTACTAATTGTTAAATGAAACCGTTGAGCTTAATGGACTCCCTGCTGCTCATATTAATAATAGCTAAATGCCTGAGAATATACTTCTCCTGGGTCTTTAGATTTTCTTTCCTTTTTTTCTCATTTTTTACACTGTTTTCTTGAACTGCAAGCATACTGGATTGCGTTTGATAGCATCTGATAGTATGTTAATATTAAACTCTACCACAAGCACTCTGGTGGATGACTGTATATTGATATTGATGCAGAGTCTGCCGTCAGTGTAGCAGGCAGATCAGCATGAATCCCATGTGTCCAAGTTCAGTGGGAGTGTGGAGTATGCAACTAGTCCACATGGAAGAGTGGCAGAATATGCAACAGATTCCATCCATGCAGCAAAAAGGGGTCAGATACTGCTCTGGGTTTCATTCTTTAATGGAATTACTCCAGGGACAGTCCCGATATTTGGGGCTTTTTCTTATATAGGCGCCTATTATCCCCCCACCCTCTGTCCTGATTTTTCACACTTGCTATCTGGTCACCCTACTCTGACCTAAGATCAAAGAGGAGAGTTTGGTCCTATGTGAACATTTTAAAAATATCTATTCCCTTTCAGATAGAGTACCTAATCAGTGACTAAAACTAGAGATATGTGCCGGAGGTTTTTTAATGCTAATTACATTAAATAAAATCTTAGTTCAGATTCTGTTCTTGACTGGACCTATCAGAAAATGTATCACAACCGCATTTTTAAATGAATCTCTTAGTGATTCCAGCACTCATCAGAAATCTTTTAAGAAGCCACAAATTAGTACTTTGATGTAGACATATTCTAATTAGGGCTGTGAAATGATTTTAAAAAAATCACAATTAATCGTGTAATTAAAAAATCAAAAATAATAATATAAAGTGAGTACTGTATCTTTGTATTCTGTGTTGTAATTGAAATAAATATATTTGAAAATGTAGAAAAACTATTGATAACAAATTTAAACTGGTATTCTACTACTGTTTAACATGTGATTAAAACTGTGATTAAACATGACTAATTTTTTTTAATCTAGTTCATTTGTTTTGCGTTATATATCTCCCGTGGGAAAAAGTTACTGAGTGCATGACAGTGTAATTGTTTGTCCATTTTGGCCTGTAATTGCCAGTTGTATGCATTCAAAAGCAGTGGTATCTTTTAGGAATGTTTTGGATTATGTACAGAATATCACTTTTTATTTTTTATTATGTTTCATGACCTTAATCACATAATAAATAGACTGTGTAACCTGTTCACTGGGAAGAGATTGTTATATATTGAACATATTAGCCTAGGAACATTTAGTAGATTGGGCAAAGATTTAATTTCACCATATTACAAGCCATTGCATTTTTCGCTTTCCCTTCTTCCTCCTTAATCTCTTTCATCACCTGCTTCATTGAAAAAACTAGTAACAGAACAACCTCTGTTATAAAGGTAACAGGAACTATAGAACTTGTAAAGGATGTTACTCATAAATAATTTACAATATAGGATTTATAATGGATATAATGATGTTATCGGTGCCTATCTCTTACCCACAACCAACGGTGGGTGATGATGGATTCAATTTATGCATTGAGGCTATTGTTAGGATGATTAATTCATAACTCGGTGGTGAGGTAATAAAGTAACTATGCTGAATCAATGCTATCAAGGGGTTAAGTCACATCTAGAGATCAGTCTAAATTGCCAAATCCAGATATATATCTGTATCTGGACTTTGCCAGAGTTGAACAGTGCTCAGATCCAAATCTAGTCCTATCATACTACAATGGAAAGTGCTAGTTATTAGTTATTAGGGAAGTGTGAATAAGCATTAGAGAACAAACTACAGGACGGGGCTTTCAGCAATGCAAACCACTTTGCTGACTGTATTTAGGTCACTGTAGTAACAGGTGCAGCTGTCTCCTCCCGTTATGGTTAATGGAGGGAGAAGGTTTTTACATCAGAAGGGAAGAGGAGGTTACTTACCTGTAACTGGAGGTTATTTGAGATGTGTGGCCCCTATTTGTGTTCCAAATGTGGGTGCACCTGCGCGCAATGCACTAGAGCTGGAAGGATTTCTTAGCAGTGTCCATTGACCTGCACCTGCATTGTGTGTCTCCTTGTGCTCCCAGCTGAAGTTATAGTAAACCAGGGGTAGGCAACCTATGGCACGCGTGCCAAAAGCAGCACACAAGCTGATTTTCAGTGGCACTCACACTGCCTGGATCCTGGCCACAGGTCCGGGGGGCTCTGAATTTTAATTTAATTTTAAATGAAGCTTCTTAAACATTTTAAAAACCTTGTTTACTTTACATACAACAATAGTTTAGTTATATATTATAGACTTATAGAAAGAGACCTTCTAAAAACATTAAAATGTATTACTGGCACACGAAACCTTAAAGTAGAGTGAATAAATGAAGATTTGCCACACCACTTCTGAAAGGTTGCCGACCCCTTCACTTCATGAAGGTTGATGCCTCTCTAGTGACCCTCTTACCACTGAGTAGTCCAGTCCTCAGCAGAGGGTTTCAGGGCAGGTTTTGGAATACAAATAGAGAGCTGAAACTCCAATCCACCTTTGGGAGAAATTTAGGATGCAACTATAAGGAAACTTTATCCTTGTGACAGGTTTCAGAGTAGCAGCCGTGTTAGTCTGTATCCGCAAAAAGAAGAACAGGAGTACTTGTGGCACCTTAGAGACTAACAAATGTATTAGAGCATAAGCTTTCGTGGACTACATATGCATCCGAAGAAGTGGGCTGTAGTCCACGAAAGCTTATGCTCTAATACATTTGTTAGTCTCTAAGGTGCCACAAGTACTCCTGTTCTTCTTTTATCCTTGTGGAATACAGTGTAACAGAAGGTCAGCCATCATGGCTGTCAGTTTGCTGACCCATCTAGCTGAGGTAATGGCTACAAGGAATATCACTTTCATGGAGAGATGGGAGACGGAGCATGTCACCATTAGCTCCAAGGGTGGCTTTATGAGGGCAGTGGGGCTTGAGTACTGGTGGGAAAGTACTGAGGAGACCTTTCATCAAAGGGACGGTGGCAGGATTCATAAACACTGAGGCACCATCCATGGGGGAGAGAAAAGCACTAAGCACTGCCAGATGGACCCGTATAGAGCTGAGGGTGGAAGAGGTAGCAGAGAATGTTGTTGTGCAATTCCTACTAGTTGTTGAGGTAGACTCTCCTGCTGAGGATGTTGGCTAGGGAATTTTGGGATCCAGGGAAGTACGTGGCTTGCAGAGTCATGTGATGGCTGATGCACCAGTTCCAAAGATGGATGGACTCAGCACAGAGGGATGGAGACTTGGCACTGCCCTGTTTGCTGAGGTACACAACTGCTGCACCACTGTTGGCGAGTAGTTGAACATGGTATGATTGAATGAGAGCAAGAAACACCTGGCATGTGAAGAACGTTTATTTGCATTCTGACTTCCCACAGCGACCAGACTCCCTAAGCTGTGTGATAGTCTAGGTGGGTTCCCCATCTGGCAAGGGAGGTGTCCATTGTGATGGTGGCCTCTGGGATGGAGGTGGTGAAGGAGGTTCCGACCAGGACCTTGGAAGTGTTGGTCCTCCAGGTGAGGGAAGCCAAAACTGTCTGGGGGACAAGAACTCTGTCTTCCAAATGGAGGAGCCACAGTGGGAGGCAGTGCCTGTGGTGTAGACATGCATGCAGTGTTATGGAGGTGCAGGCTGCGATATGTCCCAGGAGGGAGAGGCAATGGCAGACCATGGTGTGTGGTTGTGGTGGAAGTCTGCAGCTAGGGCCATCAGCATTGCGAAGCGGTCTGCCGGAAAGAAGGCCTGTGCTGCAACTGAGTTGAGCTGTGACCCAATGAAGTTGATTGTCTGGGTAGATACAAGCACAGATTTCTCCTTGTTGATTCAGACCCCCAGACAGGTGAGGGGTGAGGATGGCGGAGATAAGCTCTTCGGGATAGTGTGTCTAGGAGCCAGTTGTCCAGGTAGGGGTACACTGAGTAGCTGGGGCAGCGCATTTTGCCGCCATGACAATGAAGACCTTCATGAAGACTGGCGGAGCCATCGTGATGCTGAAGGGGAGACCTTGGAATTAGTAATAGTGTTGTCCCACATGGAAACAGAAAAATTTCTGGTAGGCCGGGTGGATGTTGACATGGAAGTAGACATCATTCACATAAAGAGCCGCAACCAGGTCCCATGTGGAAGGAAAGGGATAATAGATGCCAGTGTCACCATATGGAACTTGGATTTTCTGATAAAGTTGTTTAGTACTGAAGATTGAGAATGGGGCAGCATCCTCTGCCCTTCTTCAGGATAAGGAAGTATGGGGAGAAGAAGCCTTTTCCCTTGTGGGCGGGGGGGGGGTGTCATGAGCTCTATGGCATGTGTCATGGCACCCTTTGCGAGAAGAGCATCCGCCTCTTACTGGAGAAGGCACTGAGGGGAAGGGTCCCCTGGTGGCATCCAGGAGGTAGGTCCTCTATAGTGGTTTGGACCTCCCAAGGAAATCTGGAGGACTGGAGCCAGGAGTTGCAGCGTATGACAGTGTCCGTCGTGAGGGAGTGTGAGGACGTGGCAGCCACATTGACTGCCACTCAAAGGCCCACCTTGGCGACCAGGTGCCCTTCATCTTCCAGGGCCTGAAATTGCTGCTGATGGTCTGGTGACAGCTTGTCCTTGAACTCTCCTAGCCTAATATATGTATTAAAATTGTATTTGGCTAGCAGAGCCTGGTGATTGGCAATCCGAAATTGTAGCACCAATGAGGAGTAGACCTTTCTACCCAAAAGGTCTATGCACTTGGCTGCCCGGTCTGGAGAGGTGGACTTTTGTGTGTGTTGGATGTCTGCATGCATGACCAGAGAACTGGGGGTAGGGGGAAGAGGAAGTCCTCCCCTTTAGCTGGGATGAAGTACCAGCTCTCTGCACATTTCGGTGTGGGGGAACAGGAGGCAGGAGTATACCACACTGCCTGTGTGGGCTGAAGAATGGCATTATTGAAGGAGAGTGCCACCCATGATGGCCCTTGTGGCTGGAGGAAGTCTAGGAGCTTGTGGTACTGGTCCTGAACCTCCTCCAGTGGTATGCCCAGGTCTGCTGCCACCCTCTGTAACAGTTCCTGGTATTGCCTGTGATGATCTGGGGGAAATAAGGAGATCTGGTGATGAGGCAGTAGCTGTAGTGACTGCAGGAACCGGAAAAACTGGCTCTATCTCTGCCTCTTTCCCAGAGCCCTATGGTGCTGGTGAAGGAGCCTGGGCTGAGTGGTATGAGACCTGGGAGGGCAGGTATCATGGGTGTCATAACTATAAAGGGAAGGGTAACAGCTGTCCTGTGTACAGTACTATAAAATCCCTCCTGGCCAGAGACTCCAAAATCCTTTTCCCTGTAAAGGGTTAAGAAGCTCAGGTAACCTGGCTGGCATCTGACCCAAAGGACCAATAAGGGGACAAGATACTTTCAAATCTTGGGGTGGGGAAGGCTTTTGTTTGTGCTCTTTGTTTGGGTTGTTCATTCGCTCTTGGGACTGAGAGGGACCAGACATCAATCCAGGTTCTCCCTATCTTCCTAAACAAGTCTCTCATATTGCAAACTTGTAATTTTGGCAAGGCGTCTTAGTTTTAATTTGTTTTCTCAACTTGTAAATGTACCTTTACTAGAATGTTTATCCTTGTTTGCTATACTTTGAACCTGAGGCTAGAGGGAGGTCCTCTGAGCTCTTTAAGTTTGATTACCCTGTAAAGTGATTTTCCATACTGATTTTACAGAGATGATTTTTACCTTTTTCTTTAATTAAAAACCTTCTTTTTAAGAACCTGATTGATTTTTTCCTTGTTTTAGATCCAAGGGGATTGGATCTGTATTCACCAGGAGTTGGTGGGAGAAAGAAGGGGGGATGGTTAATTTCTCCTTGTTTTAAGATCCCAGGGGGGTTGGAACTGTATTCACCAGGAGTTGGTGGGAGGAAGGAGGGGAATGGTTAATTTCTCCTTGTTTTAAGATCCAAGGGGTTTGGATCTGTATTCACCAGAGAATTGGTGAAAGGTTTCTCAAGGCTTCCCAGGGAAGGGAATCCATTTGGGAATGGTGGCAGCGGACCAGAACTAAGCTGGTAGTTAAGCTTAGAAGTTTTCATGCAGGCCCCCACATTTGTACCCTAAAGTTCAAAGTGGGGATACAGCCTTGACAATGGGTGATATGGATCCCATGGTGCCCACTGTGGCCAAGGGGTAGGGGCCTGAAGTTGCAACGGGCTCAGTGGTCCCGCTGCCAGGTCGTAAGCTGGTCGAGGGCACAAGTACGAGCTGCACCTAGACGTGGGGGGGAAAGGTGGGTTCCAGTTCAGAAAACCTTCTGAGTCAGAAGATGGCTTCAGTAGTGATGGAACTGGTGGAGCGAGCAGGCCATGGTGCAGAGTCAGCAGGGGCTGGTCTGGAAGGAGCAGTTCATCCATCAGAGTGGGAACCTCGTGGGCAAGCGGGGGACCAAAGAGAAGTGGTGAGGGAAGGAAGGACAGCTCCAGGACAGCTCCAGTGAGTCCACACGGCTCACTGAACCAAAGGGTGCAGAGGTGGCGACAGGATGGTTGGTGTGCATGCCGGGGACTGTTCCGGCTCGGTGAGTACTGGGGAGATCAGCAGTAGCACTGGATCCTTCATGCACTTTGCTTTACTCTCGATGTGGGGAAGCTTGGGCACTGGTATGGCAGCATGTGACATCTCACCTGACCTGGCGTGGCTTGGGAAGGAAATGGGCTTAGGAGCAGTCCTCAATGGGGATTTGCTCTTATGCTCATGAGAGTGTTTTTTACCTTCATGTCTGGGCTTGTCCTTGACCACCAGTAGCACCAGATCTGGGACGTGAGATGTGCTGGGAGGAGCGCTCACCACCGGTGACAGATGCTGCATCCATGGTTCCAACGGCCCAGATGCAAATTTTCATTGCTTCCTCTATGAGATATTTTTGGAAGCGGAGTTCCTATGCTTCCCAAGTTCTTGGTGGGAAGGACTTGCAAATTGCGCAGTGAGTGATGTGAGCCTCCCTGCGGTAGTAAAGACACCGATGGTGCTCATTGTTCATGGAAAACAAGTGTGGGCAAGAAACACAGTTTTTAAACCCCAGAATGCAGGGTATAGTCCCTGGGGTGGGAGGACCATACCCCAAGCAGGGTAACTACTATCTACAACTATCATTACTATGTACAACTATCTACAAGAAAAAACAACAAACAAGAACTATATACAAATGGTGAGCAGGTCACTCTCTTAGCTAAAAGGCTAAGAGTGTGAAGGAACAGGGATTCCAACTCAAGCCATGTGGCGGTAAGAGGGAACTGGAGAGGCATTGACTCACATGGCCTATTAGAACCTTGGCTGGGAGCATGAGGAGACACATGACGCATGTGCAGGTCAATGGACACTGCTAACAAAGCCTTCCGACACCAGCGCATGGTGCACATGCACACCCACATTTGGAATAGATATAGGGACCATCTGTCGAAGAAGAATTATTACTTTTGTCATTTGAGGTACATAAAAAGTTCCTAAATTGTCCTGTTGTAAAAAAAATATGGGTTTATATGGTGATAAATGTTAAAACCAACCTGGAAATACTATTGGAATTTTATGTTGTACCTAATTAGCCATACCAGGATGGTGAATAAGATTCATAGGCTGAATTTTCCTGGTCATAGGAATGCAGAGAGACACTCCTGTATAAGACGAAAAGTTGATTCCAGCCTTTGGGACTAATGCTGAGTATTACCTCTGAGGTGACAGGCATCAGAAACCTACCTGTAAGAGGAATACTTGATTTTCTATGTAATAAATTTGGTATCTTGACATTAAAGGGACAGCTCTTCAACTGATGGACATTGCATAACTCCATGGAAATAGATGCAATTAGTGTTGGACAACTTTTTTTCCCAGTAAATAGCAAATTTGCCAAAAAAATGCATTTTTGGGGAGGGCACCAAAACTATTCACAAAATTGGGTCAACTTCATAAATAGTTTCAACCCAGAAAAAGGACCCCCCCCCCCAAAAAAGTCAAAATATTTCATTTTAGCTTTTTCGTATTGAAATGTTTCATGTATGTCATAATGGAACATTTTGATTTTTTGTTTCAAAATGACATTTAAATATGTGGTTATTTAAAAACACACACATAAAAAGTTGAATAATACCCCCAAAAGACCTCAAAAGAATTGAAAAAAATGGGAAAAAAATGTTTCAGTTTGACCAAAATATTGCGGTTGACCTGAAACTATTATTTTTTTCAGTTCAATGGAACAAAACAAAATAAATCAGTTTCAGTTTGAACCAAATCAAAATATTTTTATTTGTTGGGGTCTGGTCCCTGAACAAAAAAAATCAGTTATTCACTTAGCTCTAACTGAAGTATGGCAAATCTACACCAGCTGGGGATCTGACAAAGACTATGAGTAAGAATTATTTGGATGTTATTTTGTTTAAAATCAAAATGAATAATAAATTTTCGTTAATCATCTAGACTTCTCTAACCTATTTGTTTCTGCTCTGATTACTTAGATTTCCCCACTGAATTTAATTAAGCTCTATTCAGATTCACAATATTGCAAAACATTTTTTCCCTCGAATTTTGTCTTGTATTTTGAGTAAGTTTCCCTGGACTTCACAACCCTGAAAGGTCTTTCTCTTAGTTCTGCAGTCTTGTTTGTTACAAATAAGTGTGTTCTGCTCAGTTCCATGACCTTTGGATGATATCAAGATGCTATAGAATATATAAGGTAGAATCCCATCTAGTAGAAATATCCTGAATTACTTTCATTTCATTTTCCCCCCTGCAATTTCAATAGAATGTTTGCTGCCTCAGGAAAATGGCTGAGAAGATCCCCAATTTATTTTAGTAGTTAGAGGCAACATTCTATACATGACATTCAAGAGGCCAGAAATCCACAGACTATAAGATTGAAATAAGTGTTTTCATAAGCAAAGCAAAGTGGTCAGCCACTATGCTTCCAATTTACAGCATCACAGAAAGATGAATTACCTTGCTGGTATTTGTTATTTTAGTTCTACTCAGGGATTGCATGATGAAAGAGATTTTCCCAATATATTCATGAATAATAATAATAATAATATCATTTTAATGATATTGCATCCATGCTTCCAGTGGATGATTATAAAGAATGCCAATTGGCAATGACGGCCATAAACTCCATTTGAAATCATGTCTAAAAGAAATACTACACTGTGGCTATGTACATTTAAGGACTACCCAATATCGCCACTAAAAATGGTAGACTGCCTACAGCTATCATTCCAGCTATTTCTGAGTAAAGGTAATAGCTCTGGAATGATATCTGACTTGAGGCAGTAAGGTATTAAAATACCAGACAAGCACAGCTGGCTGTACCTAACTGTACTATGGGAACACAGATCAGCATGGCAGCTTGCCATAGATAGTCCCTTTAAGATGTAACATCTCCAAAAGGCAAAAGTTCAAGTGGATTCAACATTTACAAACACAGTCCCTCATCCTTAACTTGAACAGAGTGTTCTGTGCTTTCCTGCCTTTCTCTATAGTGGTTTATGGGACTGCTAAAAAAAGTATTGGAAATGTAAATATGAAGAGGTGCATAAGATTCTATTTAATGCATCTTGTAAGGAAATGAGCAAATATGCTGTTCTTAAGTTACAAGTTGGTGCACTTAGGGTGAAATCCTGGCTCCACTGAAGTCAATGGCAAATTTCCCACTGACTTCAATGGGGACAGGATTTTACCCATACTTTCCCACTGAGAGCTTTTTGGATTTGTCTTGCCTTTCCTAAGTCTGTAACTTTATGCATGAATATTTTTTTCTTTGCTGTTTGCCATTTCTATAGGTTTCATTTTTGCTTATAATACTTTGCCATTGTCTTACAATCATGCTATCCATAGACTTGCACTAGGCACTACTTTTCCTTTCTTTATAAATCACAGTTATCATCACAGACTTCCCCTGACAGTTTCCAGCAGCCCTGTTCTTTGCCAACCACATTACACACATGGCTGTGTGGTTTCATTTTGTCCTTTTCAAATGCCAATACCAAATTATTCTGCAAGTCCTTTCTCTCTGTCAACTGATTCCTTCTTGTCTATCTGGACCACACTGTTCAATAACAAAAGCTGTTGGCAGCATACCTAAACATCAAAAATAGTATGTTCTTGTTTCTAGATTTCATTTTTGGAGACCCAGTGCACATCATCTGATGAAATCTCCTTCTGTTGTGGCCATCTCTATGCCTACCAGTCCCAGAACCGGCTGGTGAAATGTCCTTAAATTTTTAGCAAATTGTTCTAATCCAACTGACTCCATAATTGTATTTCGTCCTTTGGGCCTTTTTTGGGTGTTGAAAAGCTAGCGCCATTGTCAAACTATTTTGGCTTCATTTTTCACCAGTTGATAATTATAAAACGCAGGATGAGCAATGGGACTGTATTGAAGTGAAAATGTATAAAGCAGCAGCTGCAGCAAATAAAGTGGTAATTTAATTAGACATGTCTTAAAGCTGAGGTGCCATGAAGAACATGCTTCAGATGCAACCCCATTCAATTTCTGGGATGGGAATCCTCCAGTTAGTAATTTCATCAAAGTAGTTCAGTTAATTACAGCATATTAGCCAAATAAAAAGTTAATAATCTTCAAATTTGCTACATATCTACATGCATATTACGGAAGAATCTGACTTATTCTTTGTGTGTTTTAACAAGAATAGGTTATGACTAATCTAACCTAGAGAAATCTTCCTCACCAAAATACCTAGATTCTTTTCTTTTTTAAACCTATCAGGTTTCTGAAAACTAGTCCTTTGTTTAGACTAGAAAATACTTTCATAATAGAATCTTGTGAGACGCATTCAAGAGGTATTCAGTTCACCATAGTTGTCAGTCAAAAGTTGTTGAATCTATTGTTTGCATCTAGAAGTAGAATAAATGAATTATTAGAGTCACTTAACCTATTTCTCTCCTATTCTAATTTTTACCTCTAACACAGTGGCTGCCATCAACCTCTTGACGCATGTAGTTTTGTAAGCAGATACCATTACCACAGAACTTGCAATATCCCTTCTACTAAATACAGTAAGTATAATACCACAATAATATTATCCACTTGTGAAGGCAAATAGGTAAGACTTTAACAAATTACTCAGTGAAAGCTTTTCAGGCTTTCAGACACCTCATTTATTATCCTTTGTCTCTTCTTTTCTGTTTAAATCTACCACATTAAAAAGGCAAAAAGAAGAACAGGAGTACTTCGGATCCATAGAAGTGGGCTGTAGTCCACGAAAGCTTATGCTCTAATAAATTTGTTAGTCTCTAAGGTGCCACAAGTACTCCTGTTCTTCTTTTTGCGGATACAGACTAACACGGCTGCTACTCTGAAACCTGTCATTAAAAAGGCACTATCTGAATAAAATTAATTAATTAATAAAATATTATAATTCTTACTACCTCTAAAAGTCAACTTTTGATGAAAAATACTCTAAAATTTCTTTCAGTCTAGATCTAGAGCTTCCTGCATTTGCGGAGAACCCATCAATTTTACAATATTCTTTTCCCACCCAATCTGGTGAATCGCCGAATCTTACAACCAATCGCCTGCATACAACAGATTTGAAATACCAAATGCCACCTCTAACAGACAACGGGATAGGTAGCCTGTGGTTTCTAATAACTTTATTTAAATGTGAATTATATCGTTCTTGTCTCATGTGAATTGTTGGCCTTCTGAAGTGAACAGAAGAACTACTGTCCCTAGAGGGAAAATGGTCCAACTGATCAGTGTCTTTTTTCCCGTATATCTTAGCTACACTTGATTGGAAGCGTGGGAGGACAGCAAAAGTGCATAAATGCCCCTAGTTGATACTGTTTTTATTGGGGGCTACAGTTAAATTGAATGATAGCTGTGAAATATCATTTTGACACGATCATATTATTGTAGCAGGGACAGCCCTGATGATTCAGTTTGTTCTCCTCAGACTAGGAGGGGTACAGTCCTCAGATGGTCTCAGCTACTCAAAGTTCCCTCTCTTTCTCCCAGTGTGTCAGCTGGCTCTTGGTAGCTTGGGCCTGATTGGAGGTTTCCTCGGCAGCAGGATCTGACTCCTTTCTTCCCTGGCTGGAAAATGACTCAGCAAGCAGAGTCTCTTCTTGTGAAGAGAAACGATTTGTGTCTGTGCAAGTCCCACCTGCCTGTGTTTCTGTCACTCTTTCTGCAGCCAGGCTGGGTGTTTTACGCTTTCTCTCACAATGGCTACTGGTCCTCTTTCTCTAACTCTCTGTCCACAAGGATTTCTGATGATCCCCTATTTCTAGGGAGACCTAGGATACTTTCAGCCAGTTGCCACTCACTCTCCTGGGGCTGACTCCCAGAGTCTTCAGATTGGCTCGTCTCTTATTTCCTCCCCAACCTACCTGCACAAGTTCCATTTGGTCTTTTCACAAAAGCAGGGGGGGGGGGGCTGGGTTTTTTGCAGCCTATGACTTCAGTCCCATCATGCCTGGAGGTTAAAGTGGCTTCATCTGTCATCTTATTTGTAGTCTTTTCCTTAGAGTTTTTGGGTCAGAGAAGAACCCAAGGGGTTACATAAGCAAAACATAAAGGTAATTGTTTTCCAGTGTAATCAGTAGATCAGGTGTAAGCTGTTCCCTTTCTTCAGTCAGCCACATTCTAAACAGTTGTACAAAGAATGCAGTGACTATATGAAACCAAGAAGCTAGCTAATATTTCATTTTTGCCAGAGAGTATTGTGTGTGTGGTTTTTAATTCTGCAATCGTTGGCCATTCTTTCTAAGTAGTGACTGAGTGAAGTAAAAAAACAAAGTGTATATTTTCAAGGTATTAAAATAAAATCAAGTACTTTATTAAGGCAATGCCTAAATTTTGGGTGGGGAGGTGGGCGGGGGGAGGCTGAAGGGGAGAATTTTATCTGACTACATATGGCGAGTAACAATTGCTCTGAAACATAGAGGTCAATAGGTATTGTACATTTTGGCTGTCTTGATATAAAGTATAAACCTTCAATATTTCAATACAGATAGAAAAACTTCTGTTTAAATCCATTACCCATAACAGCACACAAAACAGACCCAGTACATTTCATACCCAGAAAATGACAGCACTAGTGACTGATAAGGGGAAAAGATAGCATTCTTAAGCCCCCCTTGAGCCATACACAAGTGCATTATGTCCCACAAAGAAAGATTCCAAAAACTCTCCATTTCAGGCCCTTTCTTCTCTAGTGGCTTCCCCTCTTCTCTCCTTTCATTTGTCCTCTTATGAGAAGTGCGTAACAACCATGGTGCAAAAAAAGACCCCCCCAGGCAGCAGGTCAAAACCACCCTTGCTTGTGTGCACTCACAACTCAGCTGATGGCCATGGGAGCAAAGACAAGCTGGGACAGGTGGCTGCCTGAATAAGTCTGCTGCTTTTGTGATGGGCTGAATTAGATACCGCTGTCTCAAAGAGGTCACCGGTCATACTGCTTTCTGGTGTCCATGCATTGCATTGCTGCAATGGAGAGGAGACCAGAAAGTAGACGCAGGATTTTTCCGTTTTCCACAATCCCTGCTGTTATAATCTTCTTATCTCTTTGATGCCTTCCTATTGCCATCAGGCCTATCAGCTTCCAAGAAAGAGGCAGCCTGTAGAGCACTCCTTGCCTTAGGTTAGATTTGAGAACTTGTAGTGTATGGTGTAGGGAGAATCAGCTGAATAATCAATGTCTCTCCAGTGGACTGAGGCATCACCGTACCAATGAATTCAGATGTATCTACTTTTATCACTTGACTAAAACTCAGTGGTAAATCTTGGTAAAATGAAAACAATTAAATTCAATAGCTAATTTTTTTTTGCTCAAGCCTAAAATCAGTGCTCAGGGAAAGGCATGTATTTGGTTTTTTGCCCACTCAATTATCGGAGTGCATGGGGGGCATTGGGGAGGGGTAGTACCTCTGTTAGATGAACACATCATGCTCCTTAGGAAGTAACTCATCCGCTTTGGTCCCCACCTACATCTAGCTCTAACCTGTGGCTCCAAGTAGCTGTTTGCATGTGACAGTGGCCACACCCCAGTAAACCACTTCGATGAGCAGGCTAAACCAGGTGAAGGTAGCCAATGGGTCTTTTACTCTTAGCGAGATAGAGAAATTGCCTTTCTCTAGCATGCGAAGACTGTTCCAGTGCACTGGGGAGAGGAACTCAATCAGTGATTCAATTACCTTGAAGGTGGTTCAACAGCGTGCTGTGGGGTGCAGAGAGCATGACAAGGCACTGAAGATATCCTGATCACCCCCTGCAGCTAAGGAAGTCCCCTGCTATAACAATTCTTTGTGCCACTGGAATCTGGCTTCTGCAGCCAAGAGAGTGGGACTGCCCCTATGCAACAGCTTTTTCACTTAAAAAATTTCCGCACAGGTTTTTTTTCCCCCCTCACAAATGTCATCCCATCATCATTTTATCATTAATTCAAGTCCTGCAGTGATGGGAGAGTGGCAAAATGACAGGTGGAGATGCCCACTGGCAGTCGTAGCCACAATCCTGCATGTAAGTGGCCTTGGGACTAGTGGCCATTCAGCTCCATCCTTGGGACAGCAGAGAAATTTGGCAGTATCCTAGGTGACTCAGCCCTTTTTAGGGTAGCACTGCTCACTCTTTCTAAGGGAGCGGGCTAGAAAAGGTGCCCTAAACATTGCACCTGCCCCATGATATCTGGCCAGACCATTGCAGCTGGCAGATCATCTTACAGCAGTCGAACAACAACAAAGAAGAAAAGACTCATTTTAAGAGCATGGAACGTTTGCACGCTTATAGACAGAGGTGATGCATGAAGGCCTGCGAGAAGAACAGCTCTTGTCTCTAGAGAACTCGCCCACTACAATGTTGATATTGCAGCACTGAGTGAGATTAGACTGGCCAGAGAAGGCTCCAACAGTGAGCTAGGAGGCAACTATACTTTCTTCTGGAAAGGAAAAGCAGAGGATGAAGATAGGATCCATGAAGTTGGATTTGCAATCAGAATGTCTTTCTTGAAACTATTTCCTGACTTCCTTGTTGGCCTGAACGAATGGCTAATAAACTTCGATTCCCCCTGAGCCCTTCATGGCATGTCACCGTTATCGTTGCCTATGTGCCTTCACTGTCCACCACAGAGGAAAGCAAGGAGCAGTTCTACTTTTACCTGGACTCCTTTTTCAGATCACCCCCTGTGTATGACAAACTCAGCTTGCTGGGAGACTTCGACACTACAGTTGGTAGAGACAGCAGTGACTGGAGAGGTGTGATAGGACGACATGGAGTGGGAAAGATGAACAGCAATGGACTCCTCCTCTTGGGTAAATGTGTAAAACACAGTCTGCGGCAAAATGTCAAATATAAAATGGCATGGATGCACCCATGGTTCAAACAATGGCACCTGATTGACTATGTTATCATGCACAAACGAGACATCTGCCATGTCAGAATTACTAGAACCATGGATGGCACAGAATGCTGGACAGACCACAAATTGGCAAGAGTAGTGCTCAACCTGTATGTAGTCCCCTCACATTGCAAGTTCCCCAAGCTCAACAGAACAGCCTTCGACATAGCAAAGCTCAAGCACATTGACTATCAGGTGCAATTTCAGCAGTCACTTTGTAAGCTTTTTTCATGCTTCCCATTCACAGGCAACCCAACAAAAAAATGGAACCAACTCAAAGATGTGATTATTGACACAGTGTTGGGACCAAATAAAGGGTACCCCAGGATTGGTTCAATGAGAACAACGAGGACATTTTCAATCTCCTGAGTGACAAGCAGAAAGCGTTTGTTGAATGGCAGAATGATCTTACTTCCATCTGAAAGAAAGATAGATTTAAATACCTACAGTTTGAACTGAGGTGAATGCAGGATGAGTGGTGGGAGAGGAAAGCTTTAGTAGTTCAGCATTACATGGATACAAACAAGGCAAAGATGTTCTTTGACTCTCTCAAAACGGTCTACGGACCGTCTAAATCTGGCACAGCTACTCTGAAGTCGGCAGTTGGCACAACTTTAATCAAAAACAAGGAAGGAATCATATAAAGATGGGCTGAACATTTTAATAGTCTACTCAATAGACCATCCACAATCTATTGACATATCCTTGATCAATTATCTGAGAAGTCCATCAAAGAGGATCTCAACCTCCCTCCATCAGTTGAAGAGGTCATGAAAGCCATCAAACAATTGAATTCTGGCAAAGCATCCAGAAAGGATGGAATTCCAGCAGAACTGTACAAAGCAGCAGACCCAAAAGTTATCCATGTGTTTCATGACATCTTGAGTAGTATATGAGAGGAAGAAGAAATGCCAAAAGACTTCAAAGATGCTATTATTGTATCAGTGTTCAAAAACAAAGGCAGCAAAGCTAACTGTGAAACTACAGAGGCATTTCTCTCCTCTATACAGCAGGGAAAATACTAGTTCATATTCTACTGAACAGACTCATTGTGAATATAGCTGAGGAGAATCTACCAGAAGTGCAGTGCAGTTTCAGACCAGGTCGCAGTATTATGGATATGATGTTTGTCATAAGGCAGGTCCAGGAAAAATGTTTAGAGCAGAACATGGACCTGTACGCAGTTTTCATCTACTCGACCAAAGCCTTTGATACGGTCAACAGAGCGGGTCTATGGGCTATTGTACATAAACTGGGCTGCCCAAGAAGGTGCATACAAATCATCCACGTGTTCCATGACCACCTGACAGTGCAAGTACTCTTCAATGGTGACTCTTCTGATGCATTTGAAATCTTCAATAAAGTGAAGCAAAGCTGCGTACTTGCTCCAGTGTTGTTCAACTTGTTCTTTGCCTGTGTCCTCAGCCATACCACAAGGGACTTGGGTCAGGAGATGTACATTCACTAATGACTCGATGGCTCCCTCTTTGATCTTTGAAAACTTAAAAATAAGACCAAGATGCTGGAGAGACTTCTCGTCCAGTCACTTTTTGCAGATGACTGAGCCCTGATGTCCCATAGACATAACAACCTTCAGGATATCAAACTATCATTGATAGATTTTCTGAAGCAACCCAGCTCTTTGGCCTCATCATCAGTCTCAATAAGACAGAGGTCTTATTCCAACTAGCACCTCATTCCAATGCCCCCACACCAGTCATCTCCATCCAAGGCACACACCTGAAAAATGTGGATCAGTTCAAGTATTTGAGCAGAACAATCTCTAATGATGGTTCCCTTGATAAGGTAATTGCCTCCAGAATCAGTAAAGCCAGCAAGGCCCTTGGCCAAATCCAAACAAAAGTCCTTGACCAACACAACATTTGTCTCCCCACCAAACTATTAGGAAGTTTTTCCTAATGTCCAACTCAAACCACCCTTGCTTCAATTTAAGCCCGTTGATTCTTGTCCTAACAGCAGAGGTTAATGAGTATAATTTTTCTCCTTCCTCCTTGTAACAATCTTTTATGTACTGGACAACTGTTATTGTGGCCACTCTCAGTCTTCTCTTCTCCAGACTAAACAAACCCAATTTTTTCAATCTTCCTCATAAGTCATATTTTCTAGACCTTTAAACATTTTTGTTGCTCTTCTCTGGACTTTCTCCAATTTGTCCACATATTTCCTGAAATGTGGCACCCAGAACTGGACACAATACTCCAGTTGAGGCCTAATCAGCATGTTTGTTTGTTGATATCCTCAACATGTCTGTTGACACCCTCAAATAAATCTAATTGATTGGTGAGTTGTTTGTTTGCTTGACTGTTTGTGTTCTAGATATGGGCTACATAGCAGAAGCAGCTAACAGAAGACTTTTAAGGGAGTTTAGAGAGTGAGTGTGATAGCCTTTCCTTCCAGGTTTAGCTCTGTGTACAATATCAAGATGACAAGCAACAGAACAGTGGTGGTGACCTGCAAAAGGTGTGCCAAGTTTTCTTTCTTCACTTAAGTCAGAAGGAACTTTCCTGTGTATGAAGTGCAAGATAGAGGCTGTGGTGGAAGACAAGATTCTTGGATTAGAGGGGCAAGCAGAGATGCTACCGAGAAACAGAGAAGCTGAGGAATTCCTGGGAAGCCGGTTTGGGAAATGTCAATACCACAGATTCAAGAAAGAAAGGAGCTGGCCACCAAGAAATGAGTGAGAGAGAGAGAGAGAGAGAGAAAGTCAGAGAGGAGACCTGGCAGTTTGTAACCACTGGAGTCAAGAGGTCACAGCGGCATTCTGCACAGCTGGAAATAGACATGGATGGACATGCTGTGGCCACCGTAGAGAAGAGGGATGGGGGAATTTCACACAGCTAGAAGTTTCCAATCAATACCAGGTCCTCAATGTGGACAATGGAATATATCTCTCAAGAGCCAGTTGATCAAAGGGAATGGAAAGATATACAGGGTACACCTGTGGATGGTAGCTCAGCCCAAGCTCTAACAAAATCAAGCTTGCCGACAAAGTGTTCTTAAAACATCCAAAGAATATAGCCGATACTTGTTGGGAGATTGAATACTCAGAAGAATAAAAGCAACATTATGCAAAGGACAGGTGGGCAACAGTATAATGTGCTGCCTTCCTGGAGCCAAGACACAAGCTGTCACTCTAAGACTGGATAGGCTTTTGAAGTCAATGGGAAAGGATCCATTGGTGATGGTTCACATTGACATTAATGACATTGTGTCATGGGATAGCTCACAGATTTTAGATCAATAGCTCTCAAACTTCTTTTTACTGGTGACCCCTTTCTCTGAGTGTGACCCCCCCTTATAAATTAAAAACACTTTACATATTTAACACCATTATAAATGCTGGAGGCAAAGTGGGGTTTGGGGTGGAGGTTGACAGCTTGCGACCTCCCATATAATAACCTCGCGACCCCCTGAGGAGTCCCAACCCCCAGTTTGAGAACCCCTGTTTTAGATGACTTCAGGGAACTTAGAAGCATGCTGAAGAAGAAGAAGAATATCTAAGTGATCTTCTCTGAGAGCCTTTCTGTCCCACAAGCAAAGAAAGACAGAAGATTCTGGAAGTGAACCACTGGCAAGGTTTGTGATGTAGAATGGAGGGTTTTTTTGTGTGTGGAATATTGGTCCATCATCAATGGGGAGAGTGGTCTGTATAGTTTGTATGGCCTCCATCTCAGTACCAGGGGAAACAGTCTTCTCAGAGACAGCTGGGTAGAGTAATGGGGGGTGGTGGTGGTAAACTAATAACAAAAGGGGAGATTAAAGAGAGGGAAGATATGAGCATTCAGTCAGTACAAAATTGAGATGTGAGATCAAAATTAATCAAGGAACAAATATATATGAAAAAAAGAAATTCTTGAATTACCTATACACCAATGCTAGAAGCCTGGATTACAGACAAGAGGAAGTGCAATTGTTCATTTATGAGCATTAATTTGATCTAGCTGGTACTACCAAAAACTGGTTAGATGATTTCCATTACTGGAATGTTAAAATCAATGGTTATAATCTGTTTAGGAAAGATTGAGTGGACAAAAGGGGAGAGAATAGCACTCTGTGCCAAAAATTGCATTACCTGTTTCTGTGTCACCCATAACTCGTAAGAAAATGATCTTGAATATTTAGGGATCATGTCCTAACAAATAAAGCACAAGGTGGGGTATTAGTTAGTGTCTGTCACCGACCACCAAGTCATGTTGGAGAATGGGATGACTGGTTCCTCATGCAAATACCTATTTATGTGTAGGAAAAAAGCTGTGTGATCATAAGGGACTTTAATTTGTAGGGGTCTCATGCTGCTGGTACTAAAACATCCTTGGAGTTTCTAAATATTGTGGAAGATAATTTTCTAACTGAAAAAGTGTTACATTCAACATGGGGGAATTTTATGAGACCTCATCTTGACAGATAAAAAGGAACTGATCACAAAACTAAAAAAGAGTGGTAACTTAGGTACAAGTGATAATGGCTTGATCATATTTATAATGTGCAAACAGAATAAAGTCCTGATATACTGATACACACACACACACACATAGTGCTTTAAAAGAGAGAATTTCATAAAGCTGAAAACAATTATGAGCCAAATCAGATGGAAGAATTTAATCAGAAAAATGTAAATGATAATTGGGAATTGTTTAAGAATTTACTATATGCCCAATAAGCCATAATCCCACAATTCAGGAAAAAGGCTGTATTAGTTAAAAAACTGATCTGGTTTAGAGGGGAAGTGAAGACAACTACAAAAAAAACCCCTAAAAATAATATATAACAATGGAAGAAAGGGGAAGGTGATTGTAATGAATATAAATCAGAATTTAGGAATAATAGAAAATTGATAAGGGAAGCCAAGGGACACAAGGCTAAACCTATGGCCAACAGCATCAAGGACAAGGAGTTTTTTAAGTATATTAGGAAGAAAAATAATCCTAGCAATGGTATTAGGTGGAAATAGTAGAATTATCAATAATAATGCAGCAAAGTAAGACGTGTTAACTAAATATTTCTGATCTGTATTTGTGAAAAAACAGATGGTGTAGTCATATCATATGATAACAATCTTTCCATTCCACAGTATCATAGGAGGATGTTAAACAGTAGCTACTAGGTTAGTTTTTTTTTTTTTTTTTTTTTAAATGAGCAGGCCCAGATAACTTGCCGTTTTAAAAGAGCTGGTTGAGGAGCTCACTGGACCGTTAATGTTGATTTTCAGTAAGTCTTGGAACATTGGTGAAGTTCCAGAAGACTGGAAGAAAGCTAATGTTGTGCCAATATTTAAAAAGCGTAAATGAGATAACTTGGGTAATTATATACCTGTCAGTCTGACATCGATCCCAGGCAAGGTAATGGAGCAGCTGATGTGGGATTCAATTAATAAACAATTAAAAGACGGTAATATAATTACTTACACTGATAAAGTTTGCAGATGACATAAAAATTTGGGGAGTGATAAGTAATGAAGAGGACAGATCACTGATACAGAGCCATCTGGATCTCTTCGGAAACTGGCTGAAAGCAAATAATATGCATTTTCATATGGCTAAAATGTATAAATTTAGGAACAAAGTATGTAGGCCATACTTACAGGATCAGGGGGCGGGGGGACTTTATTCCGGGAAGCAATGACTTATGAAATGATTTGGGGATCATGGTGGATAATCAGGTGAACATGAGCTCCCAGTGTGACACTGTGGCCAAAAAGGGCTAATGCAATTTTTGGATGCATAAACAGGGTATTCTTGAGTAGGAGTAGAGAGGTTATTTTACCTTTGTATTTGTCACTCATGTGACTGGTGCTGGAATACCGTGTCCAGTTCTGGTGTCCACAATTCAAGAGGGATGTTGGAGAGGGTTCAGAGAAGAGCAAAGAGAATGATTGAAGGATCAGAAAACATACCTTATGGTGATATATTCAAGGAATTGAATCTATTTCGCTTAACAAAGAGAAGATTAAGGAGTGACTTGATTACAGTCTATAGGTACCTACATGGGGAACAAATATTTGGTAACAGCTCTTGAATCTAGCAAAGAATTGTATAGCACAATTGCATGGCTGGAAGTTGAAGCTCGACAAATTCATACTGGAAATATGGTGTAACTTTTTAAACTATGAGTTTTACTCATGCAAACATCTGTGGGAAGTGACTATTAAAGCTCTCACATTTGCTGATACCAAATTTTAAACCAGCAAGTGGAACCTGTGGAACTCATTGCCTTGGGATGTTGTGAAGGCCAAAAGTATAACTGAGTTCAAAAAAGAATTAGATAAGTTCATGGAGGATAAGTCCATTGATGGCTATTAGCCAAGATAGACAGGAATGCAACCCCATGCTCTGGATTGCCCTAAACCTCCAACTGCCAGAAGCTGGGACTGGATGGACAAGGGATGGATCACTCAAAATTGCCCTGTTCTCTTCATTCCCTCTGAAGCATCTGGCACTGGCTACTGTCAGAGACAGGATACTGGTCTAGATGGGCCATTGGTCTGATGCAATATGGCTATTCTTATATTCTTAATGTGGTCAGACCTGAAAGTGTCTTATGTCACAGGGAATTGGACACTGTTTGATATAGGAGGGGAACAAGGTTCCTCCAAGCTCTTTCAAGAGCACCAACACAGAGATAAGTAAGTGATCTAGAGAAAAATTTGACTTTACACTTTGCAGCAGGGTCTGAACACCCACGAACAGTTACTTTGTATTGGTGTGACAAGAGAAAATTTAATTTGGACTCTGCATCCAGACAACAAATCTTATATTCACCTGGTTTTTCCTAGGACTGATGACTTGGCAAAGGCTTGCATAGCTCAGAAAGCAAAAAGGGGCTTATATTTTTCTAATGTTCCCTAGAGTCTATTTATCTGTGACCTCTCCCTGAGAGATTCAAAGCCTCAGTGAGTTCTTCAAGGCCCCTTCCCCCCTTTATATAAATCATCTTTGTCTTCCCAGGGAATAGAAACAATATGATGTGACCTAGATGGGAACTAACCAACAGAGCTTGAATTTCACATGCCAAGTATCAAATATGTTTGCACATTACCTAGCCCACTGAGACCCAGATCCCAATTAAGCTCAATAACAACAATATTCTCAGCAAACTGTTCATGCTGGGGTATATACTATTCACTTACATGGAAGGGAAGAATAACACCATCCAGTGCAGGAACTACTGGAAGAAATTCTGTGACTGTGTTATACAAAAGGTCAGAGTATATCATCACAGAGGTCTGTTCTTTCCTTAAAATATATAACTCTATGCTAGTCAACATGTTTTCATTTCACACATCGTTTATTATGAACCCAGTTCTGTAAGGTCCTGAGTGCCCTCAGCTCTCATTGAAGTTGATGGCACTGACATGGAATGGGCTCTAAGAATACACCGCAAGAACTAGGCAAAGATGAACTTGGACAAAGAGGGAGAAAACACACATTCAAATGCAGCACATGAAATGAGAGTATAATGACCACACAGGTTATAAAGCGGAATTTGAAATCCAGAACTTAAGCAACAAAACACAGAACTTTGTCACTTGAGCTAAAGGAATAACTCAATTAAATGGCAGTTGTAGTAGGCTGTTATCCTCTATGCATACTAATCAGGAGCGGAGGACCTGGCCCTAAGCTTATTACAATAGCACAAAGGAAAACAGAACCTTCTGGTGAGGTAAACTGTTCCATGTTTAAATTTGCTTCTTGTCTATATGACGGCTTTGCTTGTTTCAAAATATAAAGTCTCCAAACAGGTGAATGTCTCACATCCATTTTGAATCCTTAGAAAGATGAAAATGATTTGTTAGGTAAAATAGTGTCTCAGTCCATTTTCAGTAAATGAAACACTAAAGAAAGGCTATTGGAATTAGTAAGTCGCCTTTGGATTTGGTTTTGTTTTCAATTATACAATGAGTTCTGGGTTTATGCAGAAACCAGCTTGCCTTGCCAAAGGCTGTTTTTACAGGGAGTTATGCCAATTAGACATAAAGAATATTTAAAATTGGAAAAATGAATTCAGTGGATACAGAAAAACAGTCCCCTTGAGCAAACAAAGTACAAGCATAACAGTTTGGGCTATATTCTGCTCTTAGTTGCACTAGTGTAAGAATAGATTCACCCCTGTGGCTTCAAAGGAGTTACTTTGCATTTACACCAGTATAAGTAAGAGCAGTCTAGCTCATATCATTCATTGGATCTATTCTATAACCGTGAAAGACATTAACTTTGTATACCTACCATGAATCTGCACTGGACCCATCTTCTGTGTTGGTTGTATCTATCTATGCAGCAATAACTATAACCACTTTTTATTACCTAAAGATTTGTTATTAAAATACCCCAAACCATAAGTATACAAAATCTGGTCTGCAGAGGGATTTTTCTAGCCACTGGTTTCATCAGAGGATTTCCTCTTTTGCCTATATTTTACATGTTGTTGTTTTTAAAAAATCACAAGTTTACATTTGGAAATGTTTTTTTTGGCTTTCAGACCACATACTTTGGAGTACTCTGTGTGTATGTGTGTGTGTGCGCGCGCACACAACACATATTAACAAGTAATAAAAGATACTCTCTGGTTCATGTATGCAGTGGAGTTCAGATTATGAAAGGTTAAACCATTAAACAAATGCTAATGCACTCTGTTGCCTGGACCTTCTCCAATAGTACCTGCAGCAGCTGTCAACCTAATTAAGCCAGATGTGTGTTAAGTGTAAACGGACCTCCCAGGAGGAACAATAACAGATTTCAGGTCCTTAGAGGGCTTAGGGTAGCAGTGCATATAGTGTTTCTGAAGGAAACATCACTCCTACCTTGCAAGTTTTCTGCTCATTAGTACCATCCTGATTGTACTCCATTGAGACTGAATGGGGTGGGGGTTGGGGAAGGAGGAATGCCTCTCATCATTCCAGCTAAGGCTGGCATAAATGCTCATTTTCATTTGATTCTGGCAGTCCTGCCATTTACTCAACACGCTAAACTCTATGTTTTTAACCTCTACTCTAGTATTAAGTCTGGAGCATATTTTAAAAGTGACATTTACTTTATGCAAAGTTTGCCAAACCTTTAAGTATATGTGCAAACCATAAGCTGATAAAGAGCGTGTTAATAAGCCCTTGAAGATTTACATTTGAGTTACAGAATAGCGAAATATTCAGTAATTATGAGCATGTGGTGCACAATAACGTGTGACAATGAAAATACAAATCTTTTTCATCTCTGACAATATTACAAGAAACGAACAAAGAAACACTTGGTATTATATAAAAGCCACCAAAGAGTCCAGTTGAATTAATTGTTTCTTGTGTGCCACCAAATGTAACACCACCGCTTCAAGCCTAGCCAGGGAAAGCCAAGTCTCAAAAAGGTCCCCTGTATGTTGTTGAATTTAGCCACTGTCTAGTCAATCCCATCACAGCCGCGCTATTGTACCTCTTCACAGAAAATAAGAAACTCAAAGCAATACAGTAGACCAGAACACAGTGTGCTTTTACTGGGCCAGATGTTCAGCAGTTGTAAATCAGCGCAACTCCTTTGACCTTATTGGAGCTATACCATTTACATCAGCTAAGGATCTGGCCCTTAATTCTATTCAAGGCAACAGTAATGAGAATAATAATTAAATAAATAAATAATGACACTTAGCTTTAATAGCACTTTTCACCTGTACATATGATAGTATGGTGACTATTTAGCAAAACAAAGCTACCACTCGTGGCTCATTATTTACAATATTCTGGGGTATTAAGTTTAGTTCCTGTTTTATTGAAAAACAGTATGCTATGCTGGCTAGGATACTGGGGATATTTTTGAAAAATTCCATAGTAATGACTGTAGCTCTTGCACAGTGGTTTTCTTGTGAGGTAGGTATATAACATTACTCCATTATACAGAAAAAAACATTGAGGTGGAGCCATAATATGACTTGCTCAACGCCACCCAACAAGGCAGCAACAGAGATGGGATTAAGATTCAGTAGTTTCTGGCTTCTATAGTATGATCAATTTCCCCCCTCTTCACAGCTGCTTCAGGTCAGGAGTTGGGGGACCTCATTCTAAAATCCTGTATCGTTGACAATTATTTGCTGTCTCGCCACTGCTTAACTATGCTAATGTACCATGTAACAGTCACCTTATTGAGCCATGTACTAGACTTAAACACAGTGCGGTAGCTAACTAATTTCATTAACTTTTTAAAAGCCTGTAATGTTTTATTCATGAGGACAATATCAGGTCATCAATCAGATCACCATTCATACCCCTGCAGGAAGGGGGGCAAGAGGGAGGGAACCTACATGAGGTTCCTCCAGTGGAATCTCTCTGAATTTTCCTGTTGGGGTGGGTCAGGAGGCACTGGTTGCATCCTGTGTAGAACAGTTTGTGCAGACGCAGACTGGCCAACCTCAAGTTTTCAGAAATCACGAGTCAGGTCCCCAGTTCTGCCCCAGGAATCTACAAACAGCAGACACCCCTTTAACTTGGCAGTGTCCTTTTAGGCATCATGTTGCTAAATATTTGCATTTTTATCCACAGTAATTACTATTAGTGTTTAAGTCCTTTAGATGCAGATGGTGAACTGTCTAATAAAGTCTGCATGGAATTGTAATGTATATTTATAGGGATTATGTCTCCTGATCAGTGCAAGTTAGGTTGTAATCTTCCATTTAAAATCTCATTTGTACTGTGACTTGGAAAAAACCTCATTATACAATATAGTGATAAAATAAAGATAATGAGGATCACTATTTTTCAAGGATAAACTTTATATTGCTAAAAGGAAAGAACATGTTTCAACCACATTTATGAAAAGTTAAACAGATGAAAAATCAAATTGGTGTAACGCTCCCTATAATAATCTGGACTAAATGCTGATTTACCTCTTGTGAAATAAAGAATTATATAGTAGGAGATGCTGAGTGCTTTCAAAAGGCTTTGAAATCAATTAATCACCTGTAAGATTTTTCACAGAAGCTGATGTCAGACAGGACAAAGAACGAGTTGCAGTAGCTTAAGGATATCTGATCAAAAAGATTTCACATGTACAAAATCCAACATTAAAAAAAAGACTGTTTTATAAAGATGTGATATATATAAAACCAGCCACATAAGAAAAGAATTAGTCATTTAAGTGGTCAAGTTAAAAAACACAGAGTGAGGGCTAGCTTGGTCATCTTCCAAGACTTTATAAACCAAAAACTGTGAGCTCAGAGTCCGCTCTGTTTCCCTTTTAGCTTGACCATTTGAACAGCGTCTATCCCTTTCTAATGTAGCTGGCTTTTGGATAACATATCTTTTTATGTCTGGCATCTTTTCTAACTTATCTCCTTTATGTTACATGCTCATATATTTCTTTTCTTCTTTTCCCCAGCAATTTATTTATGTATTTATTTTGGTTCAAAAAAACCTAAATAAGTATTTGATAGCATTGATGCAGGGACAAAATATCTTTGATGTGTTGTGTGTGTGTGTGTAATAAAGGACCCCCCCCCCCACACACACACACACACACAAAGTATGTCTGAGGGATATATTTACTCAGCATTTTCCACTATATTATTTAGCATAGATTGTCATGTGGCATATCATACTGATTACCTTTCTCTCCTGTTTAATATTGTGTGTATTAGTTTGTGTACACAGAAGTGACCTCTGTTAAACAGCAATATGTCACCAGAACCAGATGATATTCACTCAAGAGTTCTCAAGGAACTCAAATATGAAATTGGAGAATTACTAACTGTGGTATGTAACCTATCACTTAAATCAATCTCTGTACCAGATGACTGGTGGATAGCTAATGTGATGCCAATTTACAAAAAAGAAGGCTTCAAAGGAGATCCTGGCAATTATGGGCCAGTAAATAATTTCAGTTCCAGGCAAACTGGTTGAAACTACAGTAAAGAACAGAATTATCAGACACCTAGATGGACATTATTTGTTAGGGAAGAGTCAACACAGCTTTTGTAAAGGGAAATTATGCCTTACCAATCTATTAAAATTCTTTGAAGGTGTAAACAAATATATGAAAAGGGTGATCCAGTGGATGTAGTGTACTTGGACTTTCAGAAAACCTTGGCAAGGTCCTTCACCAAAGGCAGTTAAGCAAAATAAGGAGTCATGGGATAAGAAGGAAGGAAGATCAGTAACATGTTAAAAGATAGGTAGCAAAGGGTAGGAATAAACAGTCATTTTTCACAGTTGAGAGAGGAAAATAGTGGAGTTCCCCCAAGGAACTGTACTAGGAGCAGTATTGTTCAACATATTCATAAATGATCAGGAAAAAGGGGTAAACAGTGAGGTGGCAGTTTGCATGCGATACAAAATTCCTCAAGATACTTAAGACCAAAGCAGACTGCAAAGAGTTACAAAGGGATCTCACAAAACTGGGCAACAAAATGGCAGACGAAATTCAGTGTTGACACGTGCAAAACAACGCACATTGGAAAACATAATTCCAACTATACATGCAAAATGATTGGGTCTAAATTAGCTATTACTACTCAAGAATGAGATCTTGGAGTCATCATAGATAGTTCTCTGAAAACATCTGCTCAGTGTGCAGTGGCAATCAAAAATGCTAACAAAATGTTAGACGCCATTAGGAAATGGCTAGATAATAACAGAGAAAATAACATGATGCCACTATATAAATACTTGGTATTCCCACTCTTTGAATACTGTATACAGTTCGGTTCACCACATCTCAAAAAAAGATATCTTAGAACTGGAAAAAATAGACAGAAGGGCAACGAAAATTATTAGGGGTATGGACCAGCTTCCATATAGGAGAAGTTAAAAAGACTGTGACTATTCAACTTGGAAAAGAGATGACTGAGAGATGATATGATAAAGGTCCATAAAATCATTAATTGTGTGGAGAAAGTGAATAGGGAAGTTTTATGTATGTCTTCACATAACAAACGAACCAAGGAACCAGTGAAGTTAATAGGCAGTAGGTTTAAAACAAACAAAAGGAAGTACCTTTTCACATAACAGTCATCCTGTAGAACTCATTGACGGAGATATTGTGAAGGCCAAAAATATAACTGGGTTCAGAAAAGAATTAGATAATTTCATGGAGGATAGGTCCATCAATAGCTATTAGCCAAGATGGTCAGGGACTCCATGCTGTTGGTGTCTGTAAACTTCTGACTGCTAGAAGCTGGGACTGGATGACAAGGGATGGATGATTCAGTAAATTGCCCTGACTTGTCCCACTGAAGCATCTGACAATGTCCACTGTTGGAAGACTGAATGGACTAGATGGACTATTGATCCAACCCAATATATTTGTTCTTCTGTTCTTATTTTGATTGCCTTAATTGAGAGACATGAAGCCTGATTTTCAGAGGGACTATATGATCACAAGGATTAAACACAAATGAGCTGTACGTGCTCTTCCCCTTTGAAAATCGGGCCCTATGTTTCTGAAGTTGGGGGTCCAAAAATGAGGTTCCCCAAATCAGATGCCAGTTTGAATATATTAGAATTTGATTGTGTATGCATGTATGTATATAATACAGATAGAGCGATAGATACCAAATGTGTGGAGGTGAGAATGTATGATAAATCACAGAACCATATGATAAATGAATTTATTATACCTTTGACCACCTCAGCTGCCCTCTGCCCACTAATCCTTTCCCCCTGTGCCTTATTCTCATGTTCCAGACCTCTGATACATTCCTTTGGGATGACCTGCATAACTCACTGTTGGCTCCATTGCATCCCAAAAGCATTATGATAAAACCTTTATACTATATCACACCATGCTATCATGCATTCACTATGGTCTTGAACCGTTCACTGAAATAAGTATGAGTTTTACCATTTGGAGCAGAAGCAGGCCCTAATATGCACTATGTGATAAATTGTGTACCCATATGATAAACTCACCTGCAGGAACCATTCTATGCCTGGAGTCTCCCTGAAAGGAAGTTACACATTCTAGAGGTGGGCAGCAGGTAAGTTAATGCTGACTCAGAGTTTTGAGAAGGGTACAATGGCTCAGAGCCTCTGAGGTCCAGAGATTTATATAGGAAAAAATAATGGAGAAAGTACAGAGAATAGAAAAGGTGCTTTTACAGTGAGCTGGAGGTGGTAGCTAAGGTGTCTGCATCTCAGGTTTGAAATTTGTAGTGTTCTTGAAGTTACCTCCAGGTTCAGTCTAGGCAGGGTTTGCTTAACCCTTCATCCTGAAGGATGATAAACTGAGATATGTGCAGTTTAATGTCTGGATTTTTCAGATAAAACAGTCGGAACGCAAATCCTCTCTTCTTTGTGTGGAAGAAAAAAATACCTCATGATGCATATTGTAACAATAGGCCTCTAGAGATTTACACTGTCACAATGTAAATTTGCTGTCATGGTTCATTTTTCCCCCTTCCCTCCATACTGGACAGCATCCTGTCAACCAGTTGCTTGCAGTCCTTTATCACAGAGGCCACTGCAGTTGCTGTTTGGGATGAAAGATGCTATATGAATGTAAAATACTACATTATAATCCTGATTATCTGAATAGCATAGGGGTCATGGTTTTTATTTGTATAATTGGGAGTTTGGATAACTGAGAGATCAGGAGCTATTCAGCAGCTGGGTGGCATCTCCCATGGCCTGTGGCTCATCCTTCTGCTCCTCACAGTCCTGGCCGGGGGGTCTCTGCTCTATTATCCCAATCCCACATCATCTGAATCCCTTCTTTGTCCCCCAGCATGAGATACATGGGGGACAAGGAAGGGATTCAGATAATATGGAGGTTCTGCTAATAGGGTTTCAGATAAACAGGAGTATACTGGATTACCAGATGTTCTTCTTGATTGGAATGTGCTGAGTTGAGGCAGCTTGTTTACCAACATGTCTGCAGGACACCGATTTAGCCTAATGCTAATGAATGGAAAGGACTGTTGCTTTGGTGGGACGGTATTAGCCTTTAATATGTTGGACAAGTAATAGTAGCAGCACAGAGGTATTTTCTTAAAACTTTTCTGCTTGCACCTTGTCACAGTCTCTGCTAAAATGTTCTCAGCATTCACATTCCTGTGTACAATATCTTTGCCTTAAAGCCTAACATATGTAATTATGGAATTAAGGAATTATCTTCCATATTTTAAATGACAGTTCCCATATGGCTTCATAGCCATGTGTTGTATTTTTATTTCTTGTCTAAAAAGAAAATTGAAGTGGTACAAAAAATGTTTTATGAACTGGGTTTTTGGTTTAAAACTTTCAGGGAAAATTTCCTCCAACAGTATGAACACTGCTAAATGCTGATGTTAGGGGTGATTTTAGCAATTGTTTACCTTCATCAACTGCTCCCTTTTATTTGTATCCCAAAACTCTGAGGCAGTTCTGTAAGACAAAGTATTTATTTTAAAATTATGGGTGTGTCAGAGGCTAAGAGAAGATAAAAAACCCTTGTTCAGGTATTGAAGAAAATATACAGTCTCTAAAAAACTGTTATTTCTATTTAACCAAAAAGAGATGGGGGAGGAACCATGACAAGGGAAGCTAACAACAGTGTAATTAATCTTACTGCTTCACTGATTTCATAAATGTAGTACTGCTCATATTTCTGGATCACATGTGTAGGGAGAATATTTTTTCCAAGTGTCAAATGCAAGGATTAGGTTACAAGTTCAGTCCAGTTGTTGCTTTAGGAATGCAGCTGTTTTCTGTCATTTGATATCTAAAGCCAATCACAGAATTAAAAAACAAAGAATATTTTTCTCTCAATCTCACAATTACATTGTTGCTGAATTTTTCTGATGCCCTTTCACGATGGTCTCATTGCATTATTTATGTAGGTCACTTTGCCTTATTCCCACCTTTGGTGATCTCTCTCCCAGTTATGACCCAGCTTTCATACTCACCCTATCCTCTCCTTTTTCGATCCCATGATACTTTTATACCTTCCCTTTGGGCTTCTCAGTGCCAAAATGTTGCCACTCCCTGCACTGCCTTTTTATTTCTTTCCCCTCTAAAATTCCTGCTCCATCTTTAGAAAACTTGCCTTCATCTGCAACCTCTATTTCCTGCTGTCTTCACCTCCTCATAAGAACATAAGAATGGCCATACTGAGTCAGACCAAAGGTCCATCTAACTCAGTATCCTGTCTTCCAACAGTGGCCAATGCCAGGTGCCCCAAAGGAAATGAACAGGTAATCATCAAGTGATCCATTCCCTGTCGCTCATTCACTAATGCACCTCTTCCCCTCTAATTCTTCCTCCATCCGTGCTGTTTCTAGTTACATGAAATAAAATATGATTGAATTATTAATCATTCCCATTATAACCAACAATTCCATTATCAAAAAAAATCAAGAACACTTGATTACAATATTTGAGCAGGTTAAAACATTTGAGCATAAAAATATAAATGCAGGTGCATTGGAAAATAATCATGGATGCATTTCTTTCCTTAGTCACACAAGTGCTTTTTCCCATTGAATTCCATCTGCGTAACTGAGGGCAGAACTGGGCCCATTGAGTTTATATTAGAGTAATGCTTAGATAAATAAACTAAACTTCTCGGCTCTTCATAATCAAAACTAAACACAGCACTACAAGAAAATGGAGACTCAAATGTTCTTTAACACTGAAGACAGACATGGCTTGCTCTCCTGGTATGTAATCTAATATCCTTTTCCAAAGCTCAAAAGTAACGATGTGTTTATTTAACCGTTTCACCAAGGCCTCTGTTTCCACATTTAAAGGGATGTCCTGACACTGGCAGCTTGAAGGAATTTCGAGGAAACAAGGTGATCACCCCTAAAACTCCTCATAAAATGTGGTATGTACATTCCTCATTGTTTAAATAAGAAAATGAACATGTTTTCAGTAGCATGTGTACCTTATGTGTACCTTATTTTGAGGGATGTCACTCAGTTTACACCCAAAGTTACCTACATTTCATGCAAATTTGGTAACTCCTCACTTTTATTGTAGAAAAATATTTATGGATTGATTTTGGGGAAAGAATTACAAACTGTTTACTTTTATTTTACAGCAGTTTGGGATAATTTATAGAGGCCATTATACCTACAAACCCTCACATTGTCTCAGTAGGTCTGTAATCAGTGAACTGTGCAACAGACACAATTTACTCAGTGTCCAACGGGTCTAAACCTGAAATGTCTGCATCTGAGGGGAAGGATACAGATGGGCCATTCACTCAGGTTTTGTAGTGGACAAATCCCTTTGTAATTACCCTGCACACTTGTACTTCCCGCTATGGACAAGGGAATGAACAAATAATTACAGTAATTTGCCAAATAGGTTTACTAGTCTTCTGGAAATGGCCCATAACAAAATAAGGATTGTGTTTGAAGGTAAATTCCATAGCTTGCAATCTGTCAGCATATAATAACAAGCTAGTATCATGTGTAAGAATTAATAGGGTAAGCAAACCAGGCCCCACTCTAGTAATTTTTCTTTGCTAAATAACATACTGTCCCTCTGTAATATAAGTCAGAGCACTGATTTTAGACAGTCCTTCTAATAGACTGGACTGAGAGTGTAATCAGCTAAAACCCTCTACTGCTATGCTGTTTTCTTTTACTTATAAGTGCAAAATCTGTCAGAACATTTTTCAGAATAAGCTCAGAAAGTAAAATGCTCTATATTAGTAGGTACTTGCAACAAAGGGACTAATTATCACAAAATGAAGGTCCCACCCTGCAATGCTTAAGACTGTGCACTAAAAGAACAGCAGAATTCCTAACCCATTCTGCTCTTTGATATCCATGTATATGTGTCTGCATGTATAGCTGTGAGCAGTAGTTCCAGATCTACACTTCTCTCAGACATGGCCAGTACTGAAACCATGCATACAATATGGTCAGATATTAAACCATTTTTGTATGTATCAAGTGCCTCATCCTATCTGTTCAGTGCAGAACAGGCTTAGAATGATAATAATTACACGAGGAAAAGCTCTATTACAATAGGTCTTTCAATTCCTTTCCCTGTGGCAGTGTAGGATTGATCTCTGTGGTATGTTTTCTAGTGCCTTGCCCAGCCTATTTTTAAAATTTCCAGGCAATGGAACTATTCCATAACCTCATAGTTCTTCTCTGGCATGACTTTACATAAATAGACCATGATATAATGATAATATTGACCATAGTATAAACCATGACATTCACTGTGATTATTCTTAGGGATGCAACAACAAAAACGTTTGCATAAAATCAGACCCAGCTTGAAGAGTCACACGATGCGTGGAGCTGAACTGAATTTAAAGATTTGGTTTTTATTGTTAATAACTGGAAAAGTTCTGGAAACTTTTGAAAAATAAAGATGTTTGTGTGCAGCTCCGTGCTTTCTGATTTTGGCTGGCATTGAGATTGGAGGAGTAGAAATATCACAGGACAGCTTGATACACCAATTAGCCTGCTATGAAAAAATAAAAAAAATCATTGGCTGAAAATGAAGGGTCCAATTCATGTAGCAACATATGACCTCCATCACTATAGTATCTGAACACGTCACACTCTTTAATTCAGTTAGCCTGACAACAATCCCGGTAAGGTAGGAAAGTACTATTATCCCCATTTTACAGACAGGGAATTGAGGCATAGAGAGCTCCAGATCCTGAAAGGTATTTAGACTCTTATTTCCATTGATATCAATGGAGAGACAACGTGAATGAGGTAATATTGTTTATTGGACCAACTTCGGTTGGTGAAAGAGACAAGCTTTCAAACTGCACAGAGACACCTTGTCTCTCCAATATCCTGGGACCAGCATGGACACAACACCACCAACATCAATGGAAGTTATGAGCTCAAATTCCCTTGACGGTCTGGATCTAAGTGACTTGCCCAAGGTCACACAAAGTCTGTGACCAAGCAGGGACTTGAAGTCAGGTATTCCAACTCCTAGGCTAGTGCCCTAACCACTGGCTCAATTTTAGGGGTTTTTAATGGCACTCATCACCATAGTACCTCAGTGCCTCCCAAGTTAATTAAAGCAGCTGATTCTTTGGTTCTTCTCTCTTCCATGGTTATAAGAAGACTGGTTGGGATAGAATTTTTTGAGGGGGTGAAGAGACGAGGATGTTTTTTGATGTAAACTTCATTCTGGTTATGGTGGAAAAGCTTTGTCTGAAAGAGCACCGTGCCAAGTACTAAACTGTATTATGCCTGCGCAATCCCGTGGGGGTGTCTCAATTACAGAAATGTCCTCACTTCTCATATACTAATTGTGACTTAAGGTCACCAGCTCTAATCCAACATTCCCATCTAGCTGACTTATATATGGCTAGATCTTACTTATATAAACAATTGATGATGACATTGATGATGATGGTGAATACCAATAAATATTATAATTTGCATTTTTATATCATCGTCCATCTGAGGGTCTCAAACTATATTACAAGCACAGTGCAAAATGTGCAGTCTTTACGCAGTCCTTGCAGTCAATGGAGGTTTTTCCTGAGTGAGTCCTTGGGAGCCTGAGGGCAGATCCTAAGCTGATCCTGGGAGATGC
Organism: Trachemys scripta elegans; assembly: GCF_013100865.1. Lineage (NCBI taxonomy): Eukaryota > Metazoa > Chordata > Testudines > Emydidae > Trachemys > Trachemys scripta. Next base: position 305,370,300 of record NC_048298.1, read on the forward strand.
TCCATTTTCTTTTGTATGGCAATAGTGAACATTGAAGGCAATGGTGTGACTTCAGTTGGATATTAAGGACTCTTATCAAGTCCAGAGCAGAGTGGATAGCCATGTGAATGGCTGCGACATCTCCAGAATAAGCATAGATTGGGCATTCATACGTGGTGTGTCCGACAGTTTGCACCATGACACAATTGCAGTTCAGCGATTCTCTCACTTTCCATCTATGGAGTAAGTAAGCACATCTTCCATGTCGGATGCAGATACAGTTTAGAGCTGTCAACGTGCGCTGTGGGGAGGAGAAGCCCAGAACTCATACAGTTGGATTGTTGATTAGATTTTTGTTTTGACACTTCAGCAGCTGTCCAGGCTTCAGACCATCTTTTGCAAACGTCCTTATCTTCTGCAAGGAGGGGCCTGGTAATGAGGGCGGTGTTCTAGGTCAATGAGGAGTGGTAGTGTGGTATTTGCCATGATCTTTATGTACTCACTAATTGTTTCAGTATCTTGTTGGATATTTTCTGGAGCACTGTTAGCCAATACCAATAGCCATGAAAGTGGCGTTGATGGGAGGGTGCCGCTGATTATACAAAGAGTGGCATTAATTTTGGTGTCTGCTAAAATGGTGTTTGGGCTTCTGCTCCAAACTGGGACACAGTATCCCACTGTGGAATGGCCCAGGGCTAGCATAAATATTTGGAGTGTGCAGGCATCGCTTCCCCAAGATGTTCTTGCAAACTTCTGTATGATGTTGACCCTGGCCTTCATTTTTCTTTTGGTTTGTTCAAGTATTATTACCACAATTGTACAGATGGGAGATGATGAGGTTAAACAAGTCACCTTTGGCATTCGTTGGTTGAGTCTGTATTATATCTTTCAGTGAGCTGAAAACTAAATTATATGCTGACTTTTTGCTGAATATGCACTTGTCACATGCTATAAAATGCTGCACTCTTTATCGTACGCAAAATAGCTTACTTGTAGATAAAACCTGGTGTGGTCTCTCACATATGATGTTCAGAAACAGGTAAGTAAATTGAATAAGATTATATTTGTCACAGCTTTAAATGCTACATTCCTGTCTCACTGTAATCCATTGGCTGATTTGTAAAGTCCTTCAGGGAGTGCCACAAATAACATATGATGTAGGTAAGTAGTAGATTTTGCATCTGGATTTCTGTTTTAGCTGAATGATGAGTAAAAATTCACATACCTAGACAGTTCCTTATTGGCTACACATCTGAAATGGCACAAGAGCAGGGGTTATCCCTTCCAAAGTCAATTGTAATTTATGTTCTCTAAACTACTTGCCAATTCTTTTCACTTGGAGAACTGACACAAAGGTGAAGGATATGTGGATCAGCACATTTCACAGGATACCAGAGTAATGGAGGATCTGATATTTGGCATGGAGGCTGCAGTAAGATCCTGAGATGCATAATATATTCCCAAATTTTGGAAACATTGGTGTGGATCTGAGATTTGACTTTGGCCCTAAATGTTTAATTTGAATTGACTGCCCCTCTTAGCAGGCTGAACAAAAGAGGTAAGAAAGGAATGATTAACTGGATGAATTACAATATTGCCTTCCTAGAAGCATAGTTTTTTTCATGGCTCTGATAGATAAATAGATAAAATAATAAAAATAATTTTATTTGTAAGTCTTCTATCTACCATGCAAGTTTCCAGAACAACAAGCCATAAATTAAAATGCAAGTTGCAAATGTTATAAAATAAAAAAACAGGAAGATAAAAATCTAAAGCCACTAATGATCCATGACAAAAGCCAGGCAAAATAAAACACCTTTAAAGACCTGTTTAAAAGAGGCCAATGCCATAATCATCATAAGGTCAGACTAGAAGCCATGATGCCTATGTGGAGCCAAAGAGGCTAAACACACTAACGGGACTACCTCTGCCAGACTCAGGATCTCACAGCACAAAAAAAAAAAAACCAAAAAAAAAAAACCCAAACATCATCCTCACTAAAAGGATATTAATGTTTTAAAGCCATGCATAGATCAATAATTCCTCAACCTGTTTTAATTGAGAGAGTCATCTACTAACTGCAATTTGTATTGTAAGATGATATACCATGGCCAGAAAAGCCTGTTGACTCTCATCTGTTATTTGGTTCAACGTCTTTAACATCTGGAACATTAATCTGCTATTCTGATTTTTTGTAAAATTTTTGTAAAATTAGATTTCTGTTTTTTAAAGATCTCTGAGGGAACATTTGTGGTCTTGGCAGACTCTGCTATCTCAATTCTAATAATGCCCATATTTTGGGAGACAAAACAGACTTGTCAGGCCCATGGGTTCTCATTGCACCAGATGCAGTATTTCAAACCTTTATGATTTCATCTCTTCTGAAGAGAACAAGACGATATACAAGGCAGTTGAAAAATATGTTTTTCCATGGACATGTTTATCTAAAATATGATAAAAGGATGCCTGCTAGGAAGAAAATAAAACATTTTTTTTTAAATTAACTTGTGCTGCATTTTAGGCCAAAATATATCCATTTCACATTCAATTTATAAAATATTTTTTTAAAAGTCTCATTTCTGTCCCTCACAAGTGCGATGGATTCTTAGAGCAAAATAAGAGATTTTGGTTTGATTGCTCTGTTCCTTGGAAGAGATTTGGACCTGAAGCCTCAGAAAGCCTGTTAATGATCCTGAACCTTTTTTTCTGTCTAGACTATGCGCTGTTGATATTGGGGTTAAGTGAAGAGGATGGCGGGATAACCACAAAGCAAGCCTACCATTTCCTGTAAGAATGCAGAAGGGTCAGGTATTTAGAGCATTATTGTAGATGAGAGAAAGGAAAATTATACTGTATTCTTGCTGACCCAGAACCAGTGGAAATAAATCTTGTTACTCTTCTCATATAGAATGTGACCAGTCTGTCAACAAAGTTCTAGTTAATGAAATCCTTACTTTGTGCTCCACATTGGCTATTATATGAAAGTGCTGACTGAAAAGCTAATTCTGTGTTAGTTTAGGGGTTTCCTAGAAGGAAAGTAACATGTCTGAAACGTTTCTGAAAGTTAACAAAATGTGAACCGACAATAACCAGGGGCAATGCTGAGTGGGCTGCATCACACGGGGATCATATGTCTAAGATGAGAGCTAGACAATTATCCTGAAAAATCTTAAAGCCTTGACATCATGAAGCAAAATGAAAAGAGGGGGAGAAGGTTATTGGGAATATAAAAATATAAGTATTAAACATTAAAAATGTCTTTCTCCTCTTTCCTCACACGTATATTGGTATTTAGAAACAAGGCTTGTCATGGCAGATACTTTAACAAAATGTAAAAATTATCTATTAATGTTTCATCCTTTTTTCAGCAAACAATTTCAATGACAAGTTGCAGCAGATAAAAGGATCCAAGATGGTAGCCAGCTGCTCTCTGAGGGCTTGTCTACACTTAAAATGCTACAGGCACAGCTGCACTGCTGCAACTGCATTGCCGTACCACTTCAGTGTAGACACTACCTACTCCAACAGGAGGGATTCTCCATCAACCTAGCACTGTCTACAGGAGGACTGAGATCGGCTTAACTATGCCACTTCGGGGTGTTGATATTCCATACCCCTGACTGATGTAGTTAAAGAGACTTAATTTTCTAGTGTAGTCCAGGCCTGAGAGAGACTATATGTAGTAGACATGGTGGAGAGGGAGTCACCTGCCACTGAAGTATCACATGTTGTCCACTACTTAAGGTGGGACACTGAATCAGAGGGAGTAATTGTCTCATTTCATATGGCAAATATGAAATACACACATCATTATAAATATGTCATTGATACTGAATATTTGAGAAGACAGAAATTTAAACCCCAATTCTGCAAACCGTTATGCACATGCTTAACTTTAAGCATCGGTAAGTGGTTCGATTGACTTCACTAGCACTATCCACATGGGAAATGGGAGTATGTCAAAGTGCACTACGGAACTTTTAGTGCCCAGTTGCAGGGTTCACATGGAGACTTAGTGTGCGACAGGCTAGTGTGTGATACTGTGAATTCACACCCTGGCTTGCCGTGCACTAAGTCCTCTGTTGTCTTTAAGGATTTTATAATATTTTCGCATGGATATAAAATATTTTCAGAATTCACTACAGGAGCTCCCTATGGGCTCACTAGAACTCACCAATAAAAAGATCAAATTCAGTTGCAGATATTGATGTTCCAGGCAACTCAATAATCAAAAGCTAGTGAGGAATATACAATGGGCCAAATCCTATTTTCATTGAAGTTGGTGACAAAGCTTATATTGACTTAAATGGCAGAAGGATTTGGCCTATATGCATGAATTATAGGAATACAATATTGTATAGAAATACTTATTTGAATAACCACCCTTTGGTACAGGGATTCTGATCCAGGCCTGTATTTGATCCCTAACTTAGATCTATGGCACGAGATTAAAGAAACAAACTGGGCATGTTTGAGGAAGCCATTCCCCATTAACATTACTAACATTTTGGTTTGGTAAAGGAGTCTACTCCAGAAAAGAGTAAACTTACCCTGACCAAGGCCAACAATTAGACAAGAAATCAGGTAGAAATAACAGGCACCCAATGGTTGATCATCATTCCAGAGAAGGATGCCGTGGTGACCCATAGCCCAGGTAAAACTATTTATTTTTAGAACACTACTCCCTAGCTCAATGGCATTGATTATGGTCCCAACACATGCCATGGTTAAATCGGGAGCAATTGTACTTTACCTTTTTATCTGGTACTATTCAATATTTTAATTAATAACTTGGATAATGTAGTGTGGAGTATACTTATATGTGAGAGGCAATTTCCCTACTGTACTCAGAACCGGTGAGGCCTCAACTGGTGCATTGTGTCCAGTTCTGGCCACCACACTTTAAGAAAGATGTGGACAAATTGGAGTCCAGAGGACAGCAAAAAATGATTCAATGATAAGAAAATTTGACCTAGGAGGAAAAGTGAAAAAATTGGATATGTTTAGTCTTGAGAAAAGACAGCTGAGGAGGGACTTCATAACAGCCTTCAAAAATGTTAAGGGCTGTTGTAAAGAGGACTTGAACAATTGTTCTCCAGGTTTACTGAAGCTAGAACAAGTAGTAATTCGTAACAGGGGATATTTAGGTCAGGTTTTTTTTGTTTGTTTGTTTTTTTGCCTTTCAGGCTTTTGTGAGCAGTAAAAACAACATTTGAAGAGGCTCTTAGAAGGAAGACATTATGGATAGTGAGCAATCAGCTGTTGTGATCTGCACACATGTGCCATGTTTGTCTTTCTCCCAGAGGATAGAAGCGACTTTGTCTGTACGAAGTGCAAGCTGGTCTCCATATTGGAAAAGAAGGTTAAAGGACTAGAGACCCAAGAATCAACCCTGCATTCCATCAGAGAAAATGATTTTATGGAAATATGTTTATATGTGTGAATATGATGTAACTGGAATACGCTTCATGCAAAAGATCTCTTGTAAGGTATCATTACAAAGCTTATAATCTACTGAGGGTGTTCATCCTGTTTGTATGAATGTATCATTCTTGTATCTGAAGCTAGAAATATGAAGTATTACTCTGAAGTCCTATTGTAATTATGCAAAGTGTGGGCCATTAATGGTGGTTTAGAATCTTGATGGCTCCCTTTAACCAGGACAATTGGTTGTAAAGGCTCTGTTTACTTGCAAGCCTTCCTGTGTTCATGTGAGTCAGGCCAAAAAGAATGGAGGCTTGGGATCTCACAGGGCATGTGACCATGTCACCTGGTACTGGAATCCATCTTAAACCTGGTTCTTTTCCATTTAGAAGGAGGGGTGGGGACCCAGAGAGAAAAGATTCCCACCTTGTGCCAAAGCCATAAAAGGGGGTGGAACAGAACAAAGGTGGCTGCAGTCATGAGAAATCCCCTAGTTACCACCTAAGCTGCAACAAACAAGAACTGTACAGGGGGAAAGAATTGGGCCCAGACTAAGAAGGAGTCTAGTCTGTGAAAGAAACTTATTGGAACATCTCTGAGGGTGAGATTTTACCTGTATTCAGTTTCTTAATGTATTAGGCTTAGACTTGCGTGTTTTCTTTTATTTTGCTTGGTAACTTACTTTGTTCTGGCTGTTATTACTTGAAACCACTTAAATCCTAGTCTTTATACTTAATAAAATCACTTTTGTTTATTATTAAACCCAGAGTAAGTGATTAATACCTGGGGGAGCAAACAGCTGTGCATATCTCTCTATTAGTGTTATAGAGGGTGGACAATTTATAAGTTTACCCTGTATAAGCTTTATACAGAGTAAAACAGATTTATTTGGGGTTTGGATCCCATTGAGAGCTGGGTGTCTGGGTGCTGGAGATAGGAAACCTGCTGAGCAGTTTTGGTTAAAGTCTGCAGCTTTGAGGGTGTGGTTCAAACCCTGGGTGGTTCAGGTGACAGTCCCAAAAGGGTCTCTGTGACTGAACCCATCACACCTTGTACCCCCAACGCAGATAGAGGTAAGAAAATCATTTTCAGGCTCTCTGCACAGGTAGTATGACAGAGAATGGTTTGGAAGAGTCATCTGAGGGAAGGGATCAGAAGGAGACCCCATCAACCAGAAAGCATGGGATTCTTTGTCCCAGGGATGGAAGTTCCACGATCACCACTCCCAAGAGGAGAAGATGAATGGTAGTGGTCCCTAAGTGGGATCGAGACATCCATCAGACCAGGCAACTCGAAAAGTGTGCTGCTTGCCTGGAACTAGAATTCAGGATGTGACGGAGTGTCTGACAAGACTGATCAAGTCCTCGGACCACTACCCATTCCTACTTCTCCACGTGGGCACCAATGATTCTGCCAAGAATGACCTTGAGCTGGTCACTGTAGACTACATGGCTCTGGGAAGAAGGATAAAGGAATTTGAGACACAAGTCGTGTTCTCATCCATCCTCCCTATTGAAGGAAAAGGCCCAGGTAGGGACCATCAGATTGTGGAGGTAAATGCATGGTTACACAGGTGGTGTCAGAGAGAGGGCTTTGGATTCTTCGCCCATGAGATGTTGTTCCAGAAAGAAGGATTGCTAGGAAGAGATGGAATCCACTTAACAAAGAGAGGGAAGAGCATCTTTGCAGGCAGGCTTGCTAACCTAATGAGAAGGGCTTTAAACTAAGTTTGCCGAGGGATGGTGACCTAAGCAGAGATAAGTGGGGAAGTGGGATACTGGGAGGAAACACAAGAGGAGGGTGCAACAGGGGATGCCTCCTGATTCACACTGAGGAAGTAGGGCAATCGACTAGTTATTTTAGGTGCCTGTACATGAGTGCAAGAAGCCTGGGAAACAAGCAGGAAGAAGTGGAAGTCCTGGCACAGTCAAGGAACTATGATGTGATTGGAATAACAGAGACTTGGTGGGGTAACTCACATGACTGGAGCACTGTCATGGATGGGTATAAACTGTTCAGGAAGAACAGGTGGGGGAGAAAAGGTGGAGGAGTTTCACTGTATGTAAGGGAGCAATATGATTGCTCAGAGCTCCAATATGAAACTGGAGAAAAGCCTGTTGAGAGTCTTTGGTTAAGTTTAGCGGTGAGAAGAACAAAGGTGATGTCGTGGTGAACATCTGCTATAGGCCACTAGACCAGGAGAATTAGGTAGATGAAGCTTTCTTCAGACAACTAACAGAAGTTTCCAGATCACAGGCTCTGGTTCTCATGGGGGACTTCAATCACCCTGACATCTGCTGGGAGAGCAATACAGCAGTGCACAGACAATCTAGGAAATTTTTGGAGCGTGTTGGGGACAACTTCATAGTGCAAGTGCTGGAGGAACCAACTAGGGGCCATGTTCCTCTTGACCTGCTGCTCAAAAACAGAGAAGAATTGGTAGGGGAAGTAGAAGGGGTGACAACCTGGCCAGCAGTGACCATGAGATGGTCGAGTTCAGGATCCGACAAAAGGAAGAAAGGAGAGCAGAATACGTACCCTGGACTTCAGAAAATCTTTTATGATTCTAAGATGCTAGGGAAATGATAAGGACAGTTAAATACTGGAATAGGCTTCCAAGAGAGGTTGTGGAATCCTTGTCATTGGAGGTTTTTAAGAACAGGTGAGAGACACCTGTCAGGGATGGTCTAGGTATACTTGGTCCTGCCTCAGTATAAGGGAATGAACTAGATGACCCCTCAAGGTTCCTTCCAGCCCTAAATTTCTATGACTGAATCTATGACTTTAAGTAAATGATAAATAAATGGAAAATAATTTTAAAGTAAACTTTTTTACATCTGTTTTGTACTGCCATCAGGAATAAGTGAAAACGTTGTTTGAAATCAAATAATTTATTTGCTTATATTTGCTGAAAAAGTGTTATCAGAAACATAGTTACATTTACAATGAACTTTCTCATGGAATAACTTAGTTGCTATTGATTTTTTTCTGAAATTTCAACAGAAAAATTCAAAAAATTCAATTTTGTTTCTGAAATTGTATAATTGGGCAAGGAAGGTAAAAATCCCACTTTCCCCTTTTCTTTACTGGAAAGTAAAAAAGGAAGAATGTGATGTTTTCCCTACTTTCTCTCATTTTCCTAATGCTTTACCATCACATTGTGACCAGGGTCCCAATGGGGGCCAGCTGTGGTCACTCAATTAGGGTGAACTGCAAAGAATGGGGCAGACAAACCCCCAAAAGCTGGTGGATATTCCAATACTTAGATTTACTGAGCCAGCATAAAACAGCTTCTTTATTACCTTACTGGTTACTCAGAAGTCCAAAACAACACAGTTCCCTTAAAGAAACCCAGCCTCTGGCCTCCATCCAGGTACCCAAGTCAAATATGATGCAGATTCCTGTAAATCTTATTTTATCATATACAATAAAAGGTTCTACCAATCCCAAAGGATTGGACACATTACCTCCCAGGTTATTGAATATTTCAGATCTTATCCAAATACACGCTACTGCCAATTCTTATTAACTAAACTTTATTAAAAAACAAAAGAAAGAGAGTATGGTTAAAAGATCAATATACATACAGACATGAGTTCAATCCATTAAGGTTCAGATTTATAGCAGAGATGGTGAGCTTTGTAGTTGCAAAGAGTTCCTTTAGAATTCAGTTCACAGGTTATAGTCCAATGTCCAAATATCATATTCAGGGCATACCAGCATAACTGGGACCTCAATCTTGCGATTCAAACTTCCCCCAATGAAGCTTAAGCAGATCTGAGATGAACAGGATCAGGACCCAAGGGTCTTTTTATACAGTGTTCTAGCATCCACTTGATCACACAGTACTGGTTAAACAACAGGCTTTTGATGTAACCTTTTGCTTTCTAAATACAACCAGTAATTAGTTACACAAATTAACATAGCGCAATTTATCCATTAGGCAGTCTATTATAAACTTCAAAGAGACATATAGACAATGACATTATTTTACCTATGATTAATCTAAATGTTAATATTCCCTTTTGATCTCTGAATTAGTAGCTATAGTGACAGACAGGAACTGTCTGTTTTCATGGCTAGAATTAAAGATACACACAATTAGTATCACTTCTAACAATATATGTTTGCATTAGTTCTAGCCCTAATTTCCATTCAGATATCTTTCTAACATCTTTAAAGGTCACTTTGGGTTAGTTAGCCTGCAAGCTGTTTAACCCTTTCTGGCCATGTGTTACACTTTGTATAAGATTTGTTGCAATTATATAACAGTGGTAGAAATAATGGCCTGTATAATTATATTTTAATCAGACCATATCACACACATATTTTTCAGTGGGGAGTAAATGCAGTTTTTAATTTTATAATTTTTTGGGGTCAAAAAATGAAAAAAAGTGAACATTTTTGAATGAAATGAACACTCTTTATTCTAAATTTTTCATAGAAAAAACCAATTCACTTCAACTTTCATACGAAATTCAAAAGATGCCTAATCTACACAAGGAAAGACGTTATTGACACACTGATCTATGTACTGTTCTGACAGGTGGAGTTTTATTTGACTGAGCTTGCCTGATGATTCTTAATCAGTCAAAACTCCTACTGAGGTCAATGGAAATTTTGTTTAAGTCAGGAATGCAGGATCAGGGCTGAAGTTAGTGTATGCCATCCTAAAATTCAGGGCATCCCTCTGTATTTTGGTGGGCACTATGTTTACATATCAGAGACCTAATCCAAAATTCATGGAATTCAATGGAAAAAGTCTCATTGACGTCAATATCAATATCATTTTTGTATCTGACCCCAGGAGACAAGAAGATTTGTCTTTGTGAGGATCTTTCTAAAGTTCTGTCTGCCGATTCCTTTTGAAAATGCACATTATTCTGTTACTTAAACATGCATGGAAGAAGGTTTCAGACTTGTCAGGCACCAGAAACCTTGAAAAATATTGGTGTGTACAATTTATGGTGACCAAAGAAAGGGCACATTTAAAGGGCACATTTCAAAGTCTTTCATGGGCACAATTCCTGATTTGCACAGGAATACAGGGTCACAGACAGGGAATGCATACCAAGAGGATTTTCAAAGAGTGTGGCTGGGCACGTGCAGTTATCTATAGTATAGATAATCCATCATAAAGATGTCCTAGGATACTTTTCTGTACTGTTTCTAACCTGTGCACTTATCAGCACATAGGCCCCAATCCAAAGTCCATTGAGGTCAACAGGAGTCCTCATACTCCTTAAAAATACCTAAGAGATCATCAGAACTCACTACTCTTGACACATGGATTTAAGAATACTGTGAGTGGAGTGCAGTGGAGTAATTTCAATCCAATGAACTGTACAATTTTCACCAACATACACTTGCTAGCTCAGTTTTCTTTTATTTTTCTTTTGTGAATATACGTTATAGCTTCTTTTGTCTTAAGCTTCCACAGATGAGTGCACTCATGGTAATGTGCCCTGGTAACATTCTTTTTCAAAGGGTTACTCTTTGTTCCAAGAAGAAGAGGGGAGAAGCTATAGCTTTAAAATTGTATGAGCATGGGAAAATCAGACATGGTAGTAAAAGTGGATGCTGAGTGTGTCAGATAAAATTTATTAGATAGAGGTCTCAAGCACAGTGCATTCCTATATAAAATTCTTGGTGAGTTGCCAGAGACTGAACTTTGAGTATTACACCAATATAAATATTTTCTCCAGTGCTAAGACCGCTGGCTGTGATAGGTTTCTGCTCTTCTAAAATATCTTGCCTCAAAATGCAAAGAGGTCAATGGAGGTCAAACTATAGGGAAATGCACATTTTAATGAATTAATTCTGTATGCCCTAGACAAAAAAAAATGCTGTATTGTAGAAAAGTGCATTATTAATATGTGAAAACAATTGTGAATTCCAAGAACACGTACAATAGCACCGAGAGTAGAATTTTTCAAAATGTTCATAGTTGGCCTAATTTTTCTTCCTTTGAAGTCAGAAGAATAGATTTATAAAGAAAAAAAAAGTTTGATACATATAAAAATGCTTACATGAGTATGGCACACAACGTGCCCTGGTACTTCATTGGTTTTATTTACCAACAGCAGCACATATTTTCCAGTAGGCTTTTTGCCCATTAAAATTGTGCCCATGATAAGGGTGTTCTTTTAAAACTATAGCTAACACTATTCTCTTAAGAGTATCCTTTGTGTATTAAAGATTTTAAATGATACAAGCTTTGGTAGTGGTTAGAGCTGTCTTGAAGTCTGTTTTTGACTTCAGCTGAATACTGGCCAAAAATCTGATATTCAGCTTCGGCTGAATAATTTTTCATAATCACAAAATTTGGAGGAGGTGCCACTCCCTCTTCTCAGGACCTTTAGCTCATGGACCTGGCTGGAATGACATTTCATGGGGGCATGTTCTCTTTTCTCTCTTTATGCTGCTTCAGCCTGCTATGTGTGTGTGGTAGGAAGGGATGGCCTCTTTTCTCCCTTCTGCTCAGAGTTCCACTGCTTTGTGGCAGTATGGTACTTTTTACTCTTTATCCCTGAAAGGGCTCATTCTGGGCCCCTATGCTCAAGACTGTCTTTAGGAACAACACAGAAGAGAAGACAAATGTTGACAGAAATCAGATTTCAATGGGAGATTAAGATGAATAGTAAATCATACACTTTCAAAACCACTTTGCACTGGTATAAATGACTACATAAGGTACTGAGTAATGGAGAATAAGGCCTAAGTACTTTATTTATATTTGCTTAGTTTCTTTTCCCAAAATATTATAGCCACATACTAAGACTGTGCACTCCTTTCATCCAAGGAACTTAAAGTGTTTTATTAATATTGATTATATAAGCCTCTCTTACAAAACCACTACTGTAACTTAGGTGTTTCTATTCCAATTTTAGAGATGGGGAAACTGATGCATAAACATTTTGCCAAAGGTCACATAAGAAGTCTGTGGCAGAGCTGGGAATAGAAACAAGAGTGCCATTCTCCTTTTCTCATTATTAATAGTTACTCGCTTTACTATTTATTTATTAAGCAATTTATTTCAATGCATATCTATTATTTTAATTATGATTTTTATTGCAGTAGCACCAAAATTGGGGTCCCATTATGCTAGGTCCTGTACATACAAAGACCCTATCACAAAAAGGTTGCACTTTAAATAGACAAAGAAAGGAAGGATTATTATTCACATTTTACAAATAGGGAACTGAAGCACAGATGGCTAAGTGATTTGCCCAAGGTCATATAAAAATTCTGTGACAGAACAGAAAATTGACCTGAGATCTTTTGTATCCTAGATCAGTGCCTTAAGCTCAAGTCCATCCTTCCTCTCGAAGAAAAAATATACCCATTCCAAGCTCTAAGTGCTATATATTCAAAAGTTTTAAAAATACAGTCCATGCACATAAAATAACAAAACAATCCCCTGCCTTCTTCCATTTGTGCTTTTCATAGCATTTAAGCCCCAGTTGCTCTTCTTTTGATTGCAGAAATTAATATTAAAATAAATATTAGACTGAGATTACCCTGATGTTTTCAAAATGGATTGATAATGTGGTGTGGAGGTGTGGAGAGAATTGTCTGTGTTCCCTACTGATCTGTGCTGCTTCAGGAATACTAACATGTCATCTAGACCTCAAATCTTGTCCTTTTATTTTTTGCAGAGCAGAAAATGTAACAAATTCCCCAGCATCAAGTAATTTCCTTCCAACATGAGCTGACTGATGAGTTTGCAGCAACTGCTTCTAGAAGACACACCCACTGTGCTTCTGTTCCTCTAGAACACTTTTAAACATTAGAAATTATAATTTATCATTTAATACATGAACTGAAGGCCAGATTCTGATGCCCCTACTAAGACTTTAGAAGGAAGACATAAGTATTAATTCCCAGGTCTCTCCTGAGGTTGAAATAACATACCAAAGATAGAGTATGGGGACATGTATGAATAAACACCTGATTATGAGATTAATCAACATTAATAACAGATTTCACCATGTAGTTAACTTCGGCCATAGGTTAATACTTCAGGTCCAAAAACTGGCCTGTTGTACATCATCCTCTTGAAAAATATTGTGACTGATGAGTATGGAACGCATGTCTGTCATCACTGCACTTTGCTGGACTATAAACAATTAAAAAGGTGTTCTCTGAGATATTTTAATGCCAGTGCTGAATACCAGCCCTAATAAGGGGCTAGATTTAGACCCTGTTACTAGCCCTGAGTGAGGGGTGGGAGGTACACAGCTCCTGGATGAGCACTGTGAAGGAATGTTGACTCAGGGCTTATCTATAGGCCGAGTTCATTAGTTTAACTTAAGGTATGATTTTAAACCCATTTAGTTATACTGATGCAAAAGGCTCCATGAACATTCTTATTTTGGCTTAAACCAAGCTTATTTGGTTAGCATAAGTCAACTTAAGAACAGGTTTAAGTAAAACAAAAGTAAGAGAGGAATTCTTAAACCAAAACAAAAGTGTCCAGACAGGGGTTTGCACTGGTTTAACTAAACCAGTTTAATCAGATCAGTGCAAGTTAGTGTGTAGAAACGCTTCAAAAGAACTCACAATTTATCCCCAAACTCTCTGTCTGCTCCTGAGGAAGGTGCACTTAGCTACATCTCCTTTTTCTCTGCTATCCAGCCAGCTTGATGGCTGACACCTTGAGGGCATGCAGCCAAGAGACTGCCCATTTCTCTTTCCCATCTTCCTGTGCCCTGTATGGTATTAGGACCTGTGCCTTTAAGGACTGAGCTTCCCTGACAGAGATTCTGGGCAGAGTGCTGTGAAGCTTTTATTGTTATGCTTAGATTGTAAACTCTCTGGGCAGGGTCTGTCTTTTTGTTTTGTGTTTGTACAGAGCCTAGCACAATGCAGTCCTGATCCATGACCAGAGCTCCTAGGCACAATGATAATATAAATAATAATAATAATAATAATAATATGCAATAGTTGGAATCTGACACAGGAAGCAGATCTCCTATAAGCATCTTAAGCATTGAGTGGTCACTGACCACATGGTACCAGGAATAAAAATGCACTAAGACAATACTTGGAGTGGAAGAATCGAGCAGTTAAAAGTCCCACCAGAGTTGAAACTCTCTGGAAATGTGGAAGACGACTGGAGAAGGTTTAAACAGCACATCGCTCTGTATCCGCAAGCAATGGGTGCTAGCAAAAAGGAAGACAGTCGGAAGGTAGTCTTACTTCCAACAATTGCTGATTCTGAAGCATTTGATGTGTGTAATAGTTTTCAGTTAACTCAAGCAGAGGAGGCTAACTATGAAACTGTATTCCAGACATTTGAGGAGCACTGCATATCACATAAAAATGGAAAACAGAAGAGTAATGTTTTTAAAGAGAGAGGGTACAAGAGAAGGTGAAACCATAGAAGGGGTTGTGACTGTTCAATGGCTGAAGAGCCAATCCTGCAATCTTGGAGGGCTAATGGAGTCCCTGCTAAGAGACCAGATTATAACGGGAATCTGGAACAAAACACACAGAGACAAACTACTGGAATACCCAGAATTAACCTTTGACAAAGCAATTGGAATTTGCCAAGCAAAAGAAATCATCCAGTCCAGAATGGAGCTTATGGTGGATAGACAGTGTTCTGGCACAGTACACATGATTGCGAATCCAAATACTACAAGAAAAAGAGATAAAAGGCAGAAAGGTATGTGGAGCTCAAAGTCAGAGTCCAGCAAAAATGACACATGGAGCTGTACATGCTGTGGCAACTGATACAAGCCAGGACTATGCCCAGCATATGGGAAAAGATGCAATACATGCTGTGGATCACGGTGAAAGAGTTTGCAAGCACCAGCAGAGTGTGCACAGTATGGACAAAGAGGACAATGACAGTATCACTGTCTCAGACAATTATTGGACTAGCAACCTGAAATCAAATGGGGCATTTATGAATTTTAAGTTGGACACTGGTGTCCAAGCCAATGTGTTGCCAGAAATATTGATATTAGAACTAAGAAAAGCCACAGGTATAGGAAGGCAAATGGGAAAAACTGAGGGCTGACAGTGGTGGACTTATCCCTACTAAAGGTGTATGTGAACTAAATGTATGGGTAAGTAACAAATTGGAAAAAATACAATAAGTAATAGTACCAGGGTAAAAAGCACCCATCATTGGTTAAAAGTCTGGCAAGCCCTTGGTCTCATCAAAGATGTGAACTCTTTGGAAGGGTAGGGGACCAGAACAACTGAGGAGGAGTTTCAGGACATCCTCCAAGAGATAGGGAAGCTCTCACTGAGTACAGAATAAAGGTGAAAGAGACCAACCTCCCACGAGTCATGACACTAGGAAAGTTCATCTCACCCTAAGGCAGCACCTACAAGAGGAACTGAGTAAGTTCATTGCTCTGGGAATCACAGAGTGAATAGAAGAACCAGAGTGGCTACGCTCCTTGGTCACTGTAGAAAAAAAAAAGAAAAAGACTGAACCCTTCTCTTGTAGTCCCCAAAAAATTAAACAACATGGGGAAAAGGGAACATTTGCCACTGTTCACAAGAAAAGACATTTTGGGGGAGATGGTTGATGCCAAATATTTTTCTATGCTTGATGCATCAGCAGGGCAAGAACCCTTAGAAAAACAAGGCACATGTTTAAGCACATTCAACATCCCTTTTGGGAGACAATGTTTCTGCAGACTACCATTGGGGTTTTGTTCAGCCGCTGCACATTGAGTGGATGTTTTCAGAGAACTATCCACAATGACTCCAACATCTCTTTCTTGGGTGGTAACAGCTAATTTAGGCCCCATCCTTTTATATGTATAGTTGCGGCTATGTTTTTCAATATGCATTACTTTGCATTTATCAACATTGAATTTCATTTGCCATTTTGTTGCCCAGTCACCTAGTTTTGAGAGATCTTTTTGTAGCTCTTCACAGTCTGCCTGGGATTGAACTATCTTGAGTAGTTTTTGTATAATCTGCAAATTTTGCCACCTCGCTGTTTACCCCTTTTTCCAGATCATTTATGAACATGTTGAATAGGATTGGGCCCAGTACAGACCCCCGGGGGGACACCAATATTTACCTCTATCCATTCTGAAAACTGACCATTTGTTCCTACCCTTTGTTTCCTATCTTTTAACCAGTTACCAAGCCATAAGAGGACCTACCCTGTTATCCCATGACAGCTTACTTTGCTTAAGAACCTTTGGTGAGGGACCTTGTCAAAGGCTTTCTGAAAATCTAAGTACACTATATCCACTGGATCCCCCCTGGTCCACATGCTTGTTGACCCCCTCAAAGATTTCTAGTAGATTGGTGAGGCATGATTTCCCTTTACAAAAACCATGTTGACTCTTCCCCAACAAATTATGTTCATCTATGTGTCTAACAATTTTGTTATTTACTATCATTTCAACCAGTTTGCCTGGTACTGAAGTCAGGTTTACTGGCCTGTAATTGCCAGGATCACCTCTGGAGCCCTTTTTTAAAAATGTCGTCACATTAGCTATCCTCCAGTCACTTGGTACAGAAGCTGATTTAAATGATAGGTTACAGACTACAGTTAGTAGTTCTGCAATTTCACATTTGAGTTCCTTCAGAACTCTTGGGTGAATACCATCTGGTTCTGGTGACTTCTTATTGTTTAGTTTACCAATTTGTTCCAAAACACCTCAATCTGGGACAGTTCCTCAGAAAGAATGGCTCAGGTTTGGGAATCTCCTTCACGTTCTCAGCCATCAAGACTTATGCAAAGAATTCATTTAGTTTCTCCGCAATAGCCTTATCGTCCTTGAGTGCTTCTTTATCATCTCGATCGTCCAGTGGCCCCACTGGTTGCTTAGCAGGCTTCCTGCTTCTGATATACTTAAAAAAAAATTGCTATTACTTTTTGGGTCTTTGGCTAGCTGTTATTCAAATTCTTTTTTTGGCCTGCCTAATTATATGTTTATACTTCACTTGCCAAAGTTTATGCTCCTTTCTAGTTTCCTCACTAGGATTCAACTTCCACATTTTAAAGGATGCCTTTTTGCCTCTAACTGCTTCATTTACTGTGTTGTTTAGCCATTGTGGCTCTTCTTTGGTTCTCTTACTATGTTTTTTTAATTTGAGGTATACATTTACCCCAAACATAACATAGCAAAAACCGATCACAGTAAGGCTGATGCCATCCCCAACATGCCTGATCCAATAGACAAGGAAGAGGTACCAAGATTCCTTGGAATGGTGAACTATGTAGGGAAATGTGTGCCTAATCTAGCCACCAGAACCAGCAACCTAATAGAGTTACTGTGAAAGATGTCTAATGGACATGGGATGCAAACCTTAATAGAGTTTAAGGAACTGCGGTAGTTAACTAAAGAGGCTCCAATCCTGCAGTACTATGAGAGTAAATGCAAAACTAAGTTGTCCACAGTTGCCTCCAAGAAGGACATTGGCATAGTCCTGTTACAGTATGGGCAACACTGGAGACAACAGGCATTAACAAAAATGGAGTCCCAATATGTTCAAATGAAAAAGGAGGCTTTGGCTTTAGTCCATAGGTGTCAAAAGTTTCATTTCTTTATTTAGGGGAGGCCTGTGCTAGCTGAAACTGACCATAAACCACTTATTGCCATTATCAAACTGCTTTCCCCACCCTCCTATAAATACAGAGATTATTTTTTCAGCTACAAATGTATGGACTTGCAAACTGAATACAAACCTGGGAGAGATTTGCTGGTTGCACATACACTCTCTAGAACACTTGATAAAAGTGCAGTGGAGCAAAATCAAAAGTTAGAATGTATACATGTATGTCAATTAGATTAAAAAAAAACCTGTCCAGACTCAGACAAAATGTGGGCTGTGATTGCCAGTGTTACCACTCAGGGTGAGACTCTGCAAAAAGTAATTAAAGCAATTAGCACAGGGTAGCTGGAACAGCATGTTACCGGTGTCTATTATCAAAATAATATAATTAATGCTAATCAACATGGGTTTATGGAAAATAGATCCTGTCAAACTAACTTGATTTTTGTATGAGATTACAAGTTTCATTGATAAAGGTAATAGTGCTGACATAATATAATTTAGATTTCTGTAAGGTGTCTGACTTGCTACCTCAGAACATTTTGATTAAAAGCAGTAGAACAATATAAAATTAATCTGTCACACATTAAATTAATAAAAACTGTTTAACTGATAGGTCTCAAACTATCATAGTAAACAGGGAATCATCAACTGGCTGTTTTTCTAGTGGGGTCCCACAGACACTGGTGCATAGCCCTATGATATTTAACATTTTTATCAAGGATCTGGAAGAAAACATAAAACCATCATCGATAATGTTTGTGGATGACACAAGAATTGGGGAAGTGGTAAATAATGAAGAGGACAGATCACTAATACTAAGCAATGTGAATCACTAGGTAAGCTGGGTACGAGCAAACAATGTGTGTTTTAATATGGCTACATGTAAATGTATACATACATCTAGGAACAAAGAATGTAGGCCATACTTACAGGATGTGCAGGATTCTATCCTGGAAAGAAATGACTCTGAGAAAGATTTTTGAGGTCATGGTGATTAATTGCACAAACATAAGCTCCCAGTACAAAACTGTGGCAAAAAGCACTAATGCAATCCTTGGATGCATAAACAGGGGAATCTTGAGCGGGGAGTAAAGATGTTATTTTACCTCTACATTTGGTATTGGTGTGATCACTGCTGGAATACTGTATCTAGTTCTGATATCTAGTTATCGGATATCTGATACTGTATCTAGTTCTAGATTTTGATAAATTGGACAAGGTTCTGAGAAGAGACATGAGAATGATTAAAAGATTAGAAAACATTCCTTATGGTGATAGACTTAAGGAGCTCAAGCAATTTAGTTCAACAAAGAGAAGATTAAGGAGTGACTTAATTACAGTCTATAAGTACTTACAGGAGGAATAAATATTTGAGAATGGGCTCCTCTATCTATTAGAGAAAAGTTTAACTTGATCCAATGGCTGGAAGCTGAAGTTAGTCAAATTAAGACTGGAAATAAGGCGTAAATTATTAAGTGAGTATAATTAGCCATGGAACAATTTATCAAGGGTCATGGTGGATTCTCCATCTCCAAGAGTGGATGTTTTTCTAAATGAAATGATGAACTATTCTTGGCAATTCTATGGCCTGTGTTATACACAAAGTCAGACTAGATGATCAGACCCTTCTGGCCTTGGAATCTCAGAATTTAGGGTGGAGCTCTCAGTGTTAGATGAGATTTTGTTTAAACAAGCCAGGTGTTTCCTAAGGTGGTATAGAAAAATATGTTAAAAGGTACAAAGGTCATTTAGGGATTGAAAAATCTAAGAGAAAGGGAAGAGATATATTCTGGCCTCATATGAATAGCAGCATTGAGGAAGCTGTTAAGACTTGTTACATATGTCAAAAATACAGGCCTAGTAAAGTGAAAGAGCTCACGTTGGTGACACAGAAAAAATTGCTCCCCTGCAGCAAAGTAGGCATAGGTTTATTTAAACGGTCTAGAAAAACGCTATGTTTTGTACTAGACTATTATTCTCACTTTCCTGGGATAGCTTTACGAGAAGATACTACAGCTAACCAGGTGATTGTGTATATCAAATCTAGGGTTGCTAGACATGGTATGCCTAATGCAATACAGTAATGTCTGACAATGGTCACAGTTTAGTGAGCATGAATTTAAGCAGTTTGCAGTTAAGTATGGGGTTAGACATGTAACTGCTAGTCCCCTGTATCCCCAGTCCAACAGGTTGGTGGAAAATAGTGTCCAAATAATAAAGCACTACTGAAAAAGGCTGAACAGTCAGATTCTGGTCTGTATTTAGCATTGTTAACTTAGAAAATGGCACCAATGAAGCATGGGATCTAGACTGTTCTCAGTGGTACCAGATGACAGAACAAGGAATAATTGTCTCAAGTTGCAGTGGGGGAGGTTTAGGTTGGATATTAGGAAAAACTTTTTCACTAGGAGGGTGGTGAAGCATTGGAATGGGATACCTAGAAAGGTGGTGGAATCTCCTTCCTTAGAAGTTTTTAAGGTCAGGCTTGACAAAGCCCTGGCTGGGATGATTTAGTTGGGAATTGGTCCTGCTTTGAGCAGGGGGTTGGACTAGATGACCTCCTGAGGTCCCTTCCAACCCCTGATATTCTATGCTTCTATGTCCTGCTGACATTTTGTTTCACAGAAAACTGGAAAAACAAACTTCTGCATTGTTAGAAACTGATCTAAGAATCAGTGGGGACTTGCAGGTACATAAAAAGACAGAAAAGACAAAATAAAACAAAACAAAATCAGCAGGATATGGGGTCACAAGAGCTGCGATGTGTGTGTGGGGTCCAATGGCAGACAATAGGGATGGGTGTGCAAGGCTGGTAGCAGGGCAAAGATGCAGCACGTAGGCCCGCTGCTCCCCTTGCTGGTCCGTCAGCGCAGCCCCCATTGCATGGCAGCTCTCAGCCAGCAGGGCCCCACTCCCCGGTACCGTTTCTGGACGGTGCTGGCTGCACTCTGAGAGCTGTGGTGGCTGGTGAATGCGGGCCAGTTACATGTCACCTCTGCTGCCCACCCATCGGTCCTTCATGTGCTCCCTCCCTCGGTGTCCTCTCCCTGCTTTGCCCTTTGCCCCTCCCGCCCCAGCCCTGCTACTTCTCCATATTCCTTCCAGCAGAGCACGTCCTGCTCCCAGCGCTGTGTGGTGAACCAGCCCCTGGGTGGAGTGTTCAGTTCACCAACAGCCTGGCCGGCAGGCTCCTTCCTTCCCCCACTTCCTTTGGCTGGGCCAGCGCCTCAGGAAAGCCCCAAACCCTCCATCTCAGGGCACTGGCCAGGAGGAGATGAGCTCTGCAAAGACAGGGGCCAGGTCCTTGGAGGGAGGGATAGCTCAGTGGTTTGAGCATTGGCCTGATAAACCCAGGGTTGTGAATTCAATCCTTGAGGGGGTCATTTACGGATCTGGGGCAAAAATCTGTCTGGGGATTGGCCCTGCTTTGAGCAGAGGGGTGGACTAGATGACCTCCTGAGGTCTTCCCCTCCTACCCTGTGGCAGGAAGCAGCTCCCATCCCTTCCCTCCCACACAGTGCTGAAAGGCTACTGCTGGCCACATTGTGAACCCTGGCAGAAGTCTGGGGAGGGAGGGCGTATGACCCTGCATGCCCCACCCTACACACACCCACGTTGCCTTGGGAAAATGTGGCATCAGATACCAGGAGAGGTAGGTCCGTCCCAGGTGTCCAGTCAGGCATGGAGGGCAGAGAGCACTAAGCAGGGAGGGTCGGCCACCCCTCCCCCTGCATGTGAGAGAGATGAATGGGAGGGAGGGTTAGGGGCATGTGTGTCACCCCCTCCCTGTGTGAATCCCTAAGACTTAAAGATAAGAAGGTAAATAAAAAGAATCCAACTACACAGTATTTTTTTTAATAGGGGCTCAATTAACTTGATGTTAATTTGAACATTTGTACTGCATAGTTCTGATTGATTGTTGTTGAATATGAGTAATTTTACCAGATGTCCCATATTCAGCACAGGGAAATGTGGTCACCCAAATCACAGCAGACTGAAACAATGGAACCCCAGGGCATAGAACAACCCCAAGTGAACTTGCTGCCTCCTGACAGCATTACGCTAATGCTCCATGGGAGCCCACAGGCGCAAGCAACAGAGCAGAACATCTCAGAGACTAACAACATTATTAGTAAGTTTAGTTATTAGGTGGGTTATAAATATTTGTAATTGTGTGTTTTTTAATGTTGGTTTTTTAAGTGTTATTGTTAAGTTTTGGCTTGGAAGGGAAGATGTGGTATTGGGGACTGGGCTTTAAGGGCTGAGCTTCACAGACAGAGTCTCTGCGGGTTGCTGTGATGTTCTTTTTATGCTCTGTCACTTAGAAAACTAGATGCAAAATAAAGCAGATATCTCACAAGTACTCACCATAAACAATAGTGATCACTGAACAACACCCCCTGCCCACTGGTTCAGAGGGACAGTAGCAGCCCTGTGGAACTTGTTCTGTGCACCCCATGTCCTGGGTGGGCATGGTCACATGGGGCCGGGGACACTTCCCTTGCATAGCCACAGTAGGCAAGAGACATTGCTTCAGAGTAACAGTAAGAGCAAGTAACATCCTTGTGCATCCGTGTAAGCACCATTCTTCTGGAAGCTTATCCACAATTGGGTATAAATAAACTCTTAGACAAAGTTTCCTTTCAAAACCCAGAAAACATTGTCTGAACTGCTATATAGCACACCCTGAACTCATGAAAAAGTACCTTATATATAAAAGGCATAGCGAATATTTGTGCAGTTATGGTTAGCAGAAGCAGATATTTTCCCATGCTCTGCAAACACCTTCCCACCAGCAAGAAGCAACAAGATTTGCTTGTTGCTTCTAAATACACCCATTCATCATTTATAGCCAAATTTTCAGAAGTGGCCACTGATGTGGAGCAGTTCAGATTTTGGTAGCACAATGACATTGTGGTGTCTCAGATTAGCACTCATACACTGAAGTACCCAAAAAATAATGGCTGTTTTTGAAAATGTTGCCCTAATGAAACATGACATACCCAGAGACTCCACATATCTCAGAACTAAGGTACAAACAGGAGTATAGAATAAATATCTACTTTATATCTGGGGTGCATTTCTAGCAGGCTGAATTATTGTTTATTGGCACAGACACGATTCTTGGTACTGGGAAACAGTTAATCTTTTATTATATTGGACAGTCTTGTGGGATTACTTCAGTGATTCATTACAGAAATCAAAGTAAATTCTACAGCACTATGCAGCTTGGCTCATTCAATTGGAAAAACCTTAATGATCAAAAAAGCATGTGTTTTTACTCAGATATATTTTATGGCATGGATGTAAAATGTACCTACCACAGCTTTTCATTGTTTCAAAGACAATAACCATGCTCACTTTAACCATTCCATTGTTCTACAGCTGAAATAGGGAAGGCCACTATAGTTATTGACACAACTGACATCTTCATTTTTATTATCTATAGAATAGGCATGATTAATTACCATGTTTCATCAACAAAGCTTCATCTTCAAACTTGTAGGAATTATAGCATTGCATTTGTGACATGACATTTAAGAATCTGTCAGCTTTTCCACCATAAACAACTATATTTAAGGGTTTATAATGTGGAGGAAAAATCCTTCTGAGTGAAAGCTTAACATATAAATGCCAGCTTAGAAAGAACTTATTTTCTAAGGGCCAGAGTCTGTCACCCTTACTCATGTAAAGTAGAGCTTTACTCCACAGTATCACCACTCATTTTAATAGGTAAAACCATAGAGTAAGTTACTACTCAACAACTAATGGTGTCAGAATCAGCCATAAATTAGAAGAAATTTATTTTAGTCGTTTTAATGTATTTATTTCAGAAAAGCAAACCTGGCACAAAAGAATAGATTTATGTTTCTTTTATCATTGTATTTAGAGAAAAACTAATTTTGGATGCAACAAAGGATGAAATCTTGGCCCCATCTGAAGTCAGTGGGAATTTTGCCATTGACTTCGGTGGAGTTAAGATTTCATCCAAAATCCCTAAAGTGGATAGTACCTTTTGGTAGTTACACAAACTTTACCCTATATTTTCACATGGATTTATCATAACAGAGCCCCAATAATAATGCAAACATTCATTTCTAATATGAAATGGAAATTGGGGTTCTCATAGAGCTCAGTGGAACTATTCACAGGAACACAGATGCAAATATGAGTGTTTGCAGGAATGGAGTTTATTTTCCTAATTAAGTAACCTAATTTTGGATCTTTCTGACTAACGTCCTAGGTGTCTGAGGGTCAGGGATATGGTTGCAAAAAATCCTGAGTTTTTTTTAGCATAAGGCTGATATTTTATGAAATTAAGATACTTGTCTATCATTTATTATAGTATCAAGTAATAATGTATATCAAAAATCCTCTTTTTGACACCATCTGCTGCCTATTATTTGAGTGATCCCCTTTATACTCTTCCTTTTGTGGGATTTAAGTGCCCGCTAGTGTGGTGCTATGACCTCTTCGCCTAAAAAGGGCTTCAAGCAGTAATTATGTACTCGTCGTTGTTTGGGGGCTTTTTAAAGAAGGAATTTGAATATGTGTATTATAGAAAATGTAGTTCCAGGTTGGTGGCAGATAATGACTCTAGTTGTAAGCATGGCTAGTTATATCATGGCTAAAATTGAGCTAGAATATATTAGGTTTGATGGAGTATTGGAGATAGGGGACTATTATTCTGGAAATAACAACAATGCCTTGCAACAGCTACTAAGAATCAAGGTGGGCAAAATATGTTACATAATAAAATTATGGCTAGACAACAGAAGCTCTGATATTAGAAACAACTACTTTAGGGGTCAGACTGAGTTTGGGATGGGTTAGGTATCCCCGAACTTCTAGGACTTTTTTTTCTTAAGGTTTTGGACTTCATGAAACCAACTTCTGCTGAGTTTGCCCTTAGTATAAATTAAAGCTTTTTCTATGAGGAAATTGTTTTTTATAATTGAGGGTCAGAGCCCCCCAGTGTAATTTAATGCAGCTCCATCAAAGTCAATGGAACTACATCAGTTTAAAGCAACTGAATGTCTGACCCTCTGTTTTTAACTAAATGAAAGCCTGTGCTATGCAAACAGTGATTCTTGTCTGAAAGTAATGGATCAGACCTGGCAAGCTTTTAATGTAAGCCTTAACCATTGTGAAAGGTCTTGTTTGGGTATTCTGAATTGTGTGTGTCTCATGAAGTCTTAGAGAGACAAGGTGGGTGAGGTAATATCTTTTATTGGACCAACTTCTGTTGGTGAGAGAAACAAGCTTTTGAGCTACACAGAGCTCTTCTTCAGGTCAGGGAAATGTAGAGTGTCCCAGATAAATACAAGATGGAACAGATTGTTTAGCATAAATAGTTAATACGTATTTCAAGGGACCATCCAAGGTGAAATGGTCCCTTAACAACCCTCCAGTCATAGGGAGGGAAAAAAGGGGGAAGAAGCTGGGGGGTTGTTAGTGGGTTATCTATGCTAGTCACTCTGTTCCATCTTATATTTATCTGGGACACTCTGAGTAAGTTTCCCAGACCTGAAGAAGAGCTCTGTGTAAGCTTGTCTCTTTCATCATCAACAGAAGTTAATCCAATAAAAGATATTACCTCACCCATCTTGTCTCTCTAATACCCTGGGACTGGTATGGCTACAACACCACTGAATTCATATCACAAAGCCTGGTCATTTTTCACCAGTGGGTGAGGATATATACCTGGAGCACAAGAGAGGCAGTATGGTCCAGTTGACAGGGCCTTGTGGTAGGACAAAAGAGAGCTGCATTTTAATCCTGGCTTTTCCACTGACCTGCTGAATGACCTTGGGCAAGAGCTGGACCTACCTACAGCAAGTCATTTCGCTTCTTTTTCTCCCTCGACCCTTAGCCCCTACCTTGAAGTGTTTACAATCAAAATAAGACAGAATCTCC
Organism: Trachemys scripta elegans; assembly: GCF_013100865.1. Classification (NCBI taxonomy): domain Eukaryota; kingdom Metazoa; phylum Chordata; order Testudines; family Emydidae; genus Trachemys; species Trachemys scripta. The sequence continues at coordinate 305,396,160 of NC_048298.1, forward strand.
AACTGTGTGTACAGCAGAGCTGGGTGAAATTTTTGAGCCAGGCCTTTTTTTGCAGGGGGTGGAGGGGGAGAGAAGATAATTGTTTGTGTCAAAACAATAATAATTCTGGAAAACCTGAAATGTTTTGTTTCAACATTTTCACCAAGATGTACAATTTCAATTTCTCATTTCAAAATGACTTTTTGTTTCTAAATTTCCTTCAGTTTTATTAAAAACCATGTTAAACATTTCATTTCAGCTCAAACAAATCATTGAGTTTGACCGGAAATGATTTTTTAAAAATTGTTTGAAATGGCTAGTGAACTGAAAAGTCTGTTATTCACCCAGCTCTAGCACACAGTACCTAGTGCAAAGGCCATCCTGATTTTAGTTGTGGTTTCTTCATGGTGCCATGATAACAGTAATCTTCCTTAACTTACACTGTGATCCTGAAACTGTCTCCACAGAGGATGGAAGGGTCTACCAGTACTGAGCCAATTGCATAACAGGGAACTTAGAAACACCACATGTCTGCGGTGACGTGAGATGCATTACTCCAACCCTTTCCTCTAACAGGTGGTGGCCTGACCTGGCTTTTTGAGACGTTCATGAATGTTCGGTAAATTTACAAGGGAAAATATACATACTGGTATGTGGTAATCTGGCTTCCCATGCTATACCAACCAACTGCAAAATCTATGACTTTCCACAATGGTCTTGCATGCTATAAAATGCATTAGCCCCAGAACCTCAAGGGGGTTTGGAACAAATGTTATTTTCCATTATAACATTTCATGAAGTGTGAGTTGTTGGGTTTTTGCAGCTGTTGCTGGCAATGCTGCACCACATTGTCTTATTGATACAGTAGAGGTGATGGAAAAGGAACTTGATGTTGGACTGTTCACCCTCGCTTTCCTGTGCAAGCTTTACAAGATGAAAATTACACACCCACTACCACCAAATACAGGACCAATATCTCCATATCACTCCTTTCACAAACTTCATGTGATTTTTCTCCAATAATTTTTTTAATGTCTGTCAGTTTGAAAAGGACACAGCTGAGTAGCAAATCTTGAAGTGGGTTTTTAGATTATTGTTACTCCAGTTGGCACTACCAAATGTCTGCTCAGACCTTTATTACATATAAATTGCACAGCATATATTCCCAAACAAAAACATTTTAAAGCAAAGTAACACAGATAGCATAGTTCAAAGAACTCCAGCTAACTCCCTGCCTGCCAAACAGTATGACAGTACCTTTACAAGAAACTTTGAAAAACAAATATTAGAAAGTCTGTTAGGAGTTTAGATGCTAAAGTGATGGGGGCCATATATAGACTGATTCATCACTCGCAATCACCCATCCAACTTACACTGCCCATGGTACCCTAACTTTGTCTCCTTGTTCTTTTGTTGCTGCTGTTATGCAAAGATGACCAAATATTGTATATTACTGATTTTATATATTGTTTATATAGGGCTAGGTTATCCCTAGACCTTGCTGTGCTGCATATAGGGTAAGCGGGAGTAAGGTCTCCCATTTATTCCCCTGCCTGACTGCTCAGAATGTGGCTCCAACCGTAGAAGAGGGAGAGGGAGAAGAGCATGGGTGTTCACACAGTACAAGCAGGGCCAAAGTAACTGGCTGGGTGCAAGTGGTGGGAGAAGTAAGCTGCATTCTAAAAAGGTGTGACGTGATTTACTTCCACACCCAGAATATGGGGGTAGGAGGAGCCCTGTATTGCCCTGAACTGCAGCTCTGTGAGATATAATTTCCTCTTGAAGCTCCTCCTGGGCTATGTACTGCCACTTCCAGAAGCTAATTCCTGGCCAGATCCTCAGTCCCTCCTAAACACCCTTAATGCTGCTCTGCAAAACAAATGGATTTTATAGATTCCTTTAGGGAGTACCTGAGGCTTCCCTCAGTGACAGTTGCCCCACGCTTGAGGGGACTTGACTGGGTGTTGTAGAATAGGCTACATTGCCTTTACATCACCTGAGGAATTCCCTACATAAAAGGGACCCCCAGATGGGTGTTTAAGACAGTTTCCTATCCAATGTGGCACAAAGGGGAACAACTATGACCAGGATCTCATCCAATAACTTTTCTGTGGTATATGACATTTCAAGGGATTGTTTGGATATAGAGGAGTGGGATGAAAATTGATTTAAATGGGAATCTAATTTCTGTTTTAAGTGCTATGTGGCTAATACAAATGCATTGTACTGAGAAGAAAGTGATTCCGCATGAGACATTTGGCAATTTTGATTATGCCACTTGGAAAAAGACAATGAAATCTGGAGGTTCCAGAAGAATAAAAAAAATAGAAAAGGCAAAATACACTAATTTATAAAACTAAAAATGTGTGTGTTAGCGATTAAAAAAAAAAATCAGAGGAGGCCAGAGCTGCTGTCATTTATAAGACTGGAAAAAGACAATATTATAATAATTCAAAGTAAAATAAATAGAATAAAGATTGATATTAAAAAAGCAGAAGATTGCAAGAGCTAATTATAAATAAATTATTAGAAATGGAAGGATTAAAATATTTCCCCAAAACAAAATCAACTGGGATTAATACCTTAGACCTCAGTCCTGCTGTGTTACATTGACAGCCCTGGAGAATGATATCCTTTACTGATCCATAGAACAGGCACTGCACAGACTGCTGAAGTTCAAGCTTCACAACCCATCCAACCAGCTCCATATCCTTGACCTCTATGCTAATACCATACATTTGGTGGTGGAGTTTTTGTGTGGAAACCTGTCCACTAGGAACTGCACTGAGATCACCAAGGCCCTGATCCTGCAAATACCCATTTGGACAATACATGTGCTTAAAGTTAAGTATGTGCTTAAGTGCTCGCAGGATCAGAACTAAGTGTCCATGTAAACTCTGCTGCTGTGCACTAACAGTTCCCTAGTCTGCTTTGCTCTACTCCCATTTCAGAGTAGCATAGATCAAAGTGCACTAGGGAACTGTTAGTGCGCAGCAGCAGGGTCAACATGGACGTTAGTTCACGTCAGGCTAGTGCGGGGTAGATTTACCCCACAACTTGCCACAAACTAAATGTTCATGTAAACAAATGCTAATACTAATGAGAACAATGTGCAACAGTGGCTTTGGTTTTAGATGTAGTGCTGATTGCTCTGTTCTATTTGTTGACCACAGCATATCATTGCCCACTTGTTAAATTTTCAAACACACAACTTTGTGCTTTCTCCTGTGCCCCTCATTCTTGGGCGGAGCTCCATGTAAACATCTACAAAGTTACCTTATCATGCTCCTTCAAAACCCTTCTTAAAACTCTCCTTTGCAAGGATGCCTAGAAAAAAAAAAACTTGACAATGGTTAGGCTGCTGGTGTGCTGAAAGCAGTGCCTATCCTGCTGACCAACATTGTCCCATTGTTTCCTTGCACTCCTCCTTCCATCGGTTCTCTCTCATTTTTTATTTGTATATAGATTGTAAGCTCTGAGAGGCAGAGACTCTCTTTTTTGTTTGTGTTTGCCTAACACTATGGAGTCTTGCTCCTTGACTAGGGTATTATAACAATTAATAATTAATAAATAAATAAATAAATAATAGTAATACGCAGTGTCAGAAATGCAGGCAATAAAAAGAAATCAAGGGACATGAAATAAACTAATTGAATCTATTCTTTTTTCTTGTTGGTTTATTAAGTTAGAAACTGACAATAGTGTTATCTAGCAATAGAAAAGGTTGCAACAGAAACTCTGGATTGAAGTGAGGGGAGGTGGACTTGTTTAAAAAAAACAATTGAAGGATTCCTACTCAATGGGGAAGCATTTCTGATGACATTACACACACTTGTAAATCAAAGTAAGTTTAGGGGACATCCCATAAACATCCCAGTCCTTTTCTGACTCAGTCTTTCCCAGAATTTCTGAAAGCTGCAAATCAAGCCAGGCAGTTTAAATCCTGTTAAAGTCAGTAAATTCATGTAAAAAGGAATGCTCCTTGGACTACAGTAAGGTTTCCTACCAATTTTCCTTTGATTATATTACAGATGACAGTTTATAATAGAACTGCAGACTTCGTAATACGGAAAAAAACATAAAATTTAACATTTATATATTTCCAACTCTGTCTCACAGAGGGATTTTAAAAAATTGGTGAGGAATTTATAGCTTGACACAATCATATTTGCAATAATAATATGAATTTTAATAATAATACAAATAACAACTTTCATAAAAAAGAGTATTAGAAAACACCATAGAAGCTCAAGGTGGACATGGCAGCAAACAGCACAAATTACATGGACACAAAGCAGCACTATTGCTTTTCAATATGTGAAGAAGTTAAGTGTGTGAATTCTCTGCACATCAAGAGAATAGTACAGCCTATAAAAATCAGATTATAAAGAACAAACCATAGGTTTTTTTTCCATGATTAGTTCCAGACCTGGGCCAAATGATTTGAGAAGAATTCTGGTGTCCCAAAACAGCAGCAAATGATTTGAAGTCTGCCATTCAACTGGGCATTTTTCTGCCAATCAACTACCCCAAACAATGGGCCTGATCATGACATACTTGGGCACATGAATAACTTTGTTCATGTGAGTTATCCTACTGGCTTCACTGAGACTACTCAGAAGTGAACTTACTCACTTGCAAAACTGTTAGAAGGATTTGTCCCAATAGTCAGATCACCATATTTTCTACACCATCCACAGTGGTGAATATGATTTCATAGCACTGTGATGATGAATATTTATTATGTTGATTCCATCCCAATTCTGCTGTAATCCTTCAATAGACAGTATTATAGTGGCTTCCCTACTTGTTGATGGGTATAACAGGGTTCTGCTATATATATTTATAGTCCACAGTGCAAAACTCAATTAGTCCATGAAAATTAACTCTGAGGATAAGAACAGCCATACTGGGTCAGACCAATTGTCTATCTAGACCAGTATCCTGTCTCCCGACAGTGGCCAATGCCAGATGCTTCAGAGGGAATGAACAGAACAGGCAATCATCGAGTGATCCATCCGCTGTCACCCATTCCCAGCTTCTGGCAAACAGAGGCTAGGGACACCCAGAGCATGAGATTTCAGCCATACATGGACCTACCCTCCATGAACTTATCTAGTTCTTTTTTGAACCCCGTTATAATTTTGGCCTTCACAACATCCCCTGGCAACAAGTTCCACAGGTAAAATTTGGTATTTTCAAAAACTGTTGTGGCAATATACAAAGTTATATGGATGAGGAAAAAACAACTTTTCACACATGCTATGGCAATGAATGACGTCTTTTGTTTATGTATAGCACCTATAAATTATTGACCTTTTTTGAATAATTCGGTATATGGAAAAAATATGAAAAAAAAATCAGCAAAATTTCTAAATTAAGACTTCATTTTATAAAACACCAACTGTTGTGCACCTGTAATTAAAATATCTTGTCAGTGTCCCTTTAGAATAATTTGAGTAGTGTAACTATTATATAAATAACATTTAAATCTGGTAAAAAATATATTTTTTTGTTTGTTGTTAATGTTTCCCCTTATTTTGAGAATCTGTTTATGATGCAAAGGAACTGGGATTTTAGATTTCAGTATGTCATGTCCTGAGCTTTCTTTTTTAAACATTAGTTGGAGAAAGTTTGCCCCATTCAAGATTAGTATTCTTATCAAAGCCTTGTAGATTTGGGGGCACTGATACACTATGCCCCCAGAGAATTTTGAGGGATAGGTAAGAGCCTTTGATATGAAAAAAGAATAAAGAAAAGTTGTATCATCTAATTTTCATCCACAGACAATGAGGAGCCTCATGATGATGTAGTGAAAACTGCAGACAACTCAATTTGAACTCTGCTTGCTTCATGCAATAGATCGCCATAGCTATGAGGGAAGCTCAAGACATGAGCAATCTCGAAAACATTGGAAACATTAAGCAATGAAATTATGTGAATCCAATTAAAATCCTGTCTACTGAGAAGAGGATTTCTGTCTCATATACCTAGAGGGGATGATTGTAGGCCTAGCTGACTGTGCTAATGGTCATGTTATGGTTTATTTCTTAGAGAAGTGGTTCCCAAAATTCCTAAACGTGTTAAGGGAACCAGAATAAAGAGAGACAGATTTCATCAGCCACTGCACCTATGACCTGAAAAAGGAGGGAAGCCCTATTTTGGTTTAGTTGATAGAGGGAACACGAAGAGGTAGGGTGACAGCTGTGTCAGTGAAAATGACAAATATGGAGGCAAAATCTCAGTGCTGGGGTGAAAGACAGGAATCTAGAACAGAAAAGGGAGCTGTAATAAAGTCTGGGGAAGGAGGGATTTAGCCTTCATGGTACATCTCCCATATTTGTCCAGGTAATATTAATGTGTGTTGATGTCAACGGTCTGGGGTAATCTTAGTACTCCTTAGGGCAGGAGCGGCACCAGGTTTTTGCCACCAAAGGCGGCAGCGCTCCTTCTCTGAGCATTCAGAGGTGAGGGTCCTTTCTCTCCGCGTCTTTGGGGCACTTCGGCGGTGGGTCCCGGAGCGAGTGAAGGACCCGCTGCCGAATTTCCGCCAAGAACGGCAAAATGCCACCCCCCCAAATCCTGCCACCCTAAGCAACCACCTAGGGTCGCCAAGTGGAAGCGCCGGCCCTGCCTTAGGGACTACTGAACATTTGTTGTCAGCTACAGCAGAAGCCACTGGAGTCAGTGGACACTGACCCCAGCTGCATGGCAAGGATTTAATCTTTCCTAATCCATGTCACATGTCTGGACCCAGGCAGTACTTATCAGTTTCTTACTTGCAATACCGTTGTTACACTCAGAGGTCATTCACAGTCCTCCGGGGCCTGTCTTCTTGTATTTAAGTAAAGAAACTGAAAGGAATGAGAAAGACGTTGATGTCAGGAAGATACCTGAAGCTGTGCACATGGCTGTATAGTGTGGGCAGCCATGGAGGTCAATGTTTTCTGTAGTCACCCTTCACTCTGTTTCTCTCACATTGCCATGCACCCGGGGCATTCAAAGGGAGCATGGGCTGGGGACAGGATCAAGAGGGGGCTGAGGTAGATTGCCCCTTTCTCTCAGTTTAAAAGAAAGGGTTAGGGTTGCAGTTAAGTGGGGGAAGAAGGCTGTTCCAGCAGATGGGAGGATTCCAGGTTGAAAGAGTTCCAATCTGATTATGTTTCACGTGAAACTGAATGCCAAGGAGCATATGGAGCATTAATATATAGGCTAATATTTGGTCAGGAGCTCTCGCCTTCCAACCACAATGGGTTTAAATTTTGTTAGCTTAAAAATTAAGGGGGTTACACAACCCAAATAAGCAAAAGCAGATGCTTATTTTTCTGAAAGCTTTACTTAGCTTTTCAGCAGGAAAGACATGGCCAAGAGGAAGAGCACCAAAAATTAGTTAAGAATAGCTTTTAGTACTTCTGAGAGCAACTAGCTTCATAAACAGTATCATCACCTTTTACTTGGGGAGAATTTACTGATCCTCCAAATCAATGGTTCTAAGATTGGCATGTTTCAATCATACTTTTAAAGTAATAGCATCTCAGGTATTCTTTCTAAAATTATGCCTATTTATGCACTTCAGGGACTAGAAAAACATCCATAAATTATCTTCCAACAACTTGGACTACATTTGAACATTATAATTCTTTGATGGTTGTTGCTCAGTTTGGTGATCTTTTCTACCTACTTCTGGAAAGATCAATTTTTGTGTGTACAAATAAATGAACTTACACATACTAGCTAATTAAAGCACATGTAATCCTTCTGCCAGGTGCTGGGGGCAGCAAAAAAGAGCTAGGTTCAATTTTCTAATGGGATTACTTTTGAAAATTGAAACAATATCAGCTCAAGCTCCCAATCAGAAACCTGTGAAACTATATACATCACCCTGGGCACTCTTGACAGGCAATATTTCCCCACTCACAAGCACTGAGCCCAGGAGTTTAAAACAATGAGAACTTTATTGTGTAGGAAAATGGGGGTGGGGGCAACAGTATAAACTTGTGAAACCAGCAATTAATAAATCAACAATATCTATTACTTAAGACTTCCACTCCGCAAACTCCTTTCACAGCTGTGAGTGGCCAATAAGCTTTAGCCACTTCCCTCCTCTTCAGCTTCCCCCACTTACAATTTGCTGTCCAGAGCTGGAGGAGTCCAAGAATTTTGGCAGGTCAGTCTCTAGCCCTGAAGGGAAAGGCTGCCTGGGCTGCTCGGGGGTTTTATCACCTGACTCAGCTGAAGTGATCCCAGCTTTGGTTACTGGGCAAGGAGGCCCGCACCAGAGTCCCTCAAACCTTCAGCCCAAGCCACCTCATTGTCACCTCAATTCAGCTCTGTCTGTGGTCTCAAAGCTGCCTTAGCCCTGTTCACCAGCTCAAAACCACCTCAGCTCAGACCTGCTGTCTCAAAAACATCCATTGTCTTGAAGGTGCTTTTGTGCTGACTCTTTGGAGAGAGATCAGTTGTATATAAATCCCTTAACAGAGTCCTTACCACCAGAAATGCACTCCCAGCAAAAACAAAAACAAAAAAAGCCAGGAGTCCTTTCCCTCCCCTTCTCCCTTTAGCCCTATCCACTGGGATAAACTGACCCTTCACTATAGCGACTTCGGGGCAGTTTTCTTGTCTTTTAATTTCCCAACAAAGATAATAGCATTTTATTGCTCCCAAACTCAAAATGCCCCAGACTGTGACAGTGCCTGGTCCACTCAATCATTTCCCCTTGCTCACCAACAGATACCGGCAAGGGACTTCTTTCTCTATGCTGCCCCCTATGCATTTGGAGATCTCTGGACCACTCTTCTCCCTATTCACCAATAGGTGTTAACAGGGGGCTCACTACTCTAGGACTTCTGGCCATAAGGCTCACACATACAAAAAACTGATGCTTCCCTAGGCTGGCAAAGTTATGTCTCAGACTCAGAAATAAGCTAAGTTTTTGAAACTGTGGCTTTTTAAGTTGTGTATAGTTGTTTCTTTTTTTCCAGAAAGACTGCCAAATTACCATAGCGTGCAATTACAACTTCTGATCCTCCCTGGAAGCCAACCTTTTTGTTATTATTAGAAAGGAGAACAATAATAATGTTGTTTAATGTGATTTGAACCCAAGTGTCTTAGTGTTACAGAAAGAATTATTCCAGGGAGAAAGCAGTGTGCAGTATAGTTTTTCTTGAAAAATACAAAGATTATATAAATACCTAGCATTATTAAAATTGTTGCTTTAGTAATCTGTTGAAGTCAATGGAACTACACTCAGTTACCCCACCTGAGGATCTGGTACAATGTCTACAAAGTATTTTAGGAGAGAATCTTACATACAAACCTTTAAACAACAAATCTCCTGCAATGAAAAGCCTGCAGGCTGCATGGAAACTTTTTAAAAACTCCACAATAGGTGCTCAAATTAAATATATATCCCAAATTAAAAATAATAATAAGAGGACCAAAAAATGCCACCATGGCTAAACAGATTAAAAGAAGTTGTTAGAGGGAAAAAGGAATCCTTTTAAAATTGAAAATCAAATCCTACTGAGGAAAATAGAAAGTATAATTAGGCAGGCCAAAAAAGAATTTGAAGACTCACTAGCAAAAGACTCAAAAACTAATAGCAATTTTTTTTTTAAGTACATCAGAAGCAGGAAGTTGACAAACAATCACTGTGGCCCCTGGACGACTGAGGTGATAAAGGAGCACATAAGGAAGACAAGGCCATTGTGGAGAAGCTAAATGAATTCTTTGCAGAGGATGTGAGGAAGATTCCCACACCTGAGTCATTCTTTTTGGTAACAATATGAGTAACTGTCCCAGTTTGAGGTGTCATTAGAGGAGGTTTTGGAACAAATTGATAAACTAAACAGTAATAAGTCACCAGGACCAGATGGTATTTACCCAAGAGTTCTGAATGAACTCAAATATGAAATTGCAGAACTACTAACTGTAGTCTGTAATAACCTATCATTTAAACCAGCTGCTGTACCAGATTACTGGAGTATAGCAAATATTACACCATTTTTTTTAAAAAAGCTCCAAAAGCAATCCTGGCAATTAAAGGCCAGTAAACCTAACTTCAGTACCAGGTACATTGGTTGAAACTATAGTAAAGAACAGAATTACCAGACCATAGATGAACATGTTTTGTAGGCAAGAATCAACACAGCTTTTGTAAAGGAAAATCATGCCTCAGAAATCTATTAGAATTCTTCAAGGGGGTCAACAAACATGTGAACAAGGGTGATCCAGTGACTATAGCATACTTGGAATTTCAGAAAGCCTTTGACAAGATCCCTCCCCAAAGACTCTTAATCAAAGTAAGGAGTCATGGGATAATAAGGGAGGTCCTCTCATGGATCAGTAACTGGTTAAAAAACAGAAAACAAAGGGTAGGAATAAATGGCCTGTTTTCAGAATGGAGAGAGGTAAATAGTGGTGTTCCCCAGAAATCTGCACTAGAAGCAGTGCTGTTCAAAATATTCATATCTGGATTTAGGGGTAAACACTGAGGTGGCAAAGTTTGCAGGTGATACAAAACTACTTAGGATAGTTAAGTCCAAAGCAGACTGTGAAGAGTTAAAAAGAGATCTCCCAAAACTGGGTGGCTGGGCAACAAAATGGCAGATAAAATTCAATGTTTATAAATGCAAAGTAATGCACATTGGAAAACATAATCCCAACTATACATACACAATAATGGTGTCTAAATTAGCTGTAACCTCTCAAGAAGGAGATCTTGGAGTCATTGTGGATAGTTCACTAAAAACATCCTCTCAGTGAGCAATTGATGTCAAAAAAGTGAACAGAATGTTAGGAATCATTAAGAAAGGGATATAAAATAAGACCAAAAATATCATAATGCCATTATGTAAATCCATGTTATGTCCACAATTTGAACACTGTGTGTAGTTCTGGTTGCACCATCTCAAAAATATACATTAGAATTGGAAAAGGCACAGAGAAGAGCAACAACAATTATTAAGGGTCTGGAACAGCTTCCATATGAAGTGAGATTAAAAAGACTGGGGCTATTCATCTTGGAAAAGAAATGACTAAGGGGGGTATGATAGAGGTTTATAAAATCATGAATGATATGGAGAAAGTGAATTAGGAAGTGTTATTTACCCCTTCACATAACAAAAGAACCAAGGTTTAAAACAAACAAAAGGAAGTACTTCTTCACACAACGCATAGTCAACCTATATAACCTGTTGCCACCAGATGTTGTGAAGGCCAAAAGTATAATTGGATTCAAAAATGAATTACCGGTAGATAAATTCATGGAGGATGGGTCCATCAGTGGGTATTAGCCAAAATGGTCAGGGATTCAACCCCATGCTCTGGTTAATTATGTTGACTTTAGTATTTAATATACATATTAAGTGCACATATTTAGGATTTTCATAGCAACATATCACAAAATAATGTCCATATGTTAGTAAGTTTTACTACCTTGAATTTGCTCTGACGGAGCTGAAGAACAATGTTGGTTTCACCTTACTTCCATAGACAGGCCATTCTAATCCATGAAAGGTTAATCTAATGTTGAAATAAAGAGTGACCCAAGTAATATATCTTAGCCACTTTTTTTAGTCCTGAAACCATTTTAAAGTTAATTTGCTAAGTAGAAAACTGCCCAGAAGATAGTGAAATAGAGGAAATATAAGTTGATGTTGAAAAGATCCACAGTGATGATGAACTAGTCACTTGCTCAATAATTCTGCCGTTATGAACTGAGTGTGAACTGATGGTAACTAAAGTGATTAAGGCACTAAAACACTCTCCGAAGCAACATCTGCATCCAATCAGAGAAATTAAGGCAAATATGACAAGGACATTTAATGACAGGATTGTTTCCCTGCCAGTGTTTAGCTTAAAGAAGCCTGGCCACATTCCATTTAGAAATGATACTAGCACAATCAGCATACCATTTCTGCCTGAAGTGCAACTGGGGTTCTCAGAGATATCTGAAGAATGTAGTTAAGTATCTGTTTGAAATCTGGACCTTTACCAAACTTCTCAATGCTCATGACACTCTTGGTTGATCTCTTCTTTCAGATTTTTCCACTCACAAAAATTCTTTGCATCACTTATACATTAAAGTTGCTAGTATTGAATGTTCACTGGTATTACAAATTTTTAGCACAACAAGTTGGGTTACTCACTTTTCTCACACTGTTCAGTCCTCACACTTACTTCAAATATTACACCCAATTTTTCTCCGAGCCATAAAGCACTAAAAGCCGTTCTGGGAGATCTGAGAGAAACACCTAAAATAAACCCTTTTCGAATTTAGTATTTGACTGAAGGCAAACCTAGATAGAAAACTTAAGAATAAATTTAAGGTCAACATGCAAATAGATAATGAATTGCAATTTAATTGTTCTAAGTGTTATGACTTACAGTGTAAGTATATGCAATTTTTCTCCAAATAAGAATAGCTGAATATGTTTGTACAGTGTTCTTCACAAATAGCATTAAATCATCCTTTTATTCCTGCAAGAGTAACCCACAAGTAATTATGTGTTAGAGATCCCTCTGTGTGCTGATCCACAAAAGCGTTGGAGTATCTGAATGAAGATTTGAAATCTGGATGAAGATTTTCAAATTTGTGAAGGGTGCCTACATTTTTGGGTGCCCAACTTGGGAGACTTGAAAAGAACTTGATTCATGAAAGGGCAGAACCCCCATCTTCTGAAAATAAGGCTACTTCTCCCTTTCAAAAGTAATTTGTCTGCATACAAATATGAAGAGTATGAGAAAGAAGAAAGAATACCTACATGAAGGGGATAGATTCATAAAGAGATTCAGAGATTTTAAGGCCAGAAGGGAACTTTTTGATCATCTTGTCTGACCTACTTAATATGGGCCATAGACCCTCACCTCATCAAGTACATAACTTCTGCTGGAGCTATAGCATATCTTTTAAAAAGATATCTAGTCTTGGTATAAAGACTTAAGTGATAGACAATCCATCCTGTCCTAGATAAATTGTTCAAATGGTTAATTACCTTTTTTAATTTTTAATTACCCATTAAAAATCTGTGCCTTATTTCTAATCTGAATTCCTCTAGTTTCAGGTGCCAACCACTGGATCTTGTTATGTCTTTTTCTCCTAGATTAAAGAGCCATCTACTCTCAGAAATCTTTTTCCCATGTAGGTACTTGTAGATTGTGAACAACCCATCTCTTAACTGTCTCTTGGGTAACCTAAATAGATTGATCTTAATTAGTCTTTCATTATAAGGCAGATTTCCCAGAACAAGATATTTTCGAAACTCTTCTCTGAACCTTTCCAACTCATCAACATCATTTTTGAAGTGTGGACACCAGAACTAGAGACAGTATCACAAGATTACAAATGTTGGTGGGTACTGGAGGAAGGGAAGAGAGAACTGATCATGGATGCAAGGTGTAACAATGAATAACTATTAGCAATAGTATAATATTGCCAAAGGGTTTGAATCACATCCATTTAAGTGAATAGAAAAACTCCTATTATCTTTAATGAACTTTGGATTGGGCCAAAAAAGAACACCAGGACATAATATCAGGAATAATATTGTTTAGTAATATATTAGACTATATAATAGTTTCAGAAATGAAGTATTGATTGAATCTCCATTACCCTGTTATTCAAATTCAGGATGACTCAATCCCTGGGAAAGTTGGTAGAAAAAAATACCATCATGGTACATCATAAACCCAGCTAGGGAACCTGGCCCATATAGGAGAATGGGACTTTTAAAAAAATCATTGATTTAAAGAAGACTTGTCTTAAACATACTGAAATGGTGAAGTTTCTCAAATGACAGATTATACAGTCACACTGAGTGTCAGTGACCACGGAATAAAATCAGCAAAGAGATAAAAGGACTTCAGAGGAAATGACACTATAATTTACAGCAACAGCAATAAATCAAGTACACACAGAGGGCCCGATCTGGCTGTCATTGAGAGCTTTTTTATTATTTCCAATGGAAGCTGGATTCAGCCTATAAAGAAAGACGTCTGTTAGGGCTTAATCCAAAACCCACCAGAGTTAGTGGGAGTCTGTCCACTGATTTCAATGGCAACTTTATCAGACCTTTAAACTGTTTAATTTATAAATGTAATTTTTCATTAGAAAGTTTGCATTTTAGAAATCATCCACAAAGTCTAGTTAAGCATAAGCTCTGATATAGTAAATTATACTTGCAACTGTTCATTGATACAGAAATCAGACCTACAGGAAACTCCTTTGATTATGTTTAATTGCTTTATGTTAAAATCTTGGAAGTAATTTGATGGTGATGAGTGCCTAAAGTGACATTTTGAATAATTTCATTTTGTGGGATTTTTAGGTTCCGCAGAGACATGCAGATACATGTAGGATATTCAGATTTGACTCAGAATACTAATAAATGAACAAGCATTCCGTTGTAACCTAGTTTATCTCATTTTTGACACAATTGGGCCAAGTCTTCAAAGGGGTCCCATCCCAGCATCCATTCCTGCCTGCGCAAATCACCTGGGCATACAAATGATTCACACAAAACCCATTTGCGCATGCCAATGTGATTTGAACATGTAAATTCTGTCGTTTGAATGCATAAGAGAACGTACACAGAGTTTTGTATGCATAGGTAGCCCTAGCATTCAGGAGGTCCTCTTCCAGGATGGGTGGCCAAATGTGCGGGGTGGCGGGGAAGCAGGGAGAGAAGGACAGAGAGCCCCGCAGCTAAGGTGGGGAGAGTGCTGCGGCCTCAGGCTGATAAGAGGGCGGGAGGGTTCACTGGGCAGGGGAGATATGTGGGGTGGTCACGTGTCCTCCCCTTTAGCTTGTGCCCTCCCAGTCATCTATGCTTCCTGGGGGCACGCAGGGCTGTGAGGCACCTCACTACCACCTGCCCTTAGTGTAAGGAAGCCTTGTGTATGCCTGCCAGAGGTCAGCTCCCCGACTCCACCAGACTCAGGCAACACAAGCACTCCCCGCTCAGCCTACGCAGGCTTTGCTGTTCCCCTGGAACTAAGCAGTAGGCACCCTCCAACCCCCCGAGCACTCTGCGCCCCACTTGATACTCACAGAATTCACAGATCCGCTATTCCCAAAGGAACAGTACACTTCAGCTTACCAGTTACACCTCTGCACCACCTCTGTGCTCAATGCACAGCTCTTAGACACGTTTACAATGAAAACAAGTATAAAAAGTTTGTTTAACAAATAATAGAGATTTGAGAAGAAGCAAGCAGAATTCATGGAAATGAATGATTACATATCAAATAAAGTCATAGCACACTTTCTAGGGCCTAAACTTAGCTAAGAAGACATTCTCTTGTCTCACAAAAGCTACCTTACCCAAAGACTCTCTTCCAGAATTAAACAGCCAGATTGGCTGTGATCCTCCATTCAAAAGACAAGCCAACTGGCAGCTTGTCCCCTAGGTGTAGCAAAGCAGGGTGTACCTCTGTACCCCCAGATATAGTTCCAATGATCCATTGTCTTCACTTGTAAACAGGGTAACTCCTGCTGCTTATCTTTTCCTGTAGAGAATCTCCCCTGGAGGCTCAACAATCCCTTGATTAGCATTTTGCTCAGTATGTAAACAGGCATGCATTGTGAATCATACAGTACTCAATTCACATATAGCCAGAGAGGTAGATATGAGTCGCCTACCTGAAAAAACATCTTAGCACCTTCTGGTGACCAGCTTCAATTCAGAGAGCTTAAGAGCATAGTTTTCGGTATATATACACAACTCCCTGCCTATTATCTATACATACATTTTGCAATTATTATGATGATCAGTGTGACACCGGCTTTCCATGGAGGCTTTACATGACACCCTTTGACAAACTGTTATGTCAAGACGAGACCCAGGGGATCCCTGTAAACCTATGCACCTCTGTGCCTTCTGCTGGTTGGCTCCAAGAGGTCCCTGGTCACAAAAGCATGATTTAAGATTCGTTCTCCGTAAGTTTCCCATAGCCATGATGGAACAGCAACAAAGGAGCTAGAGGTGGCATTGGAGGAGAAAGATGAAGACAAGAGGGAAGAGAGATATAGGTGCAGAGGAGAGAAGGAGAGAAGAAATAAAAGAGGATGAAGAGGAATCAAAACATAGTCTTGATTATTGCAGGATAATGGTTTGTAAGACACTCAGGGTATAATCTCCTTTGCTCACAACACTCAGCCAGCTCCTTACCATCTATGGGTGGTGCCTTTCCTTCCCCAGGAACAGTGTGGGGCGCTGGAGGACAGGGCAAATGAAACATATAAGAAGCTGCAGCACCAACAGCACCCACCTCCAATCAGCAACAAGCCCCTGTTTAGCATGCCACACCCCCCATCCTGTAGCATTACTACTGCTCTTCCCCAGTCCTGACACCAACCTTCCCCCCAAAGAGGCCACCCCAGCATCAAAGGAATATTTACCCTAACTTTGATTCTAGCAGCCAACTGTTTTATTTGGGCACGTGAGATAGAGTTCAATTCCACTGGGTAGTCCCTGGGGACAGGAGGAACATATAAGGGATGAAAGTTTGCCTCCTGATGTTACTCCTGGAACTGTTCAGCTCTGCATCTCTCCTTCCTATGCATAAAGGCACAATTTAGTCAATAATAAATACAAGTGAATGAGGTAATGGAATTAATTATTTTGAAATACTTGCTGGATTTAATAGTATTGTGAACTCCTTGAAAAAACACCTGTACGATACTATAGCAGTGAAAAGTTATGTATGAAATAAGAGCACATTTTTCCATGTTCACATTCAATATTTCTGCACCTGAAATTATCTGGAGTATTGATCAATTAACTTACATGGTTGCTTTTGCAAAGGGATTCTGTATATTGCTACCATCTGTGGACCAACACTTTTTTAAAAGTACAATATCAGAAAAAATGGCATTGTAAACATTCTAAAAATGTTCCTAGGTATTCCAAGCTCTAAAACTTTACCATATTAGGTTTCATTAGAATTTGGAATGGAGTGAGCAGGGTGAATTGCTAAACCTTAGAAGATCAGGCAAAAGAAAAAATATCAAGTAAATCCCTATAAAAGAAATATCACATCCAGAAGCAACATGTCATTTTGCATCTTCCAAATACTTTGAAAAGAATAAAATGTGGTTTGGAAAGCAGAGTGGTATGTCTTTAAATTCCAGCTAAAGAATCAAGGAAGACCTATTTGTTTTCTTTTGTCTTTTCGCACAGCTTTTTCTGGATTGTTTTATAGATCTGTAAAGCCCTTTCAGACCATTTTGTATGACAGGCTAAATATGAAATTGTTATTTTTGTTGCTAGAATAAATGAGATAATCTGAAATGTTTTGTCTACAAAGGGAAATTCTAATCAATTTTCTATGGAATATGCAATAAATCCATGGGCAAGTAAACACATCATACTCCTTGGGTTGTGGGTTATGGATCAGTTGCTTCTGGTGGTGACTGACTGTGAAAGACTGTTTTCCTTCATACAATTTGGAGATTTGCTTTCCCTAAGTATTCTTGTGTAAGTGTCAGACTATAATGTCTTAACTAGCTGGGCTTCTCCCACTTTTACCCAAACCACAACTGCGAGGAAAAGAATAATTGGTGTGACTTTCAATAGGACTGGTGTTCTTAAGTCACTGAGGTGCTTTTGAAAATTTCTCCCATTGTCTATAAATATCCTTTTAGGAGGACCATACATTCTCCTTTTCTCTTGTACATATAACTCCAGTTAATACTAATGAGATAATATTTTTATAATTATACAATTTTAATATTAATTATCATTCTATTTGCATGATAAGAAAATAATTTGGTGACTCATTTGAGGAGAGTTCGACTCAGAGCACACCTACCATCAGCAATGTAGATTTATGTGGTAATCTGCAACATTGGAAATGGGAGAAAGAGCTGACACGCTTGTGGTACTGACATTTGGGCCATGATAAGACTGAAGACATCCCTTGGGGTCATTCTTGGCCCATAAAATTCCCTCAAACACCTGGATCTTGAAAGGAATTTTCCATCCATTCATGTCCCACTTTCCTATCAGGGAAATAGAATAAATGTAGGAACATGATTAAATACAGTACTTTTTTCTGCTGTTAGAACTATGCACATCTTTACTGTCTCTCCATCCTTTCCTCTCTTCTCATAAAGGGTGCTCCAGCACTCATAGCCTAAACAGTCTGCTCCTCCTTTCCTTGTAAACTTCCCCCAATAAAAATGTTATTTTATAGTTTAATTTAATCATATGTCTGTGTCATTTTGTACCAAGTGGCATACTAGATTCTTCTGGGATTATTCCTCTGGTTTAGTCAGGAATGACTCAACTCTTTCTTTTTTGTCCCATTGCAATATTTCATCTAGGAAAAGTGTTCAGCTTTATCATCTTGTTTACTTACCCACTGAGTAACAGGGAGAGAACCAGATGTACACTAGCCAGGTGAAATCCAGATCACATATGAAATACTTGCTCTGCTGACTTCAGGAGGTTGATTTTTAACCTGAGGACACCTTTGTAGGTACATTAAAAGCCTTTAAACTCCATCACCATTTTTCTCCATTACTACTGAAAACTTTATTATTCTTGCAGATTCTTACAGAATACTATTTTCTGCAATTTCATGCAATTTATTTTATAATCCATGTCCTACAAGCTCACAACCTCAATGGAATGTTTGACGCCCCTTTCCCCTCCTCCTCAGATCAATTATGTTGCTAATTTCTCTAGAACATCTCCAGAAACAGTTAACTCCTCTCTATTCACATGCTAAACCAGGTCCAAGGGCTTAATCATCCCTTGCCTTGATTTGTGCAATCTCCTCCCCACTTGGGTCATTGAGCAAGTAGGGAGCGAATGTTCACCTTTCCAATATAATACTATAAAAACACCAACTATTGCACGACCCATGATAAAATGCTGAGAGGTGACCACACTGCATCCCTCAGCTTTCTTCCACATCATCCCCATGCTTGGAATTGCCCTTTTGCCCCAGTCTGCCATGATTAATTCAAGTCACCCCTGAAGTCTTCCTTCTCCCTTGAGACCTATAAGCCTTAGCATTCCCCTCGCAGAAATGTTAACAAAATAAGTAAACATGTATTAAATAACATCACTACACATTAACTTGTTTTTTGTAGCATCCCATCCATTATTCTTTGATTGTTGTCTAATTAGTTTATATGCCCAGTGGGGCAGGAACTTGCCTTTTCTTTTGCTTGTAAAGGGCCTAGAACACATCAAGTATGAGATAAATGAAAAAATTAATAAAAACATACTTGTTAAATTAGCTATTGAGTTGTCAGAGAAAAAAAGCTTAGAGAAGCCAGAAAACTTGAAAAATTAACTGCAATGTCTCATAATATGAATGTCACTAAATGCACTCCTAATGCTTATCTCTAGTAACATGTAAAGTTTTTTTCAGAACTAATGCTTGTTTGGTTTTGACTATCTCTTACTTTTGGATGAATGCAGTGTCTGGATAGCCAATTAGACAGATTGCTTGAGATGTTCAAACAAACATGAGGAGAATCTAAGGGTTTCTGGAAAAGGGAAAGGCTTAATGTGAACATAAAAGTTACCAAGGCCTAGATTATGCTATTTAGACACAACCCTGAATTTGGTGAGGTGCTGGACTGCATAAGGAGGCATTCCCAGGAAACACAGCAGATAAAAATAAGATTTAGCATTTCTAGAATACTTTTCTTCCACATGTCTCAAAGTTGTGTAAAGATGTAAGTACTGCCCTCAGTTTATAGATAGGGAATGCAAGTCACAGAGAAGTTAAAGTCATACAGCAAGTCAAGACAGATCTGGGAACAGAACCTATAGATCTCCTGACCTAAGCCATTGGGCCACACCTATGATGTTATCTCTTTGTGGGGTTGGTCACCCCAACCCAGGCACCCAGACACACCAGTTGGTGTGTGGATAGTTGGAACCATGACCCTTTTTCTTCCTGATACCTTCAGCAAATTAGCGTGGGAGCAGTTCCTGTGCTGTCTTGAGCACAGGGACTGTGTTTCCATCTTGCCCTTAAATGAACTATGCAAGGGGTGGAAAGTTTTCCAGAATCACTGTTCATATGGCCAAAGATCCCAGCTGAGCACCACCTCCTGGCCACACACTAGACTGCTGTGAGGGAATCCAGCTGTATTCAGGTGTTTTAAGTCTCCAGAGCCTGAATGTAGCCCCAGTCTTAGGGTATGTCTACACTACGAAATTAGGTCGAATTTATAGAAGCCGGTTTTATAGAAATCGGTTGTATACAGCCGATTGTGTGTGTCCCCACATAAAATGCTCTAAGTGCATCAAGTCGGCGGACCGCATCCACAGTACCGAGGCTAGCGTCGACTTCCGGAGCGTTGCACTATGGGTAGCTATCCCACAGTTCCCGCAGTCTCCGCTGCCCATTGGAATTCTGGGTTGAGATCCCAATGCCTGAATGATGCAAAACAGTGTCGTGGGGGGTTCTGGGTACATGTCGTCAGGCACCTCCCCCTCCGTCAGAGCAACGGCAGACAATCGATTCGCGCCTTTTTACCTGGGTTACCTGTGCAGACAACATACCACGCCAAGCATGGAGCCCGCTCAGCTCAGCTCACAGTCACCATATATCCTCTGGGTGCCGGCAGACGTGGTACTGCATTGCTACACAGTAGCAGCTAATTGCCTTTTGGCAGTAGACGGTGCAGTATGACTGGTAGCCTTCATTGGCGATCTGGGTGCTGGCAGACGTGGGGCTGGCAGACGTGGGGCTGCATTGCACACAACAGCAGCCCCTTGCCTTTTAGTAGAAGATGGTATATTACGATTGGTATCCGTTGTCATCGTACTGCAGTGGCTGTCAATCATGGGCACCTGGGCAGTCTTGACGATGATGGCTATCAGTCGTAGTATGTTATTTTCTGCCAAGCGCCCAGTATTTTCTGCCAAGCACCCAGAAGATGCCGAGGGCTATCAGTCATGCTGCACCGTCGTCTGCCAGCTTAAGATATAAAAAATAGATTTGTTCTGTATTCATTTGCTTCCCCCTCCCTCCGTGAAATCAACGGCCTGCTAAACCCAGGGTTTTGAGTTTAATCTTTGGGGGGGGGGGGGCATTCTGTGTGACAGTTGTTTGTGTTTCTCCCTGATGCACAGCCACCTTTATTGATTTTAATTCCCCGTACCTGTATGCCATGTCGTCACTCTCCCCTCCCTCCCTCCCTCTCTCCCTCCATCAATCAGATACTAGTTTCGCGCCTTTTTTCAGACCAGACGCCATAGCACTGGGATCATGGAGCCCGCTCAGATCACCGCGGCAATTATGAGCACTATGAACACCACGCGTATTGTCCTGGAGTATATGCAGAGCCAGGACATGCCAAAGCAAAACCAGGACCAGCCGAGGAGTCGATTGCAGCACGGCGACAAGAGTGATGAGGAAATTGATATGGACATAGACCTCTCACAAAGTACAGGCCCCAGCAATGTGCAAATCATGGTGTTACTGGGGCAGGTTCATGCCGTGGAACCCCGATTCTGGACCTGGGAAACAAGCACAGACTGGTGGGACCGCATCGTGCTGCAGGTGTGGGACGATTCCCAGTAAGGGCACTTTCATGGAACTTTGTGACTTGCTTTCCCCTGCCCTGAAGCGCCAGAATACCAGGATGAGAGCAGCCCTCACAGTTGAGAAGCGTATGGCGATAGCCCTGTGGAAGCTTGCAACACCAGACAGCTACCGGTCAGTCGGGAATCAATTTGGAGTGGGCAAATCTACTGTGGGGGCTGCTGTGAACCAAGTTGCCAGGGCAATGAAAGACCTGGTGATATCAAGGGTAGTGACTCTGGGAAACATGCAGGCCATAATGGATGATTTTGCTGAAATGGGATTTCCAAACTGTGGTGGGGCGATAGACGGAACCCATATCCCTATCTTGGCACCGGAGCACCAAGCCATCGAGTACATAAACTGCAAGGGGTACTTTTCAATGCTGCTGCAAGCCCTGGTGGATCAGAAGGGACGTTTCACCAACATCAACGTGGGATGGCCGGGAAAGGTACATGATGCTCGCATCTTCAGGAACTCTGGTCTGTTTTGAAAGCTGGAGGAAGGGACTTTCTTCCCGGACCAGAAAATAACCGTTGGGGATGTTGAAATGCCTATCGTTATCCTTGGGGACCCAGCCTACCCCTTAATGCCATGGCTCATGAAGCCGTACACAGGCAGCCTGGACAGTAGTCAGGACCTGTTCAACTACAGGCTGAGCAAGTGCCGAATGGTGGTGGAATGTGCATTTGGACGTTTAAAAGCGCGCTGGCACAGCTTACTGACTCGCTCAGACCTCAGCGAAAAGAATATCCCCATTGTTATTGCTGCTTGCTGTGCACTCCACAATATCTGTGAGAGTAAGGGGGAGACATTTATGGCGGGGTGGGAGGTTGAGGCACATTGCCTGGCCGCTGATTACGCGCAGCCAGACACCAGGGCAGTTAGAAGAGCACAGCAGGGCGCGGTGAGCATCAGAGAAGCTTTGAAAACGAGTTTTGTGACTGGCCAGGCTACGGTGTGAGACTTCTGTTTGTTTCTCCTTGATGAACCCTCCGCCCCACCCGGTTCACTCTACTTCCCTGTAAACCAAAAACCCCACCTTCCCCTCCCCCTTCGAGCACTGCTTGCAGAGGCAATAAAGTCATTGTTACTTCACATTCATGCATTCTTTATTAATTCATCACACAACTAGGGGGATAATTGCCAAGGTAGCCCGGGATGAGTGGGGGAGGAGGGAAGGAAAAGGACACACTGCAGTGTAAAACTTTAACTCTTATTGAAGGCCAGCCTTCTGATGCTCGGGCAATCATCTGGGGTGGAGTGACTGGGTGGCCGGAGGCCCCCACACCGTGTTCTTGGGCGTCTGGGTGAAGAGACTATGGAACTTGGGGAGGAGGGCTGTTGGTTACACAGGGGCTGTAGCGGTGGTCTCTGCTCCTGCTGCCTTTCCTGCAGCTCAACCATACGCTGGAGCATATCAGTTTGGGAGTAGTTTTGTATCATTTGCAAATTTTGCCACTTGACTGTTTACCTCCTTTTCCAGGTCATTTATGAATATGTTAAATAGGACTGGGCCCAGTACAGACCCCTGGGGGACACCACTATTTACCTCCCTCTATTCTGAAAAGTGACCATTTATTCCTACCTTTTGTTTCCTATCTTTTGATCAGTTACCATTCCATGAGAGGCCCTTCCCTCTTACCGTACGACAGCTTACTTTGCTTAAGAGCCTTTGGTGAGGGACCTTGTCAAAGGCTTTCTGAAAATCTAAGTACACTATATCCACTGAATCCCTCTTGTCCACATGCTTGTGGACCACCTCCAAGAATTCTAGTAGATTGGTGAGGCATGATTTCCCTTTACAAAAACCATGCTGACTGTTCCCCAACAAATTATGTTCATCTATGTGTCTGACAATTTTGTTCTTTACTGTAGTTTCAACCAGTTTGTCTGGTACTGAAGTCAGGTTTACCAGCCTGTAATTGCCAGGATCACCTCTGGAGCCCTTTTAAAAAATTGGTGTCACATTAGCTATTCTCCAGTCATTTGGTACAGAAGCTGATTTAAATGATAGGTGACAAAGGACAGCTAGTAGTCATGCAAGTTCACATATGAGTTCCTTTAGAACTCTTGGGTGAATATCATCTGGTCCTGGTGACTTATTACTGTTTAGTTTATCAATTTGTTCCAAAATCTCTCTAATGACACCTCAATCTGGGACAGTTCCTCAGATTTCTCACCTAAAAGGAATGGCTCAGGTTTGGGAATCTCCCTTGCATTCTCAGCTGTGAAGGCCAATGGAAAGAATTCATTTCATTTCTCTGCAATGGCCTTATCATCCTTGAGTGCTCCGTTATAATCTCAATCATCCAGTGGCCCCACTGGTTGTTTAGCAGGCTTCGTGCTTCTGATGTATTTAAAACATTTTTTTTTTTTTTTTGCTATTACTTTTTGAGTCTTTGGCTAGCTGTTCTTCAAATTCTTTTTTGGCCTTCCTAATTGTAAGCAGGGTCTGAATGAATGCTTCCCTGACAACTAGCTGGGAGGGGAAGAGACTATGGGTGAGTTTATGTAAATACAGTTTTCTCCTGCTCTGTTTACATATTCGTCACTTACCACTGTGTCAAAGGATCAACTTTGGCTGGTGCTGGGTACAAATGACCTTAGTACTGAATGCAGGAGTAGTGAAATATGGTTACCAATGTTTTAATTATTGTAGGAATACAGGAGCCTCCCTCAGTTGAAAGAACCTTGTTAAGCAGGGGCTCGAATTTCAGAGCCCTGTGGAAGTAAGAGGGATGGGTATGGGTATCCCCAGTCAGGAGGCTGCATACCCTCAAGGGTACTCCCTTTACTGGTTTAACCTGTTCCTTCTCACTGTTCAAACAATAGAGCTAAACAGGTTTCATTAGGAGCCCCTTTGTTATTTTAAATGCCCAATCAGAGCTAAAATCAGTTGTGGTAGGACTGTGTTTCTGCCCCGCCTGCTAAGAGCTGAAAATTACTAAGAGACTGATGTGCAGAGGTCACAGAAGAGCGGCAGGTGGCAGCAGAAGGTAACTGACAGTCAGCTGGTGAATGAGTGGCTGATGAGCAGCCAGCAGGGCGGCTGGTGGAGAGGTGCGGTGAGAGCGGTGAGCAGGCATCCAGCAGGAGAGGCCAGCAGAGAGAGACGGTGGGCGAGTGCCTGAGCGGCGGAGAGAGTAAGATACCTCTTTACCCCACTCAGGTGGGGAGAGGAACTCTGCAGATGCACCTCTGAACTCTGAGTCTGCACTGGCCAAGGACAGCAACTGTGAGTGGGGTGAAGAGAAGGGTCGAGCATGTGAAAGGGACTTTTGTGTTGTTGGACTTAAAAACCTGAGGGGAAAAGGACACTGCCCAACCTACTTGGAGGTGGGTCTTTTACTCATGGTTAATGTTTATGAACCCTGTTTGTGGTGTTTTCCCAAATTAACGCTGAGTTACTTTCCTTCTTTAATTAAAAGTTTCTTTTCTACACTCAGACTCTGTGCTTGCGAGTGGGGAAGTATTGCGTCTCAGAGGTGCCCAGGGGTGGTGTGTAATTTTCCCAGGTTACTGGGCGGGGGCTCGAGCTGGCTCTGTGTTGTATCAATGGAAAGGAACCACTAGATATTGAACTTGGCCCTCGTTGCTGCTGGCTCCACCTGGCAGAAGGGTTACATAATTATATTTTTACCCTTCATTTGCCACAGTTTATGCTCCTTTCTATTTTCCTCACTAAGGATTTAACTTCCACTTTTAAAAGGATGCCTTTTTGCCTCTCACTGCTTCTTTTACTTTGTTGTTTATCCACGGTGGCACTTTTTTTGTTCTCTTACTATGTTTTTCAATTTGGGGTATACATTTCAGTTGAGCCTCTATGCAGCTTGCAGGGATTTTCACTTTTGGCACAGTGCCTTTTAATTTCTGTTTAACTAACCTCCTCATTTTTATGTAGTTCCCCTTTCAGAGAATACTACCATGGAGGTCCTGGGTTTCAATCTTTTACCTAGCAGCCTAAATTTGGCTCCAGGTCCTCTCTCCTTTCCTTCCCTATGTCATTGGTACCTACATGTACCATGACCACTGACTCCTCCCCAGCACTACACATAAGTCTATCTAGATGTCTCGAGAGATCCGCAACCTTTGCACCAGGCAGGCAAGTCACCGTGCGGTTCTCCCAGTTGTTGCAAACCCAGCTATCTATGTTTCTAATGATTGAATCGCCCATTACTAACACCTGCCTTTCCTAACACCTGACTGGACTTCCCTCCCCTGGAGAGGTATCATCAGTGCAAGAGGATACCACAGCCTCATTTGGAAGGAGGGTCCCAACTATGGGATCGTTTTCCTTTGCTCCAGTTGGATGTTCTCCTTCCCTGAGACTTTCATCCTCCTCAACAGCACAGAGGCTGTAAGACCAGGGGTGGGACCGTTCTCCTGTGTCCCGGAAAATCTCATCTATGTACCTGTCTGTCTCCCTTAGCTCCTCCAGTTCAGCCACTCCAGTCTCCAAAGCCCGTACATGGTCTCTGAGGGACAGGAGCTCCTTGCACCGAATGCACACATATGCCACCTGGCCATAGGGCAGGTAATCATACATGCTGCATTGGGTGTAATAAACTGGGTAGCCCCAACTCTGTTGCTGGACTTCTGCCTGCATTATCTTTTTACTCTTGAAGTTAGTTCCTTTCTTCATGTTTTGTTTTTATCTGGGGTGTTTTTGGCTTTAAGTTTAAGGAATGTTAAGTGTATCTAGCCCCCCCATTCCCCTTCCCCTCTAAACTCCCTCACAAAACTCTCCTGTTAGCAACTCCCTCACAAAACTCAGCCGTTAGCCACTCCTGTTCGCTAGCTCCTCTGGTCGCTTATTAGCAGGCTTTTTAAAGCCCTGGCCTTCCTGAGTAGCCCTGCCCCCTGGTTAAAGGTTGATGGGTGCTAAAGGGCTTAAAGGGATCAAAGCCTCATTAAGAAGCTCTCAGCCTTGCCTATCTGGCCGCTAGGCTCAGCACACACATGGTCAGCACATGATCCCCGAAACAAACAGACCTCACGGTATATTTCAGTCAAGCAGCAAGCACACCACAAACACTCACACTATACTTTTGGTGCTAGAGAGTGTGCATGAACAACACTATGAAATATATACTATAGTGTACTATGAACTCCAGTAGCTATACCTGGGTCACCTCCATGACAACCCAAATCTTCCAGTTTGAATCTCTTTCACTTCCCAATTCACATGCCAGAAGACTGACTATGTTATTCCATGTCATCACTGAGTTAAACTACTGTACAATGGCTCAGTAGGCAATGCCACTAACATATGCAGGTACAATATAATGTTAATATCTGTTATTTCATTTCTGATATTACAAATAATAAAAAGTTTGCATTACAGTAAGTGTAATTATTTTACCTACTCGCTCTACAGTTTACTGAAATATTTATATTAGTATATAATTCTAGATACACATGTGAACTGAAAAAGATTATAAAAAACTAATATTGTTTTACATTTGTGATGACCTCAGTGGGTAATAGACCTGTTGATAACACACCTAGATACAAACTTTAATGGACAAACAGGGTCTGGGATAATTTCTCCAGGATACCTAGACTGTCCAGCTGTAATTGTCACAACCTCTCCCCTATTTACTGATCTGTATTGCTTCAGTAAAATACAGCTAAGAAGGACATCTATTAATGGTCAGAAATGTGAATTTAAAAGATCAGTGCAGCTGTGACGCTTTTTGCAGTTTTGGCTTATTGCTTATGTTATCTTCAAAAGGGAGTTCATTTCTAAAGAATTCCCGTAAAACATCTTGGAACCCCTATAATAATTCCTGCTATTTGAGCTCTCTGCTTTAATTATTGGCATAGCCATGTACCAGTAACAATCCCATTAAATAAACAAAGAGAGTATGAGAGGTTGGTGCTGGTCCAAGTTTTGTGGGTTTGAAAACAATTTATTCAATTTGCAATAACTGTGGCTATCTTAAAAAAAAAACCAGAAAAGACATATTTTTAAAAACTAAGTTTTTAAAACCATAAATACACTTTGCTTAGGGATGTGTTGACATTTTGTTGTGTGTATCTGCACATGATCTGAGCTGGATGAGCTATGTGAACTGGGCTTCATCAAACAGTCTCAGAGCATTGTCTGAAATTTTCAAATGGAACATAACCAATCTGAATGCTTTCCCTGTTCAACAGAAGCCAAGAGCATTGGGCAGGGCTTTTAAAAAATGTTTAATGCAGCAAAGTATAGGATGAGTGATGATAAGCTATAAAATCCTAGTTATGTGGCACCATGGCAGCTGGAAGCATACCAAGTTTCTCTTTGCTTGTGCATATGTGGATTCTAGAGGAGCCCCAGTTTGGCACTTCCTGGCCTAAACCCTGCTGTTCAGGAACCAGTGAGGAACCTCTGGATTGGATGGAGCATCAGGAGTCAGCAATTTGTCTTAGCAGGGCATTCTTGGATATGTATTCATTTATGTAGATTTTTGTTTCTAATATACACCTATCATTTCGCAATAGAGAGGAGCCCTGGCCAGGAGTACGACTTCAGTGGAGGGTGAGACATAATGAATTTACAAAAATGCTAAACCTTTGAAGTTGAGGATGATTTACATTTTAGATGTGTTTTATTATATTTTTTTTGCCAAGTTTAGCTATGTTTCTTGTTAAAACAGCTGCATAGTTTGAGTGTTGATACAACAGAATACTATTTAAAACGTATGGTACAGTTCCTAAGAGGTCGTTAGGAGTCATTAGGTGTAGCTTTGAAGATCTGGGCTTATACATCATTTAATGCCAGGTCAGGTCAGCGTGAGACTCAATACAATCCACACTATTTGTGTGAAACTGACTTGTGCTCTGACCCATGCTATGGAGACTCAGTAGTAGGACACAGCTGGGGTCTGTTAGCAAAGCTTACGTGCTACTTGTTCCACTGTTCCAGATTTGGAGGAAGAGAAGTACCTTTGCTATGTGGCTGAGTATGGTATTAGCTGATCCTGGTATCCAATCCAGGAATTCGTTTCTGGAATTGATCTGACCCTAACTTGTGGCTCTTGAGAAGGACTTTGTTAAAAATGGTCGTGGTGAACTGTCCAAAAATATAAATATGGCTTAGTAAGGGGTTCAGTTTTTTGATTTAGTTGACTTAATGTTAACTGTATATATTCCCCTCCTCCCACCATGCATACTTGTTTAATTTTAAATGCGCCTTTTAGTTCATTGGAGAGATCATTTTACTGATCCTCCGAAAAATTCTAAAGCCAGTGCTACTAAGGAGAATCATTCCTGTTTAGCTATTCCCAGGGCTTGTTGTTCAACTCAGGGAAATTAAATAGACTGCAGTGAAGAGGTATTGGACTTGGGGAGCAATGAAGGCTGGATACGGGAACACCAGTGGGCTAGGAGGAATACTTTGCTTTGACTACAAGCATGCTTAGATGATAAGATCTATGGGACAGGCACCATATTTTTGTTATGTGTGGGTACACTGCAGAGTACAACGGGCCCTGATCTCTGACTGTGACTTCTTGACATGACCAAACTACAAATAATAATCAAAAAAGAGGAAATATGGATGGAAGATGGGACACCACACACCTTCATGGCAAAGGAAACAAATATATGACCCGACACAAAACCTACAGAAGCCAATAGAAAGGCTTCCATTGACTTTGCTTGGCTTTGGATCATGCCCAGAGAGCATGTTGATGCTTGGGTATTGGTTGTTTTACATTGTGGGAAGGAATGCAAAAAAAAAACAAAAACAAAAAGTTGCAGTCCCAGCATAGTCTTCCCTTCTGAGTATTGTTTATGGTACTCCCTAGATCCATCTCTACTCCCTAGATCCATCATTTAATTTAAATTACCATTCCCACCTCCCTACACACATACACATAAACTAAAAAAGTACACAAATGGGGGAGAAAACTTAATATTATTAAAAAATGCAATTAATATGGTTGCATTGGCCATTGGCAACAACAAGTGTGAGAAAAAGTATCTGCCATCTGTTTATCTTGAAGCTGCATCTTCTGAATGACAAGAAGAGGAATGAGAAGCAAAGTATATTACTGTCCGTACCACCATGAGTTATGAAAATGACATATGGTGTGCTCTGTAGACAAGTCAGCAGTGGCACACAGGGAGCTGGATGTATTTTCCAGCTGGGTGTCTGATTTTCCATCTCAGTCACACAGCTTCATTTGTTACAGAGATGGGGAGAGATTATTCCACGTAGTATATCCCTAATGATGACCACCTTCCTTCTATGACAAGCTCAGTATTCTAGAGAAAGCCATTCCTTCCATATTCTACTATTTTCATTATAAGATGTACCTTTAGAAGCCCTGCTGAGGAGATTATTATGGGTACAATTTGCCAGGTGTGCAAAGAGTTGTGCGAAGAAATTTTCCAAAAGGAAAAATACCTATATTTTGCAAAAAGTAAAGGATAGGGCCCAGAGTTATATGCCTCCTTCTGAACTCTGAAAAGGGAAAATATTCAGAGGGATACCTATTTTCAGGGCCCCATGTACTCTGTGCCACAATGAGACCTGACTGAATGGCTGATGTCCCTGAATTCTTTGGCACCATTAGTTTATCACCACAATACCCCCTTTATTCCCACCCCTCCACACCCACACAAACTATGGCTCATACTTAACAATACTAATTGACATACAGTTTGTTGATGATTATTTTCAAAGATTTGCTTTTTATTCTGCTCTCCCGTCAGCCTGGTTCCACTCCCCAGGTGCCTTCTTCCATGACATTGTTCAGGTGATCCAGCTCAGAACCTCCTTCTCCTCATGTGCACTGGGGAAGGAAGGAGTTTGTAGTTGGCTTTAATGACTCATTTCCTTGACACCTGCAGCATTCTCCTTACTGCCAACCTCATCAAATTAAATCTCTGACTCCCACCATCCCTGACTGCAGACTGGATGTCAGCCCTATCATGCCAACCCACTGCTGTCCAGCTCCCTGAAACAGTGCAGGGACATTCACTGAAATCCAATTAAGTCATCCTTGTGGAGAAAGCCAAAGAGCAAGAGACTCCTTTGGGCAGGTTCTGGCAGGGCAGAGCAACAGGAAAAAAAATCACCTCAGACTCTTGGTGGCAATAAAATGATGAATTCTGCAGAAAGAATGCTAAATTTTATGGCAATTTGTGAAGATGCCAGATTCATGGCTGTAGAGCCATGGCATTCTCAGGGCCCTAGTTAAGATGAATGGAGCAGTTCACACCTCTGAGAGTTATTGCATCAGGCTCTGCAGGTTCAGGCAGACATCACTACATTGCACATACTTGGTTCACATTTGTACGGTTATCTTTGTAACCATAAGGGCAAAAACATCATAAAAAAATGAAAAGCTCAGATTCTGTGGCAAGGTGTAGGTTCCATGGCAAATTCTGCTGCCTTGAAATCGTGGACTATATGGACCCCTGCTTATGTTCCACATGGATACACATTTAACCAGCACAAAAACTGAACTGAGAGAACAAACACCAATTCAGCTACAACTAAATGACCTAACTCCTGCTTGTGTAAAAATCTGTCACAATTTGCATTAGATATTCCAACATCCCCACCTGGGGTTTGTATCTGGAACATCACTGCTCTGCTTTGGTCTCTTGTTTAGTCGCAAGATTGTTAGTGGATTTCTTCCTACAACCATAGCAGCTAATAATAGGAAGTACAATGCTGCAGAGCGTCAGTTCACATTTTACATTATGCTGTGTAATGACTGCCATTATTCTTTTACACACATGAAATATTTTAAAATGTTCACCTTTCCAAGCCACTAACTCAGGCACATGCAATGTTATTTATTTGTTACAGTATTAACTGGGGGTCCCATCTGAGATATGGGATACATGTGTGCTAGACGCTGTACAAACAAATAATAAGAGAAAGTCCCTGCCCCCAAGAGCTTACAATCTAAATAGATGAAACAGCCAGAGCTTGAGAGGGGAACAAGAGGTGTATATATAGAGAGAAAATGACTGGCTCAAGATCACACAGCAGAGACAAGAATAGAACTGACATTGCTTTATTCCCAGTCCACTTCTCCTCTAGAGCAGTGGTTCCCAAACTTGTTCCGTCGCTTGTGCAGGGAAAGCCCCTGACGGGCCGGGCCGGTTTGTTTACCTGCCGCGTCCGCAGGTTCTGCCAAGCGCGGCTCCCAGCGGCTGCGGTTTGCTGCTCCAGGCCAATGGGAGCTGCTGGCAGCGGTGCAGGCCGAGGGACGTACATTTGTAAAAATGCTTTTTTTTTTTTCAAGAGACCAACTGAGCACTCCACTTACAAAGGAGTTCAGAATTGGCTGAATGTATCATTAGTTTACATGGGATGATTATGGCAATTGAATCCCAACGGTGGGGCTGAAAATCAATGCAGGGTAGGTTTTATATAGCCACACTCCCTTCTGCTCCAGACAGACTAACTTTGCAGCTCACAGAGAGCCATGCTGTCAACAGCAGTTTAACTCTCTCTGCACAGCTTTAGACAGGCGAAGGATTACCTCACTGGTGCAGCTGGGACTGAGAATGTGGTGGGCAGTGTTTTACAGACAACTTGTCCTCACTTTGCAGGCATGTAAATGACTATATAGGGCACAAAGCAGTGAAGAACTGATACGTCTCCTTCTTAATATTTGGGTGTGGGGAGTGAGGGAAAAATAATGAAAAATGTAGAGCCCAATTCACTTACACTCGTATAAATCAGAAGTATCACATTGAAAGCAATGGTGTTACACCACTGCAATAATAGTGCAAGTAAAATTGGAATCAGTCCCTTAAAGTATTCTTTAGGCCCTCAAATTCCCTTTGCTTCATCATTTTAACCACACCTTCTTTCCGCCATTTTGTTTGCTTTCTCCAAAACATAAATATTTTATATTCTCTCAGCCTCTGTGTGGCTAGTTCTAGACGGAAAGGCATTTTGCTGTGCTGTTCTCATTCAGTTGCAATATGTGCTACGTGTCCTGGGCTAGATCCTCATCTGGTGTAAATCACTGTAACTCTATTTATGTTAATGGAGCTATGCCAATTTGCACCAGCTGAGTTTCTGACCTTTGAAGCAAGTTCTGCATTAAGCTCACCTTATTTGCACTGATGTCCTCCCAGAAGAATTCCATTCTGAGAGGTCATCATACAAGACTCTTGTTCTGATCTAAGCATGACATTTTGTTTAATCAGCCCCAGAGAATATCTCTGCTACTAACATCGGAGCACACAAAAGCCCAG
This sequence comes from Trachemys scripta elegans, assembly GCF_013100865.1. Lineage (NCBI taxonomy): Eukaryota > Metazoa > Chordata > Testudines > Emydidae > Trachemys > Trachemys scripta. The sequence goes on from NC_048298.1 coordinate 305,428,911, forward strand.
CAAAGGTTGGAAGAGGAGCTAAAAAAAAAGTGCCATGAAAGAGAATCATGGCAAAAGTTGTGCTTTGAATCTGGAAGCCTCTCACACTGCAACCAAGTGCAATGCCATCAAACCACAAGAAAGGCATTTCTTTGTTATGCATTTAGGTTCAGATGGCCAAATACAGCTCTTATCCACCCCAGAGTAACCTATTTGCTTCACTGGGATTGTATCAGTGTGAAAGCAGTATTTGAGTCATGACTTGATCATATTTATTAACACGCAAACAGAATAAAGTCCAGACCAGTAATATATGTATTTGGTGCATTAAAAGGGCCAATTTCACAAAATAAAAACATTTATGAGCTAGCTGGGAGGAAGAATTTAACCAGAAAAATGTGAATGATAATTGGGAATTGTTTAAAAATACTTTGCTAAACACCCAAAAAAAATCACAATTCCACCAATGAGCAAGAAGACTGTATTGGCTAGAGAGGAAGTAAAGGCAGCTATAATGTGTGAGTGTGTGTGTGTGTGTGTGTGTGTGTGTGTGTGTGTGTGTAAGTAAAAAACAACGAATAGAAGAAAGGGGAAGTTGATAGTAATGAATACAAATCAGAAGCTAGGAATAGTAGAAAATTGGTAAGAGAAGCAAAGGCACACAAGGAGAAATCTATGGTCAGCAGAGTTAAGGATAATAAGAAGGATTTTTAAAGTATTTTGATATCAAAAAGAATCCTGACAATGGTATTTGTCAATTTCTAGATGGAAATAGTAGAATTATCAATAATAATGCAGAAAAGACAGAAATATTCAATAAATATATCTATTCTTTATTTGGGAAAGAAACAGTTGATATAGTTATATCGTATGATATTACTCTGTCCATTCCACTAGTATCTCAGGACTATGCTATGATAAACAGCATCTACTAAAGTTAGATATTTTTGAATAAGCAGGTTCCAGATAATTTGCACCCAAGAGTTTTAAAAGAGTTGGCTGAGTAGCTCACTGGACATTAATGCTGCTTTTCAATAAGTCTTAGAACACTGGGGAAGTTCCAGAAGACTGGAAGAAAGCTTATGTTGTTCCAATATTTAAAAAGGGTAGGTGGGATGACCCAGATAATTTTAAGTCTGTCAGTCTGACACTGATCCTATGCAAGATAATCGTGCAGCTGATTTGGGATTCAATTAATAAAAAACAAAAAGCAGGGTAATCTAGTTAATGCTAATCAAGATGAGTTTATGGAAAATAGCTCCTGTCAAACTAACCTGATATCTTTTTTATGAGTTTACGAGTTTGATTGATAAAGATAATAGTGTTGATATATCAGAGGGGTAGCCGTGTTAGTCTGAATCTGTAAAAAGCAACAGAGGGGTCCTGTGGCACCTTTAAGACTAACAGACGTATTGGGAGCATAAGCTTTCGTGGGTAAGAACCTCACTTCTTCAGATGCAAGACTTCTTGCATCTGAAGAAGTGAGGTTCTTACCCATGCAAGAAGTCTTGCATCTGAAGAAGTGAGGTTCTTACCCACAAAAGCTTATGCTCCCAATACTTCTGTTAGTGTTGATATAATAAACGTAGACTTTCGTAAGGCATTTGACTTAATGCCGCATGGCATATTGATTTAAAAACCAGAATGATGTAAAATTAACAGAGCACCATTAAATGGATTTCAGGCTGGCTAATTAATAGATCTTAAAATATAATTGTAAATGGAGAATCATCATCCAGCTGGTGTGTTTCTAGTGACGTCTTGCACTGATCAGTTTTTGGCCCTACGCTATTTAACCTTTTCATCAATGATCTAGAAGAAAATATTAAACCACCACTGATAACGTTTGCAGATGACACAAAAAATGGCTAAATAATGACAAATAAGTGGTAAATAATGAAGAGGATAGCTCAATCTGGATTGCTTGGTAAGCTGGGTACAAGCAAACAATATGAGTTTGAACATAGCTAAATGTAAGTGTATACATCTATGAACAAAGAATGTAGGCCTTATTCTATCCTGGGCAGCAGTGACTTGGAAAAAGATTGGGGGTTCATGGTGGGTGATCAGCTGAACGTGAGCTCCCAGTGCAATCATGTGGCCAACAGAGCTAATGTGATCCTTGGATGTATAAACAGGGGAATCTTGAGTAGGAGTAGCGAGGTTATTTGACCTTTGTATGTGGCACTGGTGCGACTGCTGATGGAATACTGCATCCAGGTCAGGTGTCTACAATTCAAGAAGGATGTTGATACATTGAAGAGGGTTAGAAAGAGCTACGGGAATGATTAAAGGATTAAAATATATACCTTATGGTGACAGGAGCTCGATCTAGTTAGCTTATCATGATTAAGGGGTGACTTTGTTACAGTCTGTAAGTACCTACATGGGGAACAAGTATTGGAAAATAGGGACTTCAATCTAGCAGAGAAATATGTAACACAATCCAAAGGCTGGAAGTTGTAGCTAGACAAATTCAGACCGGAAATGAGGCATGAATTTTTAACTGTGAATGTAATTAACCATTGGGACAATTTACTGTGATGGATTCTCCATCCCTGGCAATTTTTAAATCAAGATTCAATGTTTTTCTAAAATATATGCTCTAGGAATTAATTTGGGGAAGTTCTATGGCCTGTGTTATACAGGTCAGACTAGGGCTAGGTCTACACTGGGGTGGGAGGGTTGACCTAAGATACGCAACTTCAGCTACACGAATAGCATAGCTGAAGTCAGTGTATCTTAGGTCAATTTATCTGGCCATGAGGACGGCGGTGAGTTGACCGCTGCCGTTCTCCCGTCGACTCCACTTCTGCCTCTCGCCCTCGCCGCAGTAGAGTTCCGGAGTCGACAGCAGAGTGATCGGGGATCGATATTATTGCATCTACACTAGACACAATAAATCGATCCCCGATAGATCTATCACTACCCGGCAATCCAGTGGGTAGTGTAGACGTACCCTAGAAGATTACAATGGTTTCTTCTGACCTTGGAATCTATGAATCTATGTAAAGTTGGCTTTGAGGGCTCATTTAAGCAGGTGACCATCTACATATAATATAAAAAGAGAAAAGGTTGAAAGTGGCTGTGAATTGTGATAAGAATATAAAGCATTTTCACCCTGGATAACACTGATTAATATTGTAAAATCCATATTTGAGATTAATTAGGGTGTTTCTCTTTATTCATCATCTCTTTCCTCTTCCTCTTCCCTTCCTCACTGAAATTCACTAGATTTAACAAGTCATGTCACAGAAGAAATCAAAATACTCTTCTAGTCTCTGATATGTGGTGAACAGGACAGGGCAGAAAAGGAACATGAGTATCCTTACTTTTGAAAGTACTCAGTCTTCCAAACTGGTTCTACCCATCTTTGCATGGTGAATTGTTTTCAGTGGCCCTTGAGGTAATCTAACAGCTTGGTGGAAGGTTTAGTCCTCCACACATTAAGGGAGTTGGAATAGCAAATTATTTTACTGATTATAACATTTTTAAGGTGAACACTTTGCTAATCCTAAATGATACCAGCTAGGTATAACTAAGATTTGTCTTAGTTGAGGAGTCTTCTGGGAGGATATTGGATGTTGTAATGACTATTACCAAATGAAATGAATAGAGGTATGTCAGTTAACACCCGCTGAGTATCTGGGTCTACATCTTTAAAAATATTTTTCAGGCAGATTTTCCAGTCAAGGCATTAAAATGCAAAATCATGGTAGTTGCACGAGAAAAAAGGGGAGACTGGGCTAGAGGAGAAATATGGATTGAAAATAATTTGCACACATTGACTGAAAGACAACTATCCTGCATTTAAAAGACTTTTCTTAACTTGTGCACGAAAAACAGGAACAAAGCTTTCCAAAGCAAGAAATACAGTTCAGAATGGACAGAGGAAACATATAATATACATTTCATAAGAGAAAGAGAAATATTTAATAAGAGACAGATGTCTTCAGAGAGGACATTTATGTAAATACCTTTGTGATATTGCAATGAATGAGCTAACACCATTAAGATCCAAAGGATCACAGACTGTAACTGGGAGAACATGAGATGCCTAAAAAAGGAAGAGAGCAAGTAAACTACCTGAGAAACTACAGACTGATTCTGACATGCTGGTCAGCCACAACAACTAGAGGGGAGAAAGGAGAATGCATTCTCTTAGCATTCAAAGTTGTACTTCTTTATTACAGGTGAATCCAAGATACACCTAGCTAACTGAACTCTTGCTACGTGTTAGACAAGACATACTATGCAGAGAGGTTGTTCCTGACCACCCCCTACTAACCTTTCCCCTGTCCTCATGACTGGAGAAGTGCTAACAGGTCACTTCACCTTGAATGGTCCCTTGAAATACGTGTTAACTACCTATTCAAAACAATCGGTTCCATCTTGTATCTAGCTGTGACACTCCGAGTACATTTCCCAGACCTGAAGAAGAGCTCTGTTTGGCTTGAAAGCTTGTCTCTCTCACCAACAAAAGTTGGTCCAATAAAAGATATTATCTGGGACTTTTCAGCTTAGAAAAGAGTCAACTAAGGGGGGATATGATGGAGGTCTATAAAATCTTGACTGGTGTGGAGAAAGTAAATAAGGAAATGTTATTTACTCCTTCGCGTAACACAAGAACTAGGGGTCCCCCAATGACATGAATAGACAGCAGGTATTAAACAAACAAAAGGAAGTATTTCACACAATGCAGTAAACCTGTGGAACACATTGCCGGGGGATGTTGTGAAAGCCAAAACTACAACAGGGTTCAAAAAAGAACTAGATAAGTTCACGGAGGATAGGTTCATCAATGGCTATTAGCCAGGATGGGCAGGGATGCAACACCATTCTCTGAGTGTCCCTAGCCTCTGTTTGTGTGAAGCTGGGAGTGGATGACAGGGGATGAATCATGCGATTGCCTGTTCTGTTCATTCCCCTTGAAGCACCTGGCACTGGCCACTGTTGGAAGACAGGATACTAAGCTAGATACTAAGCCAGTAAGCTACTGGTCTGACCCAGTATGGCCGCTCTTATGTTCTTACCTCGCCAACAATGTCATACTATGCAGAGATCATTTCTTTTGCATTTGTTTTTCTTTCTAATCTTAAGAAATCATGTTTATTAATATTGAAGCCTTGGGCTCTTGTTTGAGAATTTCACACAGACTGTCCCAGGGAAGTGAAATAACCCTCACTCTATAAGAGGAGATAGTGAGCAAAGGGAGGGGGGCCTTCACCATTTGGGATTTTGGGTTAAAGAATAACAGACTAAAGCCCTGATCTTGCAAACATGCATTTAACTCTATGCATGTGAGTAATCTAATCTAAACTATCTATGGGTATGTCTACACTACGAAATTAGTTCGAATTTATAGAAGCCGGTTTTATTGAAATCGGTTGTATACAGCCGATTGTGTGTGTCCACACAATACAATGCTCTAGGTGCTCTAGTCGGCGGACCGCGTCCACAGTACGAGGCTAGTGTCGACTTCCGGAGCATTGCACTATGGGTAGCTATCCCAGAGCTATCCCACAGTTCCCGCAGTCTCTGCCGCCCTTGGAATTCTGGGTTGAGATCCCAATGCCCGGATGATGCAAAACAGTGTCGCGGGCGGTTCTGGGTACGTGTCGTCAGGCCCCTCCCTCCCCCGTCACAGCAACGGCAGACAATAGATTCGCGCCTTTTTACCTGGGTTACTTGGGTTACCTGTGCAGACAACATGGAGCCCGCTCAGCACAGCTGAGCTCACCGTCACCATATGTCCTCTGGGTGCCGGCAGACGTGGGACTGCATTGCTACACAGCAGCAGCTGCTAACTGCCTTTTGCTTCCCCTTCCTCCGTGAAATCAATGGCCTGCTAAGCCCAGGGTTTCCAGTTTAATCTTTGGGGGGACCATTCTGTGTGACAGTTGTTTGTGTTTCTCCCTGTTCCTGTACCTGTACGCCATGTCGTCACTCGGCCCTCCCTCCCTCCCGCCCTCCTTCTCCTGGTCCATCAGATACTACTTTCGCGCCTTTTTTCTGACCAGGCGCCATAGCTAGCACTGGGATCATGGAGCCCGCTCAGATCACCGCGGCAATTATGAGCACTATGAACACCACGCGCATTGTCCTGGAGTATATGCAGAGCCAGAACATGCCAAGGCGAAACCCGGACCAGGCGAGGAGGCGATTGCAGCACGGCGACGAGAGTGATGAGGAAATTGACATGGCCATAGACCTCTCACAAGGCACAGGCCCCAGCAATGTGGAAATCATGGTGTCACTGGGGCAGGTTGATACCGTGGAACGCCGATTCTGGGCCCGGGAAACAATCACAGACTGGTGGGACCGCATCGTGCTGCAGGTCTGGGACGATTCCCAGTGGCTGCGAAACTTTCGCATGCGTAAGGGCACTTTCATGGAACTTTGTGACTTGCTTTCCCCTGCCCTGAAACGCCAGGATACCAAGATGAGAGCAGCCCTCACAGTTGAGAAGCGCGTGGCGATAGCCCTGTGGAAGCTTGCAACGCCAGACAGCTACCGGTCAGTCGGGAATCAATTTGGAGTGGGCAAATCTACGGTGGGGGCTGCTGTGATCCAATTTGCCAGGGCAATGAAAGACCTGGTGATAGCAAGGGTAGTGACTCTGGGCAACGTGCAGTCAATAGTGGATGGTTTTGCTGAAATGGGATTCCCAAACTGTGGCGGGGCCATAGACGGAACCCATATCCCTATCTTGTCACCGGAGCACCAAGCCACCGACTACGTAAACCGCAAGGGGTACTTTTCAATGGTGCTGCAAGCCCTGGTGGATCACAAGGGACGTTTCACCAACATCAACGTGGGATGGCCGGGAAAGGTACATGATGCTCGCGTCTTCAGGAACTCTGCTCTGTTTCGAAAGCTGGAGGAAGGGACTTTCTTCCCGGACCAGAAAGTGACCATTGGGGATGTTGAAATGCCTATCGTGATCCTTGGGGACCCAGCCTACCCCTTAATGCCATGGCTCATGAAGCCGTACACAGGCAGCCTGGACAGGAGTCAGGACCTGTTCAACTACAGGCTGAGCAAGTGCCGAATGGTGGTGGAATGTGCATTTGGACGTTTAAAAGCGCGCTGGCGCAGCTTACTGACTCGCTCAGACCTCAGCGAAAAGAATATCCCCATTGTTATTGCTGCTTGCTGTGCGCTCCACAATATCTGTGAGAGTAAGGGGGAGACCTTTATGGCGGGGTGGGAGGTTGAGGCAACTCGCCTGGCCGCTGATTACGCGCAGCCAGACACCAGGGCGGTTAGAGGAGCACAGCAGGGCGCAGTGCGCATCAGAGAAGCTTTGAAAACGAGTTTTGTGACTGGCCAGGCTACTGTGTGAAACTTCTGTTTGTTTCTCCTTGATGAACCCTCCAACCCCCCCCCCCCGACCCGGTTCACTCTACTTCCCTGTAAACCAACCACCCCACCCCACCCTCCCCTCCCCTCCCGCTTGCAGAGGCAATAAAGTCATTGTTTTTTCACATTCATGCATTCTCTATTAGTTCCTTACAGAGGTAGGGGGATAATTGCCAAGGTAGCTGGGATGGGTGGGGGAGGAGGGATGGAAAAGGACACACTGCATTTTAAAACTTTAACTCTTATTGAAGCCCAGCCTTCTGATGCTTGGGCGATCATCTGGGGTGGAGTGACTGGGTGGCCGGAGGCCCCCCCACCGTGTTCTTGGGCGTCTGGGTGAGGAAGCTATGGAACTTGGGGAGGAGGGCTGTTGGTTACACAGGGGCTGTAGCGGCGGTCTCTGCTCCTGCTGCCTTTCCTGCAGCTCAACCATACGCTCGAGCATATCACTTTGATGCTCCAGCAGACGGAGCATTGCCTCTTGCCGTCTGTCTGCAAGCTGACGCCACCTATCATCTTCAGCCCGCCACCTCTCCTCTCGTTCATGTTGGGCTTTTCTCATCTCCGACATTGACTGCCTCCACACATTCTGCTGTGCTCTATCAGCCTGGGCGGACATCTGCAGCTCCGTGAACATCTCGTCCCTCGTCTTACGTTTTCTCTTTCTAATGTTCACGAGCCTCTGCGAAGGAGAAACATTTGCAGCTGGTGGAGGAGAAGGGAGAGGTGGTTAAAAAAGACACATTTTAGGGAACAATGGGTACACTCTTTCATTACAAGGTCGCATATTTCGGCTTGCAGGCAGCCATCGTAGGCCACAGTGTTTTGGCTTTTTTAACCTTCTTAACATGTGGGAAAGGTTGCAAACAGCAGCGCATTTCCCATATCAAGGATGAATTGGGTTGTCCATTTAAAATGGGGTTTCAATGTGAAAGGAGGGGGCTGCGGTTTCCCGGTTAACATGCGGCACAAACACAAGTAAACCACCCCCCCCACACACACACGATTCTCTGGGATGATCACTTCACCCCTCCCCCCCCACCGCGTGGTTAACAGCGGGGAACATTTCTGGTCAGAAGAGCAGGAACGGGCGCCTCTGAATGTCCCCCTTAATAAAATCACCCCATTTCAACCAGGAGAGCTTTCTGGAGATGTCCCTGGAGGATTTCCGCTCCATCCCCATACACGTTAACAGACTTGCTTGCTTTTTTTTTGTAATGTTTACAAATATTTACAAAGTTACACTCACCAGAGGTCTCCTGTGTGCCCTGAGGGTCTTGGGTGAGTTCGGGGGTTACTGGTTCCAGGTCCAGGGTCACAAACATATCCTGGCTGTTGGGGAAACCGGTTTCTCCGCTTCCTTGCTGCTGTGAGCTACCTACAGTACCTCCATCGTCATCTTCCTCGTTCCCCGAACCGTCTTCCCTGTGTGTTTCTCCAGTGAGAGAGTCATAGCACACGGTTGGGGTAGTGGTGGCTGCACCCCCTAGGATCGCATGCAGCTCCGCGTAGTAGCGGCAAGTTTGCGGCTCTGCCCCGGACCTTCCGTTTGCTTCTCTGGCTTTGTGGTAGGCTTGCCGTAGCTCCTTAATTTTCACGCGGCACTGCTGTGTGTCCCTGTTATGGCCTCGGTCCTTCATGGCCTTGGAGATCTTTTCTAATACTTTTCCATTTCTTTTACTGCTACGGAGTTCAGCTATCACTGCTTCATCTCCCCATATGGCGAGCAGATCTCGTACCTCCCGTTCGGTCCATGCTGGAGCTCTTTTGCGATCCTGGGAGGACTCCATCACGGTTACCTGTGCTGATGAGCTCTGTGTGGTCACCTGTGCTCTCCACGCTGGGCAAACAGGAAATGAAATTCAAACCTTCGCGGGTCTTTTCCTGTCTACCTGGTCAGTGCATCTGAGTTGAGAGCGCTGTCCAGAGCGGTCACAATGAAGCACTGTGGGATAGCTCCCGGAGGCCAATAACATCGAATTCCGTCCACACTACCCCAATTCCGACCCGCAAAGGCCGGTTTTATCGCTAATCCCCTCGTCGGAGGTGGTGTAAAGAAACCGGTTTAAAGGGCCCTTTAAGTCGAAAGAAAGGACCTCGTTGTGTGGACGTGTCCAGGCTTAATTCGGTTTAACGCTGCTAAAGCCGACCTAAACCCGTAGTGTAGACCAGGCCTATCTGTGGTAATTCTGTAGACTCCTGTTACCAGGGCCGGCTTTAGGAACTTCAGGGCCCAATTCGAATACCCGGCGACAGTCCAGGTCTTCGGCAGCACTTCGGCGGCGGGGGGTCCTTCACTTGCTCCCGGTCTTCTGCGGCACTGAAGGACCCCCTGCTGCCGAAATGCCGCCGAAGACCCTGAGCGAGTGAAGGACCCCCCCGCCGCCAAAATGCTACCGAAGACCCGGACTGCTGCCGGGTGAGTAAAAAAAATTAAAAAGGCGCCTAAGGCACGGGGCCCTATTAGGCGTGGGCATGGGGCCCTCTTAGGCGCGGGGCCCGATTCTGGGGAATCGGGGGAATCAGCCTGACGCCGGCCCTGCCTATTACGATAATATCTAAGCACCTAACGATCTTTAAGGTATTTATCCTTGCAATACCACTGCAAAGTGTTATTATCCCTATTTTACAGACAGGGAACTGAGGCACAGAGAGACTGAGGGCTTGTCTATGTGCACATTTATTTCATGGAAAGCTGGGGTGTGAATCTACTCCACACTAGCCTCCCACAAACTAACTATCCATGTGGACCCTGCTGATGCTTGCTAACAGTTTGTGAATGCACTTTGATCTACCCCACTTTGAAATAGGAGTAGATTAAAACACACTAACAAATTATTAGTGTGCATCAGCCGGATCCACATACATAGTTAGTTCTTGGCAGGCATGGTAGATTCACACCCCAGCTTGCCACGAAAAGAAATGTTCATGTAGATAGTCCTAAGTGACTTGCCCAAGGTCAGATAGGAAATCTATGTGAAAAGGAATTAAGAGCAGGTCCTTAGTTTTAGGCTCGTGCCTTGACCATCCTTTCCATCATGAGTTGAATTGAATGGGATTACCTAAATGCTTAAAGGTAAACCCATGAATAACATTTTTTTTTAAATTAATGGAAATATCCCATCTCCTAGAACTGGAAGGGACCTTAAAGGTCATTGAGTCCAGCCCCCTCCCTTCACTAGCAGGACCAAGTACTGATTTTGCCCCAGATCCCTAAGTGGCCCCCTCAAGGATTGAACTCACAACCCTGGGCTTAGCAGGCCAATATGCAAACTACTGAGCTACCCCCCCCCCCCCCCAAAAAAAAAAAACCTGGTTTTTGCCTGATCAGTGTCTGTCTTGCAGTCCTGTCTTGGAAGTCTGATGATGCATAGTAAACCTCTAATGACTACAGAGAAGAACCAGTTTTAAGGCGTTTAAGATAATGTTCTCTCTTTTAATAAAATCTCTTATTAGCATTTGCTAAATTCAAATAATCTCCAATACTTTTTCATTAGTTTATGCGATCTAGCCATGATATTTTGAGAATTCTTCAATAAAACCATAATTTAAAGGATTGTCATTTCTATTATTAATTGTTGCATGTCCATGTTTCACATCTGTAATTTAACACAAACCAAATGTAAGTTTTTAAAAGTCATAATTTAGTCATCAGATTTATGTCCCTTCTCATCAGAGGCTTATTCTTCCAGAATGTGTCTTTTCTCTTGCTATTTTGGTGCTAACTTCAGCATCCTATCTTCCATCTTCTGTAATTGTGCTTCCTAAGTAGCAGTAATTTCTCACTGGCTATATGGCTGTGTGGGACATTGGAATCTTTCATGTTTTTCCAGGATCCTTGCATAACACCAAAGTTTTGTCTTGTCCACATTCAACTGTAAACCATATTCTTTGCCATAGTCATAATCTCCACTAACTTTATCAGACCTTTTTCTAAATCATCAACAGCACTGTGTCATCTGCATAGTGAATGTTACTCTCCTATTTCCATTCATCTTACTATCTTCGTCTGTTTCTTCTATTAATTTAATCAAACATTGTGACAAAGCTCTGTCCTTGTCTCCGTGGGTCCTGCATTTCCTGACGGATTTCGCTAGCCTCAGAGGCTCACTGTGACCCTCCACTTAACCCTTCTCTCTCTAGAGACAAGGGTCACAGTCTACTGAGACATTTTCATCATAAGCCAGCGAGAGAGGTGAGGAGAAGCTATCCTCCCTTGCACAGTCTCAGTTGTCTCCCAGTCTCAGTGATTAATCAGGGGGGCAAAGGTGGGGAGCCCAGGCCCGCCCTCTACTCCGGGCTCCAGTCCAGGGACCCTAATAGTATCAGCTGTGGTAGCCGTCCTTTTAGGAACAGGACATGTACAATTCCCTGGGCTACTTCCCCACCGCAGCCCCCACTTCCTCAAGCTCCACTTCACCCTTACCTCAGGGCCTCCTTCCTTGTGCCTGATATGGTGTGTACAGCTCAGTCTCTCCAACAGCGCAACTTCTCACAGCTCCTGACATGCACGCCCACCTCACTAACTGGGAGACTTTTAACTAGTTTCAGCCAGCCCCTGATTGGCTTCAGGTGTCCCCATCAACCTAGCATCCTCCCTGAAATTTGAAATTATTTGCAACTTGTTTATGAATTATGTTTCCCTATTAATAAGTCACAAACTGTTCATTGCAAACATTTGAATTTCGAGACTCCTAAAGCACATTATGTTGTTACATTATATGTTGTTATATTGTTTCTGTTCCCTTATTAGATGACTTAGGTAACTAATGTTGTGACAATTGGGCCTGCAAAAGTTACCCTAATTGGGAGCGCAACTGTAAAAAGCGAGTGTAAATTCATAAACTGTCACATAACATCTTTTGGTGGGAGAAGGTGCAAAAAAGAGACAGGCTGAATTAGACCAAACAAAAATGTCTACTGATTTAACTCAAGGGTTGTGTTAAGATCTTGTTTGATAAATGGGAAAAGGATAAAACCAGAAATCAGTGAACCAAAATTGGTGCATTTGAAATTAGACCTAATTGGTGGACATACTAATGAGGAGATAGGCTATTCAAACCACCACTTCCTTTTGGATCCTTAAAGAGAGAGATTTGGGGGATAAAAATTGGCTATTGGAGCAAGTGTCACCATCATGGCTGCCACCCCCACCATCCTCTGCTACCTTGGGTCTTCTGATGGATCACTTGATGATTACCTGTTCTATTAATTTCCTCTGGGGCACCTGGCATTGGCCACTGTCAGAAGACAGAATATTAGGCTAGATGGACCTTTGGTATGACCCAGTATGGCTGTTCTTAGGTCTCTTATGTTTATCCTGATCAGACCGGGACAAAGAGAGAGGGAGCCAGATGACATTGCCACCAGCTGAAACCCAAACACCACCTCCAGACTGCGCCTCCTCTGCCTCATGTGTTCTTTGCCTTCCCCTCCTTATTTCTTCTTTTTCCTACCTCTCTCCTTTTCCCTTCTGTCTAATAAGAGTCTGGCTTAGCCAGCCAAGACTGCAACATTGCTATAAGTCTGTGACCAGAGAGGCAGCTAAAAGCAATGACCTAAACTGCCTGATGCTAGTACAAGTTTGCCAGGTCTTAGATTGGCTGGTAAGACTGTGTTCTGGGCCTGGGTTTTTCCACCTCTGAGGTTGCAAGTAAGAATCAACACCAGAGAAACAAGCTAACTTTTTTTTCTTTCCTGCTTTTTTCTCTTTCCTCATGTATGTGTTTGCTTTGTTTTGTCTTCTAGGAAACAGGATCAGACTTTAAAAACAACAGCGACAATGACCGTTTCAGCCCATTTCAACTAACTTTTTCACTTTTCCCCAAAAAGGACAATTACTATCATCTTTGAGATCTCGCCATCATCTTTGCTATTCAAACAAGGTTGTTGTTTTTTTCCTTTTACAAGCTCTCTACAGATGAAGGTAAAGGGAACAAGAGGTGTTGTTAAAATGAAAGCCTTTTTAATACTTAACATTTCAAATGCTTTAACAGTTTTCATTTATTTTTGTACCTTAAATTAAAGGTTAAAATGATGTGTTTGCCATGGTACTAAGGTCTGAGGTCTCTGCATACCAAATCCAAAATATTGTTTAAAACTATTTAATATTGGATAGTGACTAGGTTATGTTAACACCTTTGATTCTTTGGGCCCTCTTTTTTCCATGTAAATTAAAACAACACTAACCAACTGAACATGGCTTTAGAATTTAACATTTTGAATTGACTATGCAATTCAAAATTTGCCTTTTGCATATGTTTGAGTGCTCAGCTGTAAAATGCATTTTCCACAAGTGTTTGTGCTAATAAAACTCAGCTGTCTGAATGTTCATTGAAAGAGAACATAAAAGTGTTTCCAACAGATCTAAATCAAAATTAATTTTAGAAATTCAAACAAGGTTTTGCTGAAAATTGTTTCTACTATTCTCTTAGCAAAGACAATCATTTGTGTTCAGCACACATATACAAATTATAATAAATGTATCTGTTAAGAGGGTTGGATTCAATCAAAAATTCAGGAAATATGAAATAAGGCTGCTGATACTGCCTTAGTCATATAATTGCAAAAATTATATAAGATTGGGATATCACCGTTGCTTTTGCCATTCCTTTTATTTTCCTCGATAAGTTATTGTATATGATTGAAACAAACATCCATTGGGCAAATGGCAACTGAGAAATATATTAACAGAGATTATGAAGCTAATGGCTAAGGAGTCATTCTGATATTAAATAAGTACTGTATATTTTTAGCTATTAACTTGTCCTCCACCATACACATATCATTGACATCAGCCTGTAACATTTTAAAGAGGTTTCATGGAATTTGAACAACTTTGCAAAATTCTACTTGCCAGCTTCTTTAAAAAAAAAGGCTTTAGGGAGATCCAGGTAATGACAGACCAGATAAGACTCACACCTGTACTGGGCAAACTGATTGAAATTATAATTAAAAATAGAATATCAAAATACTTGGAAGAACACCACATCTTGAATACTGCATGCCGATCTGGTAGCCCCATCTCAAAAAAGATATATTGGAATTGGAAAAGGTTCAGAAAAGGGTAACAAAAATGATTAGAGGTATGGAACATCTTCCATGTAAGGAGAGATTAAAAGGACTGGGATTGTTCAGCATGGAATGAGAGGCACACAGAGCCCCTGGCATAGGGGAGAATGGGGGACTGTGGTATGAGGATAGGGGAAATGAAGGACACACAGATACCCTTGCAAGGAGAAAGGGGGACACACAGCTCTCCTGGCATGAGGGAGGAGATGGGGGGGAGGTTTGCTGGGAGTCTCTGAAATAGAGGGAGGCGCACAGGGAGCTTGTGGGTAGAAGAGAGGAATGCAAGGAGCCCCTGGTGTGCGCAATACATGCAGCCCAAAAAAGCAACAAAGTGTGTGACATCCTAATTTATTTTATTGCAGAATATGCTTGGCACTTTCCAGACACAGAGGGCTAGGTCAGGTTATTTGCATGCTGCCCATAGTAAAAGACTCAGTGCATAGGCAACCTGCTCAGGGAGAGACCCAGGAGACATTATATCTTGGAGAGACTCTGTTCCTCTTGGCCCTCCCTGTTTGCACTCGTGATCTCCATTTATGGGTTGCACAACCTTTCCCCTCTGCACAGCCAGCTATAATAGCAGATGTGTGAGGCGGAAACAAAGCTGTGGCTCCGTCTGTCCCCCACCCAGTTAATCCTGCGTGGGGCATCTCAGGTGCAATCCCTGTCCTCTCTAATGTACCTGAACCTGTGATAGCTCATATACTAGGACGGGGGAGTCTTTACTTCCTCTCATGTTTCTGCATGGCTATGTAGGGCCAAGCGACAGTCAGGCCCCTGGGCATCCCAAGAACTTACTGCTCCTACAATTTGGAAGCCACCATCACGACTCACATTGAAATCTTAGTGGGAGTGCATAATTAACAGCTAATCATCCATACCACCTTGGGCTGGGGCCTCCCTAGCTCTTGTAAGATAAGCAGAGACAGAGCTGGTCAATAATTAGGTGGGAGACCACCAAGAAAAGGTCAAAAGTGGTACTGGTGATTCAGTACGAGGTATTCTTCCCAACACGTCAGTACTGAATCAGTGACCAGGTCTTGAATTATATGGCACTGTGCCATCCTGTGGATGAGACATAAAATGATAGTCCTCACTATTAAAGAGCTCATGAACTTTGTTCAGCATAGAGATGTTACCGTGGCTTATGGGACAAATTCATATCTGGGCACTTACATGAAGTGTACCCTAATGTCCACTTGGTTTCTCAGTTTTTACCCTTTGCAACTTTCTGCCCTGAACTGTTGTGTACTATAGGTCAGTGGTTCTTAAAGTGGTTCTCAAAGCCGGTCCGCCACTTGTTCAGGGAAAGCCCCTAGTGTGCCGGGCCGGTTTGTTTACCTGCCGCATCCACAAGTTGATTGACTCAATCAATTAAAAAAAAACCTGCATTCCCGCTAGCTGATTCCAAACAGCCAGAAAACAGTTAAGTAAAATCAGTGCTGCTTCACTGCAGTCCACTACAGACCTATGCATTCTGTACTGTATATCATCAAAGCTATTGTGTCTTGATGATTTAATACAGAATTTTTGGACTCTGAAAATAATAGACTATGATTTTTTTCTAATAAAATGTTAGTAGTAATTTTCAAAGGTGATTCCCACCCCCACCCCCCACCAAATTGGCTGATTACTGTCCAAGTATTCTAGCTCATAGATAAGATAGAATAGGGGTAGGCAACGTATGGCACGCGTGCCGAAGGTGGCATGCAAGCTGATTTTCAGTGGCACTTACATGCCTGGGTCCTGGCCACCTGTCCGGTGGGCTCTGCATTTTAATTTAATTTTAAATGAAGCTTCTTAAACATTTTAAAAACCTTATTTACTTTATATACAACAATAGGTTAGTTATATATTATAGACTTATAGAAAGAGACCTTCTAAAAACGTTAAAATGTATTACTTGCACGTGAAACCTTAAATTAGAGTGAATAAATGAAGACTCGGCACACCACTTCTGAAAGGTTGCCGACCCCTGAGATAGAAGATAATAAGGTCAGTATAGCTGCTAAGAGGGTCCTTGGGTACTTTAGTCAATGGGAAGTGCCAAGTTCTGCACCCTCTCTCAGACATAGGTGCCTAAATGCAGGCTGCAGGGAGGTGCCGTACTCTGCTTGGGATTTTCAGACACATGCCTTGATGTCAGGCGCTTATGTTGTTTTTAACAAGAAGTTGTGGGGAGGAAAGGAGGAAGAGCTGCAGGTCCCTTGTAATCTTTAGCCCAGTGGTTAGGGTACTTACCTGGAATTTGGGAGACCCATGGCTCAAGTTCCTTCTCCACCTGAGTGGAAAAGGGATTTGAAATCGGGTCTGAGGCTCTGCCACCTCTCAAGTACGTGCTCTGACCACTGGGCTATAGGATATTCTGATATGAGGCTCCCTGAGGCCTTATCTACCCTACACAGTTTTGTTGGCAAAAGGCAGCTTTTGTCAACAAAACAGTGGAGGTGTACACACTACAATGCTCCTCCCACTGACAAAATTCTCCTGCCTCGATGAGAGGCATATTGGTTTTTGTGGCAAAGTTAGATCGACAAAGCATCAGTGTAGACACTGTGTTAGTTACGTCACCATAACTGACCTCCAGGAGGTATCCCATAATGCCCACTGTGACTGCTCTGCTCATTGTTTTGAACTCTGCTGCCCTGCATCCAGCCACACAGGTATACATCCCTCTCCAAAGCCCCAGGAAGTTTTGAAACTGTTCAGCATGGAGAGCTCACATAGCTACTGCCATAGGCGCCAACTTCCCCTCTTTCCCATGGGTGCTTGACCCCCTTCTGCTCCCGACCCCACCCCCAATCCACCCCTTCCATTAGGCCCCGCCCCTGCCCCACCTCTCCCTACCCCTGCCACGTCCACATTCCAACCCCTTCCCCAAAGTCCCCGCCCCAACTCTGTCCCCTCCCTGCCACTATTCCAACTCCTTCCCCAAATCCTCACTCCAGCCCGGCCTCTTCCCCACCTCCTCCCCTGAGAGTGCCATGTTCCCGCTCCTCCCCCTCCCTCCCAGAGCGTGCTAACACTGCCAAACAGCTGGGCAGGTGGGAAGCACTGGAAGGTAGGCAGAGGAGCAGGGACGTGGCACGCTCAGGGGAAGATGAGTGGGGTGGGGGGTGAGAGGAGCTTGGCTGCCAGTGGGTACAAAGCACCCACTAATTTCGGAGCACCCATGGAGTCGGTGCCTATGGCTGCTGCTCAGCTGAGCACGCCGGCTCCCGGCAGCAAACGTACTCCTTCCGGGACTACAGAGGAGTGGGTGGATCTAGTTGGTCTATGGGGAGAGGAGGCTGTGGGAGAATTTGGAGGGAATCACAGAATCAAAACATTAATGCAGAATCCTGCTCTCCCTGGCACTAGTACCACAGTGCAGGCAAGCAGGGCAAGCTGCTACTGGGGGCATGGGAAGAGACTCATGTTGTGCTGTGCAGAGCCAGGGAGTGAGCTGGGGGCTGGTGACCTCCTCCGCCCCTCCCCGCCAGTGTACCAGTCTCTGCTGAGCTGGGGTGGGGGACAGGGGGACACCAGCTGTCTGTGCACCAGCTTCTGCTTCAGGATTGGTTGCTTCCGGCTGCTGTCTGAACTTAAAGAGACAGTGTGCCAACACACTCACTCTCCCCCAACACATACACTTGTCTCTCTTTCTCACATAGACACTCCCCCAACACACACTCTGTCACTGCCTCTCCAATACACACTCCCTGTCACACATTCCCCCCCACCCCACATACACACTGCTGTGGGCTTCTTGTGCCAGTGTTCAGAAATGTCAGTTTGGTTATATTCAGGGGCACCAGAACAGTGGGGGCCGGGGGCCATGGCCCCACCACTTTTAAAAGGGGGAGGTCTATGCTCTCCCACTTTTCTCCGGCCATAAGGGTGAGCAACGGGGAGGAGAGGGCAGAGAGGAGCAAGGGGGGGTGGAGTCTTAGGGGGAAGAGGCAATGCAAGGGCAGAGACTCAGGGGAAGGGGTGGCATGGGGTGGGGCCTCAGGGAGAAGGGGCAGTGTGAGGGCAGAGGCTTGGGGGGAAAGGGTGACGTATAGGGGTTGGGGCCACGGTTTGGGTGGCGGTGGGCCCCCCACTTTTAGGAAGCTTTCACCGCTCCTGGTCATATTGAGTGTTACTTTAAAAGTTATTCAAAATGTGTTACTTTTCAGGCACACACAGCAATCGTTACAAGGTTCATAGCATGGTGCAAACAAACAATGCCAGGCTCAGCACACTACAGCAACACACATTGCTCTGGCTCAGGGTTAATAAGCTTCTTCAAAGCATCCTCCCGCTGAATAGCCCCCCTGTTGGGCTCCTCTTATAGCCTTGTGTTCATAACACACAGCACAATGTGAATAGCAATGCAAGATCTAGGCTTTCTGACAGAAATGGCTGGGTTACAGGTTACCAGGGCAGTTGAAAAGCAGCTAGCAATCTAGTACGAGCCCCATGTTGTACCTGCTCCCATGCAAATCCTTTCCAAAGCACCCTACAGCCAATTGCAAAGTGGGATAGTTACCCACAGTGCACTGCTCTGTGTGTCGATGCAAGAGCTGCTATTGTGGAGGCAGGTCACTGACACAAGGAGCATAAGGGGGACATGCAAGCAACAGCGCAACTTGCATGGACAAAACTCTATAGTGTAGACATGGCCTTAGTCTCTCCTGCTGTTCCACTGTGGCCAAATAATGAAAGAATAACTGGGCCAGAGAGAGAGACAGAGAGCAAGCATGAGAATGACACTGTAGCCAGCACATGCCCTGGGAGGTAGCACACCTGGAGTCCAGTTCCCTTGTTCCAATGGGGTTTTTAGATTAGTTATCCCAGTTCAAAACCCGTCTCCCCATCAGGCAGAAAGGGGACTTGAACTGGGGGATTTCAGCATCCTAGGTGACTACTCTAACCACCCAGCTAAAAGTTATGAGGAAGGTCTTCCTTTCCCCTTCCTCCCTTTGGACATTTTGTGAAAATGTTTCCATAGAGGCCTGATCCATAGATGAGCTCCAGATCAGGCCCTGCAAGGGTGTTGGGCAGAGGAATGCCTGTCTTCCTCCACGTCGTGCATTGCTGTGGGGCTTAAGTGTCCAGATGCCTGGCTTGGGGCTGCAGTGCATGTGCTCAGACAGCAGCATAGGCACATAGGGAACTTTTACTGCAAAAATTTCGGCACTGAGAAAGTTTAGGCATCTCCAGTGTTCAGGGGCAGCTGAGCCTGGGCTTTGTGAATCCCACCATTGCTTGCTTCTAGGTTTTAGGCACCTAAAGTGGCAGGTAGGCACCTAAGTCCTTTTGTGAATCTAGCCCAGGGTCTGGGCGGGAAGTCCCTGTCAATCATGAGCTACATTATTTCTAATGTTTTTCTGTATTTAAGCCAATCTAGAGATGACTGAATAATAATCGGTAAGTCCATTATTTATAAGATTTTCCCCCAGTAATTGTTGAAAAATGTATTCCCAAATATATATATTTTAATTTGACCAGCTCTAGCCAGAAGTGGTTTTCCCAACTCTACAGATATTTATTTCTGGATCTTTCTAACCTTTATTGGGTGGATTGCCTGATTCGAGTACAGTTTAGAAAGTTACCCTGCCTTCCTTGCATCACATACAGGTGGTACAATAATGTGCGGAGGCAGAAAAACATAAGAGACACTTGGGTAAATAACAACAGAGGGTCCTGTGGCACCTTTAAGACTAACAGGACTATTGGGAGCATAAGCTTTCGTGGGTAAGAACCTCACTGCTTCAGATGCAAGAAGTTTCCTGATTTAAGATCTGAGGATACGGGACAAACAGCTCCAGTCAATATCAAGACATAGAGTCACACCACTCTACTTTGGCAAACCTCAGGCTGCTTGGAAAAGCCGGAGGAAGTTTGAATAGACTCTGGGCTAAGAAACCTTTAGCAACCCTTGCACTGATATAAATGTGATCTGATTTTTCATCGGAAAAGACCTCCAAAGCAGAGTGTAGCAGAATTGCATTCTTCACAGTTTAAAAAGAGAAAACATTGCAAAGTGAAATGCAATCTTCCCCCACTAGAGGGTGGTCTGGTCACCTCCAAGTTACAAAAGAGGGGTGTATGCAAAGCACTTTCAGAAAGCCTCTCTGTACTGTAGGTAGACTATGCAATTTCAAAAGATTACTATTTTCAGGTTTTTTTCGTTCATGTCTCATAAAAATTCTCCCTTAATTTTTTTTAAATGGTGTCTATCACTAAATACTTGGAGGTTTATAAAATATTAGTGTGCTCTGAAGTACTCTCTGAATAAATGTACACAAAGCAGCAGATCAAGGATCACTGGTAAAGGGGAATAGTTTTTTTATATGGTTTTGAAATTTTTAAAAGCTGCTTATACTGCTGATATTCATATTTGCCACTTAGGGTACATCTACACTACAGCGGGGAGTCGATTTAAGATACGCAAATTCAGCTACGTGAATAGCGTAGCTGAATTCGACGTATTGCAGCCGACTTACCCCGTTGTGAGGACGGCGGCAAAATCGACTTCTGCCGCTTTTTGTCGGCGGCGCTTACTACCAGCTCCGCTGGTGGAGTAAGAGCGCCGATTTGGGGATCGATTGTCGCGTCCCAACGGGACGCGATAAATCGATCCCCGAGAGGTCGATTTCTACCCGCCGATTCAGGCGGGTAGTATAGACCAGACCTTAGTTTTCTCAGGGCAATAATACAGAAGCTGGATAATTAAAAATAAAGAGCTGAAACCTAGCAAAGTTAGCTCAAATTATATACCGTGTTATAAGACTGCCAGATATCCTGAAGTCAATAGGACTGTCACATTATTTAAAGGACTGGCCCTGGTTCCCAACCAAAAAGAGCTGCTTCTTCTCCCCCATCCCCTTCTTGTTACTATACATTAAACCTGTGCTAGGAGAACTGGGTAGGGACAGTTCCAGCCTGTTTTCTGTTTCATGTGACTTCTGCTGATAAGAACTCTTTAGGCAGGGGACCTCCCAAGGAATGTAAAGACGCCACCCTGCATTATGGGACTGCAAGTGCAGCAATGCATTTGCCGACCCAAAGGGACATAGATTCCATCTGAAATGTATAGCGATTACAGCTACTTTACTGTTAAACAAAGAGCTCCAAACTTTAAGGGCCTGGTGCAATGCCTATCAAAGTCAGTGGAAAGCTTTTCTTTTACTTTAAGGAGTGTGCAGTCAGGCCCAAAATACTCTGTCCTTAACTTCTTCACTCCAAGAAATAAATACACTTTAAGATAGCAAATCCTGTTCATTTTACTTATGCAAAACTCCATTGAAGCCTAGAGGAGTTTTCAATGAGGCAGGCTGAATTTGGTCCTGGACACTGTTGCCATATATCAGTTCATCTGTATTACATTATTTCAGAAACTCAGTTTTCTTACTTTTAAATGGCCAAATGAATTAATCTGAAAAATATCCAGTGGCAGGTAAATTAATTCACTAACATTGGTCATTCCCAGGAATATTCCAATATTGGGATATGCCCGGAAGAAAGAACAAATTTTGAAAGTAAAACAGGACACAAGTTGCTGTCACATAAAAAAATAAATATACTCATAACGTGAAAAAAGTCATAAGCACCAGCTCTGTCACAGAAACAGATGTAAAGTAAGCTAAATGGTTGGAAGGAAATATACTGCATTTTTGTGAGTGAACTTAATCATCCATTATGAAAGAGAAGTTATTTGCCTGTTTAAGTTTTGTCTGTTTCACATAGTTCAGACAGCAAAAGCATTTAACATTAAAGAATTCATTATTAACCCCAGGACATTCAAATCATGTCAATGGATAGAGCCCAGCTGTCAATGATATTAAGAGTATATTCAGTTGTGAGTCTGGACCAGAATCATAACATATCCAAGAAAGGGCGACACATTCTGATGCAATGAAATGAATTATTCTGTCATTCATCAGGACTGTATAGATGTAACACAGCAAAGGATAAACTCTTCTCCCTGTGTGAGTTCTTCATGATTTAACGTCAGAGTTAGATATTGTGTGGTAAACGGTGTGGCTACTGGATGGGATGAGAATTAAGGTGATGGGTTTGATAAACATTTCCCATAAAAAGGTGTTGTCCACCCAGGCCCCTTTCAGGCAGCAGCAAAATTTTGGAGGAGTGGCATAATCTCTAGTAAGTAAGCATTATATATGTAACCATTAGGACAAGTTAGTAGAGCTGTCCTTCGTAATTTGTTCAAACATCTGGTTACAACTGTTAAACAGGTTTAGGAGGAACATGTGGTCCTCATTTAAAACATTGCAAACACTATCATGATGTAGACTGTGAAATTTTAAGAAAGATTACTACTGTTTTGATTATACTCTCAGACAGAAAATAAAAGAGAACTGCATGCTAAATGATGTAAAGCTGTGAAAATTCCAGTCTCCCTTAATAGGTTTCTCCACTGCAGATGAAGCAGCAACATTTTTATTACAGAACAAGCCAATTACCAAAAAAAGGCACCAGTTTCATTGTTTTCTGTTTCCTATGTGAAGTTATAACAAAAAAGTAAGAAGAAGAAGAGGAAGAAGAAGAAGAAGAAGCAAAAATACATGGAAAATGCAGTTAAAATGAACAAGGTTTTACTTTTAATGCCATAATTCACAATCTTGAGCGCCACCTTACAGGTCTGCTTTAACCCCAATTAATTAGGTATTGACTTGTTTTTTTATTCAATTAAAGTATAATTAAATGGCAGTGGTCTATCTCTGAAAAACAGATGAAAAGGTTCTGGTAAGAATCCCTAGGTTAATCCAGCTGCTTAAAATGTGTGTTGTATTTGACCATTTGCCAAGAAAGTCTGTGAATACATGAGCCAGCTGGCATAGGGATGGCTGGTGGGAACCTGTCAGCTGATTAGGACCATAGCTGAGGCCTTTTTACAAACTCTGTTTTTAAAATACCTAAGAATGAGGCACTCTAACTTGGGAGCCTGGCAATTATGCCTGCAATGAAATCTTAAGATTTTGTTCCTCTTAAAATATGATTCTTGAATCATATTCTCTGAACCAAGCAGATTATTGAGATTCATTTTAAATACCTAGCTAGGAGAAACAACACATCAAAGCCATATTTTGGCAACTATGGAGCCCGGCGATTCTGACCAATCCTGCAAATCTGAAGCAAGAAAATATTTGAATGTACTGTATGTAGTAGCCTAACCATGTACAGCTTGAAGTGTCAGGTGTAATAACTTAGGGTCTGCAAAAAGAAGAACAGGAGTACTTGTGGCACCTTAGAGACTAACAAATTTATTAGAGCATAAGCTTTCGTGGACTACAGCCCACTTCTTCGGATGCAAGTCCACGAAAGCTTATGCTCTAATGAATTTGTTAGTCTCTAAGGTGCCACAAGTACTCCTGTTCTTCTTTTTGCGGATACAGACTAACATGGCTGTTACTCTGAAACTTAGGGTCTGACCTTCAGAGGAGCGGTGCACCCACAACTCCCGTTGACTTTAGTGGGAGCTGCAAGTGCTTTGCCTGCCTAAGGCCAGATTGTGCTCACGTTGGTGAGCAGCTATTCACATGAATACTGCCGTTGACTTCAATGGGATTACTCACATGAGTAAACACTCACCAGTGCAAGTAAGGGATTTGTGACCTGCCCTCTGTAGCATTTAAGACAAAGAAACTTCGAAGTTCACCAACAATCCTGGCATTTTAAACAATCTTTTCTTCACTCATTTTCATTATTAAATGTCAGATATTTATTATGCAGAGGAGCAATTGCTTAGGCATATAGACACCGTCAATGGCTATTTAAATGCTGGGTTGTGTGTGGTGTGCGTGTGTACAACTGTGTGTCTGCATGCCAGGTGTCAATATGAAATTTGCCATGCTAACAAGAGCCTTGCAACAGACTGTTACTTTGATTTTTTCCACCTGGTGCTTGCTGCAGCAACATGTCTGACTCGCCATGTGAGTTATCTGAGAAGCTGTCAAAAGGAAGGGAAGATTTGGGAAGTTTTCAAAAACCTGGCTGAGCCTGCCTTCTCAATAGTAACACTTTATGACACTTTTAATTTAAATCCCAAATCTCCATTGCTTGATTTTCTTTCCACTGAGAGAAGTTAGTTAGCAACAAAAGCCTTTCAGGCCACAAAATGTTGCCAGTCGCATTTTCTACAAGGTTTTCTTTTTGCTCAACCCGAGGTTTCTCCTCAGCTGCCAATCTCTTCTTTTCTCCACAAATAAGTAATGACCTTGCTATTTGTGCAAGGAAAGATAAACATTATCCATTTAAGCACCTGGAAGACAAGATAAAGCACATCTTCTTAATCCATTTCTAAAAGGTTAAGATGGGTATCTAAAGTCACTTCATATTCACTGATTTACTCAGCTATGGGCCTGTTCATATTCTCAGAAAACAGGGAAATGATATATACAACATGGAAACACTAGAAAGAAAATAAAACTACATTAAAAATATTATTAAGGTTGCAAAGTTCACCACTAGAAAGTTAGGAAATGCCAGAATTAAGGTTGCCCCTAAAGAATTTGCAATTTCATCTATGACAAGACACAACAGAAGGTGAAATAGAGGGTCAGGAGGAAGGAGAACAAAGGTAATAGTAACATATGGTTACACAGACTAGTGAGGTGGACAATTGGCAGATTTTGATCTAACTTTTAAAATATGAATTACTATCAGTAATTCTTAAATCAGATTCCCAAAGCCTCAGTTTACCCAGAGAAATAGGTAAGTAATGACCACCAGTGTGCCACAGCACCTCCCAGACAGGCCACTGTTACTAGCAGTGAGAAAATACAATAGTGCAATCACCATGATCATTTGGGCTTTGGCCTTTCTGCTGACACCGATCTTAAGGATGCCAATTAGTGCTTGTTTTGAGGATGTCTCTTTTGATGTGGACTCTTGGACTGAGACCACCAACTTATTTCAGGTAGGCCACCGCCATGAAAGCTATTTATATTGTGGTTAAGGAAAGACATTTCTTTTACCAAAAGTCTCAGAAGTTCAATGAAACCCCCCTCATTTAAACAATAGTCGGAGATTTGACCTTACAAAGAGAGCCTCGATAGGAAAATTTTCAGAGTCATGGTAGTAATGAACAGTCATTAATTTAAAACAAAACACATTGTTTCTTTTACTCAGTGATAGGTAATGAAATAATGAAAGGAACCCACAGGCTTTCAAATTGCAACATTAGCCGGATTTCCAGTGTAGCAAGATCAAAGAAAAGGGATTTGTGAATTATAGTCAGAAAGTATCAGACATGGAAACTCACCACCAAGCTAGCGGAACCTAATCAATCCCCCACCCTCTTTAGCCTCCTCCCATCTTCCCTCCACTACATGTACACCCTCTGTATTTACAATATCCTGCTCTTTGTTCTGTGTTCTGGTCCATTAGATATGGTAAACCACATGCAGCCCTGCATTGCTTTTGCACTTCCAGGAATCATTGTTTGTCCTTCATTTGAGCAATAAGAAACAATAGGCAGTGAGTTTCTGTGAAATTTAGCACACCTCAGTCATGTGGTATTTTCAGGCATAACCTGAAATCTGAGTTATCTGAACGATCTAAAGGTAATGAACACCTTGAGATATGCAGCCTGGATTGTGTTCTGAATTAGTTTACACATAATGGCCTCCATTTTCAAAAGCGACCTGTGATTGTGGGTGCTCAGTGTGAAATGCCTTAAAGGGGCATTATTTTCAGAAAGTGCTGAGTGCCTATCCTCTGAAAATCAGGCCCATCTAAATTGTCTCAGGTCAAGCATCTAAAAATGGAAGCATCCCAAATCACTTGTTATTTTTGAAAATCTAACCCAATAATGGCAATGTCTTCCCGCTGGTATGGTGGCTTCTATCCGTCATCTCAAAGTGCTTCATGAATGTTCAGTTGCCAAGCAGCAAAATGGAAGTTCTGGTTTGTACCCACTGTGCTGGGCCATTAACATTAAAGTTGTGTTTTACCTTGATTTATCTTTCTTGCCATATCTCTTAGTTACTCTTCTTGTTTTCTTATTCTCTTCTTCCGCCTTCAGTTAATTTTCTCTTTATTTTCCTTTCTGTCTAATTTTCCACCCTGGATCCCCACCCCACCTTGATGAATAACCTCATGGGCAGAAAGAACAGGAGTACTTGTGGCACCTTAGAGACTAACAAATTTATTTGAGCATAAGCTTTCAGGGTTATTCGAAAACTGATGCCTGCAGGTTTTCTTCACCTTCCTTTGAAGCAATTGTTACTGGCTACAGTGGGAGACAGGATGCTGAACCAAGTGAAGTACCAGACTCCCTGTAGTGCTCCTGCATCTGACGCGCCACCTCCTACTCCTGGCACCAACTTTGCCATGCAGTCTATGCCAGAGGCAGCAAAAAAGGCAGCATGAGGCCACATATGTCAGCCCTACAATTCTCCTGCACTGGGGAGTTCTCCTTCAGACAGCTGCAGTACATCAACAGCCCATGTACAATGCTGGAGTGACGTACAGGGCATGGGGGCCAGAACTGGCCTCACAGTTTCCCTCCTGTTACTATTATCATTATTATCTCATTCTCATTAGTCTCAAGTGAATGGAGAAGCTAAAAGAGCTATGCCAATAGCTAAATGAATCCTATGTCAAGAAGATCCACTCTTAGCTTTATCAATGTAAAACCCACTCTCTCAGTGTCAGCTAAATTCAGCCGAGCTTAATTTATGCACAGGAGACAAATTAGATCTACATTTCCCACATTGGAGCACAATTTGAGTCCAATGTGGCTAAGGTTTTAACGGGTTCAATGTGCTGATGAGGAAGCTGAAGAGAAACATCAGTTTGACAAGCATGGATCAGTTGGACCCCTTCCAGAACATCATCTGGAAGAAGCAGTACAGGTCAAACTGGATGGACAGAAAGCACGGGCAATTGGAGCAGTGTTGCAGAAAAGTGTTTCGTTGAGTTTGCACTTGGAAGAGCCTGTCAAGGCCACTGCATGGAGAAACTGGAGACATGAGATTCATTTCTAATGGGGATGCTGAGCATTTTTGGTGGTAGTTTCCTGAGTCTGACCAAGGAGGAAATGTTTATTCTGCCAATGAGACAAAGACAGAGTCTGTTGTTCCGATATCAGCATCCAGCATAGAGAAATAAAAGCACCCAGAGACTGTTCTTGGTTTTTTTACTGCAATTAGATTAAATTTCTAAACCAAAAGTCATTTTGAATGAGAAACCCCAATTTTTTGTTCAGGAAATGTTGAAATGAAACACTTCAGACAATTTCAAAACTTTTCCTTCAAAAAAATTTTCAGTCAAAAAATTAGTCGAAACTGCTCCTTTCCCCAAAAAAGTTTCAACTTGTGAGAAATTGGCATTTTCCAATAAAAAACATTTTGTTAAAAAATTCCCAACTAGCTCTAGTCCTAAACTGTTTGTTGGGAATGTGTCCAATGTACACAGCTGTCAGCATTCTTCTGTCTCAGGCAATAGATAAGGATGACTCATTTTCTCTTATTCTCCACTCTCTGAATATTGGAAGCATATTAAAAAAAAATTCATCATGCTGCATTGTCTGC
Source organism: Trachemys scripta elegans (assembly GCF_013100865.1). Lineage (NCBI taxonomy): Eukaryota > Metazoa > Chordata > Testudines > Emydidae > Trachemys > Trachemys scripta. The sequence goes on from NC_048298.1 coordinate 305,456,849, forward strand.
TGTGGCAGCAGCTCTCCTGGGAGTTCCAAGAACAGTGCAGGTGGAGTGAAGGTAAGTGCTGGGGAAGCAAATGATGTGTCTAGACCCAGATTTGCTTATAGCTGCAAATGGACTATTTCTGAATGACATTGTGCTGTCACATTGCAGGTGCAAGGGCGCCAAGTGCAATACGGTCAAACCAACTCATTGCCACAGCACTGTGCTAATCCTCACAACATCCCTGTGAAGTGGGTAATTATTATTATTCTCAGCATAACTAATAAACATAGTTTAAAAAAAAGAGTTAAGGTTGAAAGCGTGTTTCACTGGAATTTAGAAAACACCCAAATTCCCTATCATACAATTAATTCAAAAATTCTACCACTTCAAAACACCCACCCACCTTTCCCTAGTCCAGTGACCATTCCTTCCATCCCCCCATAACTTCTCTGACCTGTCTCATTCCACTCTCTGCCCTTCTAATCAACAGTGGTTTACTCTCTTTCCATGCCATCAGAAGCTCTATGTAGTTTTCATCCCGCACATACCCTGCCAGAGTCTTATCCTCCTCCATTCATCATCTATTTTGTTCTATATAGGCTCTTGTACCACACTCATCACAGTAGTATCTGAACTCCTTCCAGTAATGCATTAAGCAATGTGACCAACATCTGTCATGTTGTTTGCTCTCTCATGGTCTCCCAGGGAGAGAAGTGGATTTTACACACATACGTGTTGCTATATGCTTACGTTAAAAAAGGCAAGGTCAATAAAATGTGCCTTGCATTTGGAGCAGAAGGTAGAGAGGTTTATGATGGTTCCTGAGTTCATTCCATAGTCTCAAACTGTCCCCAAGAAAGATCTGTCTCCTACACTGACAAGCTTTGCCCATATTGTAGAGTATTACATTGTGCCAGAGGAGTAGAGTTGTTGACCATGGTCTTCATCCCAGAATTTTAGATCATCTTTTAGATATCCTGGGACTAGGCCATCGAGGGCCTTGAAGACGAGGCTCAAGACCTTGAATTTGATTTGATTATCTATGGGAATCCAGAGTAGGGAGCAGAATACAGGTTTGATGTGCTCAAAGTGTTTCTGAGGAGATGTGCTACAGTGTTCTGTATCAGGTGGAGCTTCCTAAGTGTGAAGGCTTCATGCCCAGGTATGTTGCATTGCTGTAGTTCAGTGGAGAAGTGACAAAGGAATTAATAACTGAGGCCAGGTCATCATTCACCAGGATGGGACAGAGTCTCCTAGCCAAGCAGAGATGGTAGAAAACTTTATTCACATATATGAGAATTTAGTGAGGAATCCAGGAGCACTCCTAACCTATGGACTGAATTACCCAATTATGGGTGATTATCTTTAATCAACGGTGACTGTGCCTTGGATGCAAATTCTTTAAAATGATTTCTTCTTCCCACGACCATCACCTCTGTCTTGCTGGGGTTCAGCTTCAGCCAGCTGTTCTTTATCTATCATCTGATCTTGACCAAGCACTGAGCTATCTTGGTGGTAGTGGCGTGGTTGTATGTGGTGAAGGATAGGTAGAATTGTGTGTCATGTGCATATTGCTGGCACTTGAGTCCATGTCATCTGACCAGTTGATCCAGAGGCTGGATGTACATGTTGAAAAGGACAGTAGAGAGAATCAATCCTTGTGAGACTCCACAGGGAGGGGTCTCGTGGTAGAGTACAGCTTCTCATCACTACTTGTTGGGTGCAGATGTGCAGGGTCATCTAGCTTAGCCCATTTGCTGCTGAACAAAAGCCTGGAGTCAGAAGAAGGTTAGTATATATTAATAAAGATTTACCTTATATATAACCTGCCCAAACACACTAAAAGGCACTACTTCTTAACAAGGCCAACAAAACAAAACAAATTCAGAGCTTGTGGGCCAAGTCACGAGGTATGACAAGCCAAAGAAAGTTAGGAAAATGTTCCAAAGTGAATGATAGAATGTTTTGAAACACCATGCATTTCAAATTCCTCTTCTCGATTTTACCAAACTTCCCAGAAAAAAAAACCATCATAGAATGAGATGAGGCAGATGAAACTTCAGCGGATCAGGCTCCTTTTGGGGGGCAGTTGAAGAGGTAGGGGTGAAAATGGGACATTGACTGAAAGCCGGCTTCAGCTTCAGCTATGGAGCAGCTACTGCAGCTCCATAAAACTGTAGGTTTGGCATCAAAAGCTAGTGGCAGAGAGCAACTAAATGGATCGCCACATGGAATGACTAAGAAAACATGTGTTTTTATTTTTAAAGAGCAGCTGAGGTTGGGTCAGCTGGTTGTGATAAAGGAGGCTTCAGTGTTTCTAAACTGATATATAGGGAGGATTATAGGGTGCTCCAAAAGTCAATGGAAAAGCAATTCTGACATAACTGAGCACTTCTACGTTCCTTTTGGTATTTGTTGAAATAATATTTGTTACCGAGAATTTATTTGGTACAAAATGTTAGTGTTTTTAGCATGCTTCCATGGGTATTCAGCATTGTATAATTGATGTACTGGTTTTTCACACTGTAAACTACAATGCTTTTGAGTCTCAAGAGTAGCATGAAACAACAGCTCACTGGGGGCACATCAAGTTTTGTGCCGTCACAGTTATGTCTTCAGGATAACATGACTGTATTAATATATTATAATATGGAGGGTTGTCAGAGTGAGTTCTAAAAGGAATGAAACCCATTATAACCAGGGTGTTCAAACTCTAATTTACAACCCAAACCCAGAGACCTTGAAGGTCTGTGAGATAACATGCAGGTTATGGACTATCATGGTATTCACAAGGGAAAAGTGCTTTCCTGCACTGTTGTAAATGGGGCTTTCTAATTCTATAGCCAGCCTAATATAACTGTATCCTGCTTCCCTTCGCTTCTGCTTGCTTTTTGACTCACCCTCTCATAACTCTCTTTTGCTCTCTTGCTGTCTTTCCTCTTTATTTTAAGTTTGTGATAGGAGAGAGCCAATGTTTTAAGGAACATTCTAAGCAACATTCTAAGCCCCCTTTACAGAATAATAGCTTAGTAGTAGGAGAAGTGTATTAGGAGGTAAAATTAATATATGCCAACTAAGTCCACTTTGGCATTTCAGACATTTTTGCTATGATTGCAACTTCCAAAACAACTGCATAAAAGTGTTTTTGAGCCTGCAATGGGAACCTCCCCTCCCACTGACAACCTAAGTCAGCTCAGGCCTGCTGACAGCAATTCCGGGCCCCAGGGCACAACAATCAATGGTCCCCCCTAGAAAGGGATGGCTGAGGTTTTCGACTTACTACTTTTTACGCTATTGATAACACATTAGAACCCACTATGCGTAAGTTGTGGCATTGCTTGAGCTAGTAAACTTTTTTTCCAGTTTTCCAGAATTTATTATTTTGAATTATATATTTAAATTAAATAAATACATTATGGAATGAAATTAATTAATATATAAAACATTTAAAGAAGCACAAAGCAAGAAAACACCTAAAGTATCAAGTAGGCTAATTAAACACCTACTCGTGATTCATGTGTAATCTAAAGACAAGGAAAAAACTGATATACAAGATGTAAATGAATATGACCAACAAAGTTAAAATATTCAACACAATATTTTTGCTGCTGGTGCTGTGGGACATCAACACCCAGAGCAATGAGGAGATGGCAGGCATGGTGCGCCCCATCAACTGGGAGATCTCCAAGGAGGTGGCCAGGGGTGAAGGTAGAGGGAAAACCTGCGCCTTGTTCTCTGGCTGAGTGAGATGGCCCCTTATCCTGCGCTCGTGATAGCGGCTTGTCAGCCAATGCTAGCAGCAGCGAAGGGGGGACTAGCCCCGGCTGTCTCTTAGCAAAACTAGGGCAGCCCAGTTGGGTGGCTGAACTTGCTGGCTTACATCTGGCAAGGAGCTGCAGCCCTGGGGGAGGAAATCTGGTAGTGCAGAGGGAGCTTGTTCCTCTTTCAAGTTTCCCTGTCCTCAGCCCCACAGCCCGAGAGCCAGCATGGCAGGCACAGCAGGTCCTGAGCAGACAGAGGCGGCAGCAAGCGCCGTGGTTCCTAGGCTGCTGTTGCTGACGCTCTGCCAGACCAGCAGGGTGCAGCAGCGCTCTGGTAAACTGTTCCTGTCACCATGAGGGACAGTGCTCTGTACAGAGCAGCTGCAGCAGGAAACAGATTTCTTTATTTTTTTAAATCATAATTTTTATTTTAAAAAATATATATCTACCCCATCCACCCAGGCCCTTTTAAATTGCCAGGCCCCTGGGCAATTGACCCCCTTCCCTTCTACCCCCGTTGGCAGGCCTGGTCAGGCTCATTCCCCAAGGGGGCTTTACTGTAGCTTCCCAGAATTCCTTGTTTCATCAGAAAGAATGGCAACACTTTTCCTAACTTCTGACACCCTTTTATCCAGTTGTGTGAGTCTGCACCTATATGGGATACTTCTCTTGGTCTAAATTGTAAACCACCAGAAAACAGATTCAAGGTGTATCTCAAGGAAATAGGATCTCTCTCATTTTTAGTATTATATTTCTCTAACATGTAACATTTTTTAGTGCCCTGCAGAAGAAAACCTCCAAAGGGTCAGTACGCAGGTTGATATAGGGATTCATGAGTTTTCCTCAAGTATCTAGACTATATTTACCCACCCTGGCATGCCTGGTCTGTTCTTTGTTTCTCCAATGAACTCCATGCAATGAACTCCTTGTGGGTGGGCATTTGGGCCCTTTGATTTCAGTGGGGCTTCACAGAGGCACACCGGTCTGCCCACACAAAGCTCATTGCAGGATCAAGGTTCCAAGATTGGCCTCTGAACAAAGCACACAAAAAACCCAAACCAGGCAAACCTCTCCAGACAACCACACACATCTGCATGGAATTCAAAGAGAGAGGAACAGAGACACAAGCTTTGCCTCTTTTGCCCTAATGATTACATGCCACAAAATAGACTTAACTCTGTGTTATATCACTCTAGTGAAATCTTTTTTATTTTAGTCTTAGTTTATAAGTGCCTAAAGCCAGCACCACCTGTTTTGTTGCAGGTGGTATGCATCTTATTTCCATTGAGAGAAAAGTAGATATATTTTTAAATGCTCTTTATTTGTGTGTGTGTGAGAGAGAGAGAGAGAGAGAGAGAGAGAGAGACTGACTATCTAGCTATCTATCTTAGGGCACCTATTAAGGGGGCATCTAGGCACAAAATACAATCTTAAAACAAGCCTAGAAAATTATCAAAATAAACTGTGATGCGGGATTTTCTTTGTGTGTGTGATGTTTAATAGACCTTGCAAAAACGCCAAAGGTTTACGCCCACGAAAGCTTATGCCCAAATAAATTAGTTAGTCTCTAAGGTGCCACAAGGACTCCCCGTTGTTTTTGCTGATACAGACTAACACGGCTACCCCTCTGAAATAATGGGACTCTGTCCCTACAGTATCTTTCACTGTGACAAGTTCACACTGTAGGAATCTGAGGAGAGCAGAGAAAATGGAAAATGAAGTTGACTTTCTAGATGCAACACACACAAAAATTAAGTGCTTAGTAAATTTAATTACAAGCTCGAATAGACTGGCTTAGCAATATGTTCCATTATGACACTGGAAATAAGGCTACATTCACCCAAATGACCATATAAAGTTTCAAGAAGGAAAAAAAATAGGGTGGGAAGAATCAGCGGATAGAATGTTAAAAGAGGGAATAATCTGTGCTACTTAATCAGTGGAACCCAAAAGGAGAACCCAGTGCTTGTAGTAGCTAAATATTTGGGTTTTACATGAGCAACAGGAAATGAAACAAGTCACCTGAAAAGATTAACTATCCATTTTCTAGGCTTGATGAGTTGACAGCTTGGTGGTGCTCCCCAGATCAGGTTAGAGGCAGTACAATAGCAGCTTATTGAGTAGGAAGTGCCACAAACTAATGAAAGCAAATTGATAAGTTGCTATAGTATGTCACAAAGGAGGATACTATTTAACATTTTGCCCTTAAATCTAACAAGTGCACCTGCAGCATTCCAGAGACGAAGAAAGAAACTGGGCAGAAGCCCCACCACTAGCTCTTTTGTGCTGCACTTGGAATAGATTGAAGCAGAATGTTTAGTAGAATTTTAATGTGGGGCTTGTTTGTTAGTTAATGAAACTGAAATTTTTAAAGATAAAAATGTAATGAGATAAGGAAAGTAGAGGATGACTGACAGCAGATCCTAGAAATGTTTAAGACATTCATTATTAAATTTTGTTATTTTTCTTGTTAGAGATTTGTAGGAAAAACTGGCATTGAAATAGGATGCAAGATGATCTACTTATACTTGGGCTGAGTCACAATGAAGTCAGTGAGGCTACAGGCAGATAGGCACAGGGGTTTGCTCTCATGGATCAGTTTGCAGAACTGGTACTTAAGTGGGTGAAAAAAAGAAAGTTTCCTGAATTGCAGCATTTTGCAAGTGCAACTACTGTGAAGACTTTACACTCCAAAGGATCATGTTTAAGCGATTTCCCCCCATCTCTAAATATTATATTTGCAAGCAGTTAAGGAAAGTCAATATTTTCTGGGATTAGTATTTTTGTAGATATTATTTCCATTTCTTGCATTTTTCCTCTCTAGGTCGCTTTCTTCTCCCTAAGGTGCTGATCCTATAATTGATACCACACAGGCAGACCCATGACACCACATGGAGACTTACTGACTTCAATGAGGATATATGGGCGTGAGGCTGGCTCCACTCCTGTGGAGTCGATTGCCAGATTGCAGGCTTAGTTAACAAGTAAGACATTTTTTTTTCCCTGTCTAGCAACAAACAAACAATAAGAGCATGACCACGCCTACTTTTTCAGGTGTTCATAGCCCTAAAGTCCCCGTGAAGCTGGAGGAAATTATTATATTTCAAATGCTTCATCTCTTCATAATCCCCAGAGAGGAAGGGGAAAAAAACAAAACAAAGAAAGCTGGAGTCTCTCTCCTAAAGATCTCTACCTATGGTTAATCCTCATTCTGATGAAAGGTGCTTGTCTGCAAGTCAGAAGAAACTTTGCTTAAAGCCAGGCTAAGGATCAAAAGGTCTTCCAAATTAATGCTACCTTCATTCTGGCACTTAACATTTCCAATTTAGGCCCCAATCCTGCAATGAAATCTATGTCAATGGACTCCTATTCTTATGCAGAGCCCCACTGAAGTCAATAGTACATTGTAAGGGGTCCAACCACAGAAAACATTTTGTGAGATCAGGGCCTTAGAAAAAAAGTGTGGTGACTATTTGAGCATTTGTATTTAAAATTTGCTTTTGTGAGTATGCTTGCTGCTAAAGTTTGGTATTAATGGAAAGCAAAGAGGAAAGGGACAGTAAGAAAAAAATTCCCTTCCTTTGGTAAGTAAAGGTGTTTAAACGGCTTGAGTTGAAATTCAAGGGAAATTATTTTTCCACTATTTATTCAGATCTAAAAATATAATTCCACTGCAATTTGACCTTGTGCCACAACTTCCTACTGGCCTATGATCACGGATTGTGATGTGCTATAAATAGCTTTGACATTGCATTAAAGAACAAATGTTTTAAAAGCTGATCAGCTATAGCCACACAATTGAACCAAAATCTCTCAAACCACAGGGTCCAGAACCCTTTTAAAAATTATCTTTACTAAGGAATCTGCCTACCTAAGTTAGGGTCATAAGAAAAAGCAAAGAGTAAACCACTTGAACTTGGGGATATTGGGCTAGATCTATAAAAGGACTTAGATGCCTAAGTGCCATTTAAGGCACCTAAGTTCAACATTTCGGTACCACTGAGACCCTCAAAACCCCTGTTTAGCTGCCATGGAACTTTATAGGTAGGGCCCTGCCAAATTCACAGCCATGAAAAATGTGTCACAGACCATGGAATCTGGTCTTCCCCTGTGAAATCTGGTCTTTTGTGTTCTTTTACCCTATATTATACAGATTTCACAGGGGAGACCAGAGTTTCTTAAATTGGGGGTCCTGACCCAAAAGGGAGTTGCCAGGGGGGGTGTCACAAGGTTATTTTAGGGGGGTTGCACTATTGCCACCCTTACTTCTGTGCTGCCTTTAGAGCTGAATGGCTGGAGAGCAGTGGCTGTTTGCCAGATGTCCTGCTCTGAAGGCAGTGCCCCACCAGCAGCAGCACAGAAGTAAGGGTGGCAAATCATACCATTCAACCCTTACTTCTTCACTTCTGTCTTCATAGCTGGGCAGCCAGAGCGTGGCAGTTCCTGACCGAGCACCCAGTTCTGCAGGCAGCAGGGCAGAAATAAGGGTGGCAATAGCATACCATGCCATCCTTACTTCTACACTGCTGGTGGTGGTGGCTCTCCCTTCAGAGCTTGGCTCCTGGCCTGCAGACACTGTTCTCCAGCTGCCCAGCTCTGAAGGTAGCACCGCCACCAGCAGCAGCACAGAAGTAAGAGTAGCAGTACCACAAACCCCCTACAATAACCTTGCGCCCCTCCACAATTCCTTTTTGGGTCAGGATTCCTACAGTTACAACACTGTGAAATTTCAGATTTAAATAGCTGAAATAATGAAATTTACAATTTTTAAAATCCCATGACCATGAAATTAACCAAAATGGATTGTGAATTTGGTAGGGCCCTATTTATAGGTGCCTACAGTTTATAGGCCCCTACATTTCCACCATAAAAGTCTCCTAGACACCTAAGTTTTGCCACTAGGCATGTGCACTGTCACCTGAGTCTGGGCACTTGGGCACCTATCTCACACCCAAACCTCAGAGGGACCCTCAAACTAGGCATTCCTCTGCCTATCTTGTCTGCGGAGCCCGATTGGATAGACCTGCTCAGAGCACTCTTAACTCCACAAAACACCCATAACTTTTAGCTCAGTAGTTAGAGCACTTATCTGGGATACCATGTGAGTGCTCTAACCACTCCCTCTTTGCTTAATGGGAAGAAGTGGTTTGAACTTGGGTCTCCCTCCTCTCAGAAGGGGCTGTGCTAACCACTGGGCTACGGGGTATTCTGGGGCAAGTCTTTCTTGGTCTGTCCTGGTGAAGCTGTTCCACTGTGTATCAGTAACTAACTATGCATTGGAACAGAGAGATTGGAAACTGAGGCCCCCACTTCCCAGATGAGTGTGCTAACCACTAGGCTATAGAGTCACTCTCACTCCTTCTCTGGTCCAATGATCATTTAAGTATTTATACACAATGGAGCAGCTCCAACAGGAGAGATGAGAAAGCCTGGATCCAGAACACCCCCTGGCCCAGTGGTTCAGACTCTTTCTTGAGGGGGCAGGGAGACCCAAATTCAGATCACTTCTCCACATCCCACAGAGTGGGCATTGACCCTAGGTCTCCCAAAGCCAGAGTGAGTGCTCTAATCACTGGGTTAAAAGTTATAAAGCAGCCACAAGACATGTGCACTTTCCTCTTTCAGCAGTTTTGCAAGAAACAGCTCATGTGTCTAACTCCAAGCGAGAGTCATGCCTGAGAATGTGAAGCAGAGATAAGTGCCTCCCTCTGGCCCAGACCTAGGTGCCTAACTCCCTTTAAGGGATGGAGCTTTTGAACCCACCCCTCTACTTGCCATTTCCTACTGTCTATCTTAGATGGCTCCCCAGTCACCAGGCTCACTTCTGCAGATCTCATTCTTAGGTGCCTAACTGTCCCCATGCACAGTATAGGAGTATGGGCACCTAATTGCAATTGTGGATTACACTGGGTGGCAGGGTACCAAAAGTTAGGTGCTACATCACTCAGCGTTACAATACCTCAGTCCCTTTGTGGACTTAGCTCATTTCTCCTGTGCACATTTTAAATTCAGAAGTAGGTAAACATTTAAATTACTTGTTCCCAAATGAGCATTCACCCAGTTTCCTGACATGACATAGTGAATTACTTTGGCATGAATGTGGCTTCAAAATATAGGCTTTGATTTACCACTGCATTACTCCAGTTTTATATGATTTTTACTTTGTTGAGTTGTAGCTGTATAAAACAGGATTAAAGCAGTTGTGAATGAGGACTATAATCTCACTGCAATTTAGCAATGAATGTCCTGTACTGTAATGACTGTCAAAAGAAAACAATTATTCAGACTTAATTTTGATATGGGTCACATGATTTTTTTTATTCTGTATTCACCATTAGTATATTTGAAGACTATTTTTCTTCTCACAGTTGTGGGCGTATGTGTACACTTATTTAGGGAGAGGTGAAGAATAAATACTATTTATTCACCTCTTATTTTTTAAGTGAATAAGTGAATTCACTCTTATTTTTATTCACCTCTTTTTTAAATCAAGTTTAAAGTGTCAACCCTTATCTTGCTAGTGCTCCATGTCCTGGGCCAGGATATGTAAAAGACTGCCTAAAGCTCTGGGATGAAAACCGTGGTCGACAGCTAGGCTCCTCTGGTACAATTGAACTCTCTACAGTAAGAGTAAATCTGGACTGTGTAGGAGTCAGAACTTTCACTGGGGCTGGTCTGAGACTATGGCCTGGTTTACACTGGGGGGAAGGATTGATCTAAGTTACGCAACTTCAGCTACGTGAATAACGTAGCTGAAGTCGACATACTTAGATCTACTCACCGCAGTGTCTTCTACTGTGGTGATGAGTGTGGTATAAATACCTGAACAGACTAGAAAAAAATATCGTGTCATACTTTTTAAATTAAACAATGTGCTGTATGATATTTTGGATTAGTCACAGCCCAAGTTGGAAAATGAAACTAAAATTTTTCATACCTGACATTTGTCACAGAAAGCACATTCCTGTTGTCTAATCCTCTAAATCTTCATTGTCCTCATCATAATTAGGTGGTATTTGTGGTGGGAGCAGAATTAATGGCTGTAATGGAGAAAGTCCATTGACCTCGATACTGCTGCCACTTCACCTCATGTGGGTATTGTTGTTGCTGTCATACAGCTCCTCCTCAGTGGTTGACAGCTTCGTGGAAATGTCCATCATGTGCAGAATTTCCTATCTGTAATGCTTAACAAAATGCAGACCACATTCTGTGACTTTAGTGTGCAACCTCACACCAACGTATTGATGTTCCTCTGCAAAGCACACCAGACATTGTTTACCATTGCTTGAATGCCAATGTGGAGGGATGGCATTTCTGAATGGACAGGCATTCATTCAGCATACATTAAATATATGCTTAAGTACTGAGTTTCTTTTACAAAAAACAGCTCTGCTGTCAGGCACATCAGTTGTTATTGTCACATGTGGTTTATGTCTGATCTTTGCATTAGTTTCTGTGCCCAGAATTAAATGTTTTCAAATTTCTTGAATAAGTCTGTGCATAATTTCTCTTGCTATCTTCTTAATAAGGTCAAAATTGAGGGCATGCTCATGCTCTTATTTTGAAATCACAAGTGTTGCAGTTTCAGCCATGCAGTAAAAGGTTTTGCTGTAATTTGTGTATGTACCTTAATTCTTGTATAAAACAGCCAAATTCTGCAATCATCCAAAAAGTCCTGCTTCTATTAATTTGCAATGGGATCCTATAAGCTTTGGTAATATGGCAGATACTAAATCAGGTTTGTTTGACTGGAATGCAAGGAACACAACTGAGACATGGGATTCAGAGCAGACTCCCATACAGTAAGACATTTGGGCCCAATTCTCATTTACTGTACGGCACTTTTTCCCTTTTGTAGTTAATAAACTTGTTTTGTTTTGTCTAATACCAGTGTGTGGAAATCATAACTTGGGGCAGAAAGCTGTGTCTATTCCGCTCCACATTGAGGGAGGGGGTGAATTTCATGATCTCTGTGCAGTGCAAGACGGTGTATATTTTTGGGCTTACAGATCTCTGTGCAATGCAAGACGGTGTATATTTTTGGGTTTACCCTCGGGGGCCAGGGGTGCACTTCAGTAACTTGGAAGTTCCTTAGCTGAGCCTTCCCATGCAGAGCTGATCTCAGCATCTGTGTGAAGCTGCAGCTGGGTGTGTCCCTACCTGTATGGGTGCTGGTAAAGTGCAGCCTGAAGCCCGAGGGAGGGCTTGACAGGCTGCAGAGCAATACAGTATAAAGGGAACCCAGACTGGTGGGCAGGCTCAATGGTACCCCAGTTCCAAGTGGTATCCGGGGAGGGGGGAGAAACCCATCACAGTAGCCTGTGTTATTCAGGAGACACAAGTTTCCTAAGCGCTGTAGGTTTCATGCCCAGGTATATTACACTGCTGTAATCCAACCAAGAGTTGACAAAGGCATGACTAACTGGGGCCAAGTCTTCGATAGGCTGCAGTGTCCTAGCCCAATGGAGATGGTGGAAAATGTTATCTCTGACTGTTGATATGTGAGACCTCAGTGTCAAAGAGGAATCCAAGAATACTCCTAGACTACAGACTGAATTGACCAATTGTGGATGACCAGTTTGAGTGGTCCTTAATGTTGCTTTGCTGTTATGTAAATGTGATGCTTTATTCAAACTCATTTTCATGACATCCAATTACTTTTATTCACGATTGAAGGATTTAAGGTAACGTTACACATTTGAAAACTGACTCAAGTACATAGAATCTGTATGCATCAGGTCTCATTCTCCATTTCTTTTGCCTTATGTAATCATTTGCACCTGTGTAATTTGGGTGCAAAATGTTATCATTCTGAGGTATTAGATTGTTACATCCACATTGCACAAGTGTAAATAACTACATAAGATTCAAAGCAGTGGAGAATCAGCTCTGTGATTTCTTTGTATTATAATGGACAAGGAGGATTTTTAATAGGTGCCACAAGAACTGCTGTTCTTTTAGCTCAGATTAGTTATTTTAACACAATTGAAAAGACTTGTTAAGATTCCAGCTAACTAGAGCTGGGTGAAGAAGGTTAATTCCAGTTCAGAGAGGCTTTCAGTATTTCAAAATCTGGTTGTAGTCTGGTTTTAGATTGAAATCCAAAATTTTAAAATTCTCCTCAGAGGGGAATGGAGCCCTGGCTCCAGAACATACCCCTGGGTGTCCTGCCCTGTAGCTGTAGGCCCTAGAAGCCCTGGCTCATTTCTGTTGGAACGTCACGGAAAGCTAAACATCAATGCAGAATGTTTTAGTTTTGATGAATCAGCAAATTCTGACAAGCAATGTTTTGTTGGAAATTTTCTAACCAACACTGAGTATGTCTCCACTACACAGCACCGATGGCATTTTGTAGAGTACATGTTGTTACAAGCTGCAGTGAAAAGCAAACTGTCTACACCGCAATGTGCATAGGTGCATGTGGCAGTGAAGGGCTTTGGCAGGAGGAGGCAGTGGGGAAAGGCTCTGGCAGATCCCCAATGCCAGTGCCTTTCACTGAGGTGGGAAAAAGCTCTGGCAAAGGGGTGGCAGCAGTGAAAGGTGCCAGCAGCAGCGATTCCCCATTGCCTCCCTCTACCAGAGTCTTTCCTCACTGGGGGAGCTTTTCCCCACTGTCTCCCTGCTGCCAGAGTCTTTCCCTGCAAAGTGGAAAGGCTCCATCAGCTCTATGTGGTGGGGAAAGGCTGTGGCTGCAAGGAGGCAGCAGGACCCTACACTGATAAAAATAACAGTGTAGATAGGGGAGACAGTGCCTGGGTGTGTAGAGAGTTGTGTAGAGTATATCCCTAAGGTTCTAGTGTGTCTTTACTCACCTTAGCAGCACCTCACCATCTACATTGCCATTTATACCCTTGCTAGAGGTGCATGTACTCTACACGCCACTGTAAGGAGTATGCAGTGTAGACATACCCTCTAATGCTAATGCATTTGAAGTTATGTCAGCTGAAGGCTCCCTCCTAAATATAAAAGTACGGATTTAGCCGTTCAATTTAGACACCCAGGTTTGTAAATTTTGCCCTAGATCTATTATAATAGGCTGAGAAATATCCTCTGGATATTAAGAGATTGATCCAATTTCCAATGAAGTCAACAGGAGTCTTTCCATTGTCTTCAGCAGGAGCTGGATTAGACTCTATATATGCATGGCTGTTATTTTGTTTTCCTAAACATACAAAATCCACAAACCTTTTTCCAAGAAAGAAAAACCAATTAATATAACAATAGCCATTGTTCATGGCGCAACAACCATGTTCTCTGCTTTGCTGCTGGAGGGATGGTGGAATGAGTCTAAGTTAAGTAACAAACACTTTTCCAAGAGCTCTGCTGACAGCATTTATAATACTTGTATAAAAACAAATATAAATACATCTGATTAAATCCCCTGGGCTTCCCAGGGGAAAAAAATCTCTGCCAAATGGAAAAAGACAAAATTGGTGTGAAAAGTGAATTTGAGACTTCTAAGAGAACATTATGAACAACAGAGAATAAGATAAACTAAAAACTAATCCAAATAATATGATAACAGACAATAAATTCTCGCTTGTGTGTAGTGTTGATTTGTTTAATCGAGTTTTATTGGGTTCACATTTTAAAAAATAGAAACAAGCACAAAAGAGTACAAATGTCCTAAAATATGCATACATATTAATAATTCATCACTCATCCTCCAAGGAAATGATTTTAATTGTTGTCTGTGTTTTCACACTTCAGTTAAATTAAAAGTAGAATTCACCTCTGTGATGAAGGGCCAGCATAAGCCGTATACATCACTCACACTCTATTTTGAAGGCTAAGTGGCACTTAAGTGGTATATAGTATTCGTGCAGGCGCTCTACACAGGGATACATTTCACCCCACTTGAATTGTGTAGATTAGATGTTCTTTAGTAATTTTCTATTTAGAAGTCTATATTCAGTATTGTCAACCTCAAGTATTCAAAAATCATGAGTCATGCACCAAAAATCTTGAGTTTGGCTTAAAAATCATGAATTGTGAAAACATAAATCTGTTCTTTCTATTTGTCTTCTAGTGTTGGAGATTTTAGGGTTCAAGTTTTTAAACTTTTCTCTGCAATTACGAGGGATGGAAACTTACTTTAAAAAAATTAAAGATGAGATTCTCCGGTAATAAAAACTCTTGTAACCACAAGAACACATGATAACATCACAAGAGTTCACAACATTATAACTTGCAATGAAATTGTCATGAGTATTTATTTCAGTCAGATTAACTGACCTCCTGAGGCTTATCAATACCATTAACAAACACACAAAGATGAATATCAATAATAAATTAGACATGTTCATTGTATATGGATCTCTTGCCAAGTTGCTGGCAATAATGAAATTAATAAATTACTGACCTCTTCGTTATGGGTCTTTCTCCTCAGATCTGTACCATGCAGCTCTGAAAACTGGAGCAGGTTATACATATGAGTAGCTGTTAGCAGCTGTCTCTCTTAAAGCATGATCTACCAATCTTCAAAAAGTGTCTGTCTCTGGATCTATATGTCTCCTCTATGGGTGATGGTGGACCTGAGGAGCAATGATGACACAGAGAAGAATTTTATACCCAAACTCTTAAGTCCTTTACATACTTCACCTGACATGATGGAGCCTGGATAAATTTCTTAAAATGTGCTACTCTGAAAAATGGTGTCAGGGAAGATACACCATAAGGGCCATATTTAGTGAAAACCCTCCTCAATTTCACCACCATGCAATGCTCAGCATAAGCCAAAATCCTGATTTTTGTGTTCCCTAATTTTGTTCGGGCTTCAGCAACAACAAAAATGTATATATTTCTCAGCTAATTTCAATCCCCACTAAGGCAATTCCTGGGAAATAGAGAACAAATAGCTTGTTTCAGTTTGCAGGGGGCTCCTTTTAGCCCATCTTGGGCAGACTGTATAAGAAGGTTAGCTGGGAATAGTGCAAACCTTCACTGAAGGCTGTGGAAACATGGTTTTAAATATGCCCTTTACAACATCATTAGGTCATGGTATGGTGCAGCTTTGTTCTGCTGAAATGAAAATATATCCTCTTGTAAGAGTTTAATGTTGTCATTGTAATAAGATTATATTACTTAAGTATTGACTAAGTAAGTTACTCTTCAAATAATGGAGTAAGGTGCTACCCTATATGAATCTGACCCTAAGAAATTAGGTCATTTTCTGTGTAATTTGAAGGAGAAAGAAACATAGCGGAAGCTAAGCAAAAGAACTAGAAAGATAACACAATAGATATTCACAAGACAGTCAGAATCAACTTTCAGTACCCTTCATCTAGGTTCAGGGTTTAACAACACAGATATTTGCAATAAGCAACTTATTCAATGCATTTAGCTCCCTTTTCTCTGTGTAAATTATTCACAGACCACAACCAGAGCTAGCTGGAAATTTTCCATCAAAATGTTTTTTTGATGGAAAATGCTGTTTCTACCAAAACAAAATTTTCCATAGGAAAATTTCTATTTTGCCAACATTTTTCAATTTTCCATTGGAAAAAATCAGAATAATAGAATCATACAAATGTAGGACTGGAAGGGACCTCAAGAATCATTAAGTCCAGCACTCTGTGTTGAGGCAGGACCAAGTAAACCTAGACCATCGCTGACAGGTGTTTGTCCAACCTGTTCTTAAAAACCTACTATAAAAGGAATTCCACAAACTCCCTTGGAAGCCTATTCCAGAGTGTCACTACCTTTATAGTTAGAAATCTTTTTCTAGTATCTAATCTAAACCTCCCTTGCTGCAGATTAAGCCCATTACTTACAGTGGACACGGAGAACAATTGATCACAGTCCTCTTTAGAACAGCTCTTTACAAATTTGAAGACTGTCAGATTCCCCCCACGCCCCGTCTTCTTTTCTTAAGACTAAACATGTCCAGTTTTTAAACCTTCCTGCATGGGTCAGGTTTTCTTAAACATTTTATCATTTTTGTTGCTCTTCTCTGGACTCTGTCCAGTTTGTCTATATCTTCTCTAATGTGTGGTACCCAGAACTGGACACAGTACTCCAGACAAGACCTCACCAGTGCTGAATAGAGGGGAACAATTTCCTTTCATATCTTACATACAACACTCCGAGAATTATAGTAGCCTTTTTTGCAACTGCATCACGTTGTTGACTCAGATTCAGTTGTGATCCACTATAACCCCAGATCCTTTTCAGCAATACTATTACCTAGCCACTTATGCCTCATTTTGCAGTTGTGCATTTGATTTTTCCTTTGTAAGTAAAGTACTTTTCCCTTGTCTTTCTTGAACCAATTCCTCCCTGTTGGTCAGAATCAAGTCTAAAATGGCTATCCCCAGGGTTACTTCCTCCACTTTCTGAAACAAAAAGTTGTCACCAGGACATACCAAGAAATTATTGGAAATTTTATGTTTTGCCATATTACTTTTCCAACAGATGTCTGGGTAGTTAAAGTCCTTCATTACAACCAAGTCTTGTTGTTTTGGATATTTCTGTTATTTGTTCTAGAAATGCCTCCTCCCCCTCCTTTTCCTGATTTGTATCAGGGGGTAGCCATGTTAGTCTGTATCTACAAAAACAACAAGGAGTCTGGTGGCACCTTAAAGACTAACAGATTTATTTGGGCATAAGCTTTCGTGGGTAAAAACCTCACTTCTCCTCAAGTCCCCAGAGGCTGGGCTTATTGACTGAACTGTATCTTATTTCATGTATCTGGTCTCCCCTCCAGTTGAACTGATGTGGTGTATCATCTGTGTCATGTGACCATGGTGCATCATGGAAGATGGGGAACCCAGATTATAGAGGAAAATGGGGGCATGAGGCATTTGAACCTCATCTCCCCATGGGCATCAAAAGGGAACACATTCCTGATTTGGTTATCTATAGTAGACACCTATCATGACATCATCCCTATTTTTTACTCCTTTTATCTTTATCCAGAGACTTTTAACTGTTCTGCTTTCCACATCCTTCTGGACCTCAGAACAAGTCTATATATTCTTAATGTATAATGCAACACCTCCTTCCTTTTTATCTTGCCTGTCCTTTCTGAACAAGCTTTCCCCCTCTGTACCAATATTCCAGTCATGAGACTTATCTCACCAACTCTCTGTGATGCCAATTAAATCATAATGTAGCGTATGGACTAATACTTCCAGTTCTTCCTGTTTATTCTCCATACTCCTTGCATTTTTATATAGACATCTAAGATGTTGGGCAGATTCCCCCACTGATTTCCCTCTTGTTGCTTCTATGTCCCATTTGTAATTTTCTGTGTTCTCCACCTCAGCATCTACCCTCTGTAAAGGCTGCCTTTTTATGCTTCCCTGGAGGCTTTTGTCACCTACTTCCTTTGAATTTAGTTTAAAACCTTCCTCCCTAGGTTAGTTAGTCAGTGTGCAAAGATGCTCTTCCCCTTCTTGGGCAGGTGGACCCCATCTCTTCCCAATAGACCTTCTTCCTGGAACAGCCTCCTATGGTCAAGGAAGCTGAAGCCTGCCCATCAACACTATCTGTGCAGCCATGCATTCATCTCCAGGAGGTGTGTAAAATGAAATAACTTCATTTCCATTTGGAACTACAGTTGAAACTGTTCGGGTGCCTCATGTCCCCATTCTCCTCAAGTCCCCAGAGGCTAGGCTTATTGACTGAACTGTAAATTATTTCATGTATCTGGTCTCCCCTCCAGTTGAACTGATGTGGTGTATCATCTGTGCCATGTGACCATGGTGCATCATGGAAGAAGTACTCCATCTGGGGAACCCAGCTTATAGAGGAAAATGGGGGCTTGAGGCATTTGAACCTCATCTCCCAATGGGCATCAAAAGGGAACACATTAATGTCATACCCATGTGAAAGGAAATATTTCAATTCAGGAATGTCCAAATGACATATTTCAAATAAATTATTTTTGGGACTTTCCGTTCTGCAAAATATTTCAATATTTTAGCCTTTTTGTCCCAATTCAGGACAAAAACAAACTTTGAAATATCAGACTTTCCCCTGGGATGGAAATTCTAATTTTCTACCAGCTGTAACTATAACTATTGCCTCTAGTTTTTGCTATTCCCAATTGGCTATTTATGTTGTGTAATCAGTCACCTACATCATATTATAGTGTTTCTGCCTCCCTGATTGGATGATTCATTGGATGACCCACAAATAGCTTTCAAGAGGGCTGTGCAGTCACCCCTCATGCGAATCTGCATCTGAGTACACATGTTCACTGAAAATGAAGAATAGGAGTTGTATATACTGGCAAAGTGAATTGGAAGTTGTAATTAGCATAAGTATTCATTAATATCTTTTTTCTTTCTTTTTTTTTTTTTGCAGCATTTTCCCAAATCTTTTTGAAACCGACAACTGGAGGACTCTGTGCATAGACTGAGGTAATTAGAGCTGTGAAGGGAAAGGGAGAAACTCTTAAGAAGCTGAAACTGGAACAACAGTGTTTATGTTGTGCCTTGGTTTGACTCCAGGGAATTAAGACCTAATTCTTTTCCTAATACTCATAGACTTAGATGGAACTGTATGTGCCAGGAAGGTGAGCCATTTCAATCTCCTGACTAGAGAAATGTATTGATTATATTGTATTGTATTGAAATTGTATTGATTACATTGACCAAAACCAGGTATGTTCCAAAGTAAATAGCAAACAGCTATTTTAATCTACAGCTTTTAAGTGTCACTGTTAATTCTTTTTTTCAACTCTCTTACAATTTATTGAAATTTCAGTTTATATTGAAGCATCCTTTGCTTATAATTATCAAAAATTACCTGTGTGCTTCAGGTCCGAATTAACCCATCGTCATTGTAGATTTGCGGCTATGGCACCAGCTCCTGGATTACATCAAAATCTTGGCTCTCATTTTTTAACAAGTACATTTCTAGAGCTTGTGATTACAAAGAAAAGTAAACTCAACCTGAAAGTAACCAAACAAGTGATAACTGCCTGAGTCTGCAGACAGTGTGGGACAACAGTTTGGAGAGGTTTGAATTGCCCCATGCATCTTAAGAGGGTATTAACTCCAAGACCTGCTGCTCTGGGTCTGCACTGACCCAGCTAACAGCACCCCGGAAAGCTCTGTATTGGTAGGAGGGGGACAAGTGCAGTGGGTATGGCCCATCCACTCAGGCATGTTCACCCTGGATGCCACCCATCCTCTGCTGGTCCCAAAGAATGTGGGGGGGCCCTGCTGTCACTCCAATGGGTGAGAAGAAGATCCCATGCTACTGCCTCCTAGAAGGAATAGGGGGCCCTGTGACAACCACTCCAAATGGGGATTTGGGTCAACATGTGTACAGCATGGAGCCAATGACATCCCATACTGTGGTGCACCTAGGGCCGGATTGCTCTAACCTGGCCCTGGTGTGCTCCCAGATGTTAAATTCCAAACACAGCAGAAATAGGTGGATGCCAGAGAAAAGCAGATTTCTCTCTTTATTTAAATTACATTGGGCATGGATTACAAATTTATATTGCTCCTTACCACAGTGTGTCATTTTTTTTTATTTCCACGTAAGTGCAGCATTCCTATGCAACTGGGCTAAGATGCTCTCTTCCCAAACCTCCAGTTTCTCTTGCAAGATAGCCTGACTACGCACAGCATTGTAGATGCGGGTCTAGATACTGGGCTCCCTTAAAGAGACTTTTGTAAGGTAAATTCTACCTCTTGGACCTGTTCGAATTATTTGAAAAGAATTAAAATAGAGGATACATGAGAACTGATAGGCATAATTTGCTTACAATTTCAAAGATTTGTGATAAAAAAATTCTTACTATGTAGGAAATCATGGAGGTGAAATTAAAAACACTTGAAATTTGCCCAATATATGTAACCCTGTTAAAATCAGTGGAATTACTAGTGTAATGCAAGCAGATTTGGCTGTAGACTGACTAAAGTGAGGGCCCTATTTATTAAGGTTCTACCACAGCTTGAACTGTATATTCACCATCTTGGACCTACAAGAGCAATACAGCACAATGGCTGCCCTTCTTCTGTATAACTAGGATGTTATGGTACTACCTCTTAGAAATAGGGTTTATTTTGCCAGCAAGTGAAGAAGAAGCTAAAAGATTGTGGATTCACAGATCAATTTATTTTCACTGAACAAAAGCACTTTCCTTTTTATGGCAATAGTTTACCAGACAGGTTCCTGTAAGTTTAGGTATGTATTAAGAAAAAAATGTGTTGAGACAAATCTATAGCAAAAGGTTAAAAAGATATAAATGATCTTACAAGAGAGATTCTTCCTCACTGCCACAGAGATTTGCATGAAGTAAAGGAGTTGCTCTCTTTGAAGTGTTGCCAGCATAAATAGCTCAGAGTAAGAATTTTGGTTTTCATAACAAATACTGAAATGCAAGAGAACTATGCATTGATGAAAATACTGTATGGTTCACTGGGACTAGACAACTCAAGCAGATTTAGCTACAGTATAAATAAAATGTCTTCCAAACTTCTCTTTTTTTTTCTTTTCTTTTTTGGTAAGTGGTGTCAGTTTTGTAAAATGATTCCCTGGTAATAACAATAGCATTCAAAGGCAGATGGTTCGTCTTTAAAACCTGTCCAGTCTCTAGACTTCCTGAGATTTGGAATGCAGGCTCTCACCTGCAAAAACAACTTTGGAGCAGCAAGGTCCCAGCTTCTCACAGCAAAGTTAATTAATGTCTCCATTAGGTCTATTTCATCTCTGATTTCTACCTGTGAAAGTCTTTCCATTGACTTACTTGGGTTTTGTATTAGACCCCTAAATATACAGTAATGCAGCCAATTTGAGGTTGGTCCTTTGTTCATACTGTCACACAGTAGTATCTTGACAATTGTAACTTCACTAATCTGCAACCCTAATAATTCTCAGACAGTACCCACTGATCTTGCTTTTACTTTTCCCCTCACTTTTCATCGGTTAATGGCACAATGTTATAGTGAATTCTCCATATTAAGAAGCCCTCATTCTTTTAACACAATACACTGCAGCATATCTCTCAGTGTACTATGCGGTATAATTGTAAATAATGTAAAGTTTATTACACTCATCAAAATAAATGAACAAAGGCTACTTTATGGTACTGTAATTATCATTTTTAAAAATCATGTTGTTCATGTAGGGTCCAGTTGTATCCTTATTGAAGCCGATGGCAAAAATGCATGACTTCAGTGGGAGCAAGCTATGTTGCCTAGTTGCTAGGGGCCAAACTATAACTGACCCTGTTGTGGGCGCACAAGGGACAGAGGAGCATGCAAGGGGCCTTTTCTCCTTCCACTCCGAACAATGGCCTGTTAAAATGAAGTCACTGAAATAAAGGGATGGTTCCAAGGGGACTGTTCCATGTGCTCCAAGGAACCATATCTCTCCAAAGGACACTAGGGGACAACATGTCTTGGGGGACAAATGATATGTCCCCTGAGGAGGGGCACACACACTTCGCCCGCCCCCCCCCATGCTGGGACGCTTCAGGAGGAATTCTGCCTTGTAGTCGAATCTATAGCTTATGTATTGATTACTTAAGAATTGTCACTTTGAAGATTGACAGATTTTTGTCCCAAGTTCAGTAGAGCCCTGCACGGATACACAATTTATATCCATGGAGCTGCAGAGCTCTAGCAACAACAAGGAGACCAGCAGGGCCATAGCCATAGACCAGCCCAGAAACTGCAGCAGTGAAAGCAGCAGCATATCAGGCCACCGCTCACAGAAGTCTGTGCCCAGTCCAGGCAGCTCCTCCAGCGTAGTTGTGCCAGCCCCAAGCCCTGCCCGCTGGGGCAGGCACCGGGCTCACCGTCATTTAGCAAAGACACAAACACTCTAACCCAGCAAGGTGGATAGAAATACTACATCTGAACATTCATATACTCACACCATCTCTTGCAGATAAACCTGAATTGTTAGCCATTGTCTTCCTCCTCACCATCACCTTTCTCCTCATCACAGTGGCCATCATTCTGGTACCTCCCAAGGGCTACTTCTCTCTCCCCTCCTGCACATAGGCTGGGGTATAGCTTTTATAATGTTACGCTGACACCCTATGCCTGATGCATATTCAGTAGGGGTTCTCCCCTTTCCTTATTTTATTTCCTCACCCTACTAATGCTGGGGTCTCATTCTCCTACAAGTTAATATATTAATGATCTTAACTTATTATCATGTACATCAGCTCGTTGCCATGGAACTGTTGTGATCAGACATTTTCAGTTGCTCTATCCAAAAGCTGGTGTTCCTGTGGTTGGCTGATGTCATCATGGACAAAATTCCCCTTCACAGTCTATTTCTAGTTCCCCAAAACTTAGGGGTGACCATTAGGACATTTATCTGTGCCAAAGTTCATAGGCTCAAGCATTATGCTAACTGTTGAAGACAATGTCTTATAGGATACAGGCCTGTAGATTCTTTGCACTACTGCTGGATATAATAAAGGCAGAATATAATGAAGGTAACATGGTGAGTATAATAAAGGCAAGGTAGCCCTATGGGGTACATGGCTCCACACTCCTTCACACAAAAGCCTGTGCATTCATGACCTAGCGGAACCCTAATTTATGGGTTTCCCATTCCCCATGCATTTCCCAGTCAATAATGTGAATTAGCAAGATTCTCCTGTATCTAATAATTAAAGGCCAAATTCTCTAGCACTGCCTCCTGAGAAGTGTGTAAAGCCCCGGATGCAACAGAAATAGAATTATGGGGGGTGTGTGTGTGTGTGTGTGTGTGTGTGTAGCCAGGCTTTGGAAAGCCAACACAAAGAATTGCACTACATAGTGCATAGTCAAGACCTGCATCATCTCTCTTCCAGAGAAGAGCAACAAGAATGATTAAAGGTCTTGAGAACATGACCTATGAAGGAAGGCTGAAAGAATTGGGTTTGTTTAGTTTGGAAAAGAGAAGACTTAGAGGGGACATGATAGCAGTTTTCAGGTATTTAAAAGGGTGTCATAAGGAGGAGGGAGAAAACTTGTTCACCTTAGCCTCTAAGGATAGAACCAGAAGCAATGGGTTTAAACTGCAGCAAGGGAGGTCTAGGTTGGACATTAGGAAAAAGTTCCTAACTGTCAGGGTGGTTAAACACTGGAATAAATTGCCTAGGGAGGTTGTGGAATCTCCATCTCTGGAGATATTTAAGAGTAGGTTAGATAAATGTCTATCAGGGATGGTCTAGACAGTATTTGGTCCTGCCATGCGGGCAGGGGACTGGACTCGATGACCTCTCGAGGTCCCTTCCAGTCCTAGAATCTATGAATCTATAGGAATGGGTGTGTATGGGTGGAGGGGGAGCATAGAAAAGAGATCTCTATGTTACAGCACAGATTCTCTAACACAAAACTTCACATAGGCTGCATCTGTTATTCCTTCTCATAGCCTCCAATAGCGTCTCTGGAGTGGCTTCATAGCAGCTACTTCAGACTGGTGTTGAAGATTCATATATATACACAACCTGCCTATTTTGATTATGTGCTCTATTCAAGGATTAAGCCTTAAAAGACAGTCATCCATGTACCATGATCAATGGAAGAGGAGTCAGAGGTCCCACGTTCCCTGGGGACACTATTATTGATGGGAAAAACAATGAGGAATCTTTGTGGCACCTTAGAGACTAACAAATTTATTTGGGCATAAGCTTTCATGGGCTAAAACCCACTTCATCAGATGCATGGAGTGAAAAACACAGTAAGCAGTATATAGATCACTGCACATGAAAAGATGGGAGTTGCCTTACCAGGGAATGCAGAGAGTTAGGCTGGAAGCAATTCTGCCACATGGATAAAGCAGTGCACAGGGTTTAATAGAGTTCCACGTGTTCAACTTAACCTGCATTCAGCTTCACACTTTGTGAATGAAACCATCCACAGTCAGCTCTTCGTCCATGGAGATAATTCGCCATGGCAGAAGAGCTAAATTAAATTATTTTAAATAATTTAATTTAGCTCTTCTGCCATGGAGAATTATCTCCATATATTCTCTGTTCAATATAATGCACCCCATCTTCATTCTTTATTCTGATGCCCCAGAGCCAAAATTCCTACTCTAATACAGGATAAGGCCATTAGGGAAAATCTACAAATCCACAAAAAGCAGAGAAGACAATTCAATGAGCAGAACCTACTGAGGTTCTTGTTGTTCACATGTGGACCAGCACATCTACATTTAATGTGTTATGGTCCTGATCCTGCAATACTTACAGATGCCTAACTTTAAGCATGTGAGTTGTCCTATTGACTGTAACTCTATAAGCTCAGAATCTTCAAACATTTACCTGCTTAACTTTACTCGTATGTATAGACTTCTAGGACACCTCAGACAAGTAAAGATAAGCAGGTGAGTAAATGTTTGCAGGTTCAGGCCTATACAGTTACAGTACTTGGCCAAATGTCTATTAAAAGTCTGCATAGAGCTAAATATGAAAGTCCGCTGCCAAATTCAAATACCAAAGAAAAATCCTCTGAAATCAGAGGCAACAAGTTTGCACATGTGCTTGTTTTCCTAAGAGTGCACCCTTTGTGATTTCATATTTCATGATGACCACTTTGCTGACAGCTCCTTCAGAAAGGTAAACAGATCATCCTGCACCAGAGCAAGGAAAAAAATTCTGTCTTTACATTTACTCGTTCTTGTTTGCAAAATCTTCAGCTGCTTACTCAGGTCTGAAGCATTTGAAGAGCCAGATGAAAGGGAGATTGATTGAAGACATTTGCACTACACAAAGTTCCTGCTCTATATTTTAATCTCTTCCTTGATGGGCACAAGGTCAGCAGAAGTGAAATGAGCTATGACTAGGGTGGTCCCTCCCAGCTGAGCCTCTAATGGAGGATTCTTCTTATTTCCACTGAAGTGGTGGTCAATAAAAAGGAGGTCAGGATTTGAATGAGCTAAAGGCCTTTTGTGTTCTAGCCTTTTGCAAATTGGTCTTTGTGCAGCCGCATTAAAAGTATAACAACAGAGCCAGGTGGAGTATCTAGTCCTTTGTTTTTGCTATTGGAATAACGTTAACTTGAATTGCCCTATAGTCAGCAACCTTGCTATAATAGTTAACAAATACATCCTATCCAAAATGATTGGCCAGATAGACAGCTGGTCTAAACTGATGTAGCTCCATGGAGCTATAGAGCTATGCAGATTTCCACCAGCTGAAGATGGGTCCCAATGTTACTCTTTAGAACATGTATATTTTGAAATTAATTTTTGAAAGAAAAAAAAGCACAACAAAATGCGAACACCACACAGAGAAATAAACTGTCTTGTTTATCAGAAGAAACAATACCTTGGATGATGTAAAGGATGACATTTAAAAAAATATAGAGATTCTGTTTAGGATTTGGATCCCACTCTGAGAACATAGTACTTAGGCCATTCTCGACAGTCTGTCTTCCTGCAGGCTGCCTTCATTGCAAATGCACTGGGCTGAATCAGTCCCACATTGCTGCATTGTTATTGTGGTACTGGGGCAAAAATATTTGGCAGGCATTTCAAAGTAAATGCTTCAGATGGAATGACAGCAGCTGAGGAGCAAAATGCCAAGATTAATGCTTTGCTATGTAGGGAAGTTTTTCTGGAGAACATACTAAAGAGAAGTTCAGTCAAGATTTAATGTAATTACTGGTAACATACTGAGACTGGGAGAAGCGGAAGGGCAGTACTTTATGTATAATCTTTTAAGATATTATTTAAATATTAGAATATGTAAACAAGGAGAAAAAATAACCAGTTGAATGCATATAAGGTATTTTAATAATAAAGAATACACATTCCATTTGGGAATTCTATGCTAGTAATATAAATTCCTCACAGAAAGAGTGTGGCAAGGTTCTGGATATATAGAAAACAGATATTTTGTATTATTATAGTGGCACGTTTGCCTCACCAAAGCTTGGGCAATTTCAACATTTCCATTAAAAGTTGCTATTTTCAGGGATCTTTTATAACTTGGACATTAAAATTGGCTCCAAGCTCTGACTTGGTAAATGACATCTCAGCCTGGGACTCATTTTTAAGACCAAAAGTTTAAAAAAATTAGTTTGGACATCTTTAGTTATAGAAGAACAACAAAAGAGAAAGTTTTCTGGTTTCATAAAATTTAAAGATGGCTTTAGTTTACAAAGGTAATTTGTTAAGAAATTAGTCCAATTGCTCTAAACCCCTTTGGGATTCTAAAAAAGTAAATGGCTGAGACGTTAGATGTGAAAATGACTTTGCCATGTGCAGTAACTACTTTTCATAAGCATGATTAGTATGAGCTATTGATCTGTATCATGGACGTGCAAAATGAAACAATCTGCCTGTTTATACCAGTGGGAGTGGTCATTACATTTTGTACAGATTTAAATGCACACAACACACACCCAGAAGCATGCATAATGATTGGAGAAGGTCCAAGGGGCATTCCAGACTGCCAAGAAAATATTGATATTTTCCATTGCCTCTTTCACCTCTTGGTCAGCACCACTCAAGATTTGTTTCTTGGTCTTTCCCTTTATTTACTCCTGGTTGACATCAGCCACTCTTTTGGCTTTACCTACCATTTCTATGGTGACGATTTCCAAATTTAACTCTCTATCTAAGCTTTTCCTTCTCTGATCAGTCTCATATCTTCTCTTGTTTTTCTGAGATCTCATCTCAGGTGATTTGCTGAGCACGCCAATTAAACCTTGGGAAAATGAAATTCCCTCGCTTCCGTCGCCACCTATAACATCCTCTCCCCCACCTTTCTCCATCCCCACTGAAAGTCCTACTACCTCCTCTCTCATCTAGGCTCCCTGTTGCATTCAACTTCTCTCTCTCCTTTTTCTCCCCCCAAACTTCCACCCACATCTCAACTGTTGACAAGTCCTGTCAGATTTCCCTTTAGAATGTCTCTAAAACCTTTCCTTTCCTGTCTGTGGTCACTGTAAAAGTTTATGTCCATGCCTTGACACTCTCTCATCCTCTGTACCCTACCCTTGGCCACATATTGGCTTCCTTCAGTCTGTTCAAAATGCTGTTTCTAAAATAACCTTTTCCCCTTCTGCTGCTCTAACCATGTCATTCCTCCAGCTTGTTGGTATTACCTACAAGGCCACGCATAATTCCAGCCACTACTTCTCAATTCTAATTTCTTCCCTTTCCTCAGCTGCTACTGATACTTCAACCATACCATCTTCCTTCACCCTCTTTTTGTTCCTTCCTCTCATCTTATGCCATGCTACCCCCTTTACTTGGAAATTCCTCACTATCCCTATGAGCTATGTGAAAACCCTCATCATTCGAATCCCTCCTTAAAATACCCTTCTTCAAGAAAATCCATGGAAAAAAAGGTTTGCATGTGAGGTGGGGATTAGGCTGGGGTGGAATCTACCCTGCTTTGGGATTTGATCCAGTTCTGGGAATCTGAGGCCTGATCCAGCAAGATGCTGGGTGATTGGTGGGAGTTGAGGGTGCTCATAACTTACAGGATTGAGCCCTATATGTATGAAATATGGGAAACACATTTCCCATGTTCTTTGAAGCACACAGTACAAACAAGTAGCACAAAGACAGTACTTGTCCCAGAGAGCTCACAATCTGAGGTTTAAACAACATGCAACTGGTGAATAAACAAACAAATGGGGACACACAGAGAGGGAAGATTAGATAATAGTAAAGAGGTATTTTTGCAGAAGGTTATTTTTTAAGCACTGTACTGGATAACTTTCCAAATAAAACCAGACAAAATCCTTCTGTTTCTTCATTACTTTGTATTCACCATGACTTTATCCTGCAGTCTTTACTCAGGCAAAACTCCCATTGTCATCAAGAGGAGTTTTGTCTGAGTGAAGACTGCAAGATCAGGCCCCAAAAGTGTCAACTTTGGGGAAATGTTAGTGAATGAAGATATATGAAAATACTAATCCCTGACCATTTCACACAGAGATTACAGATAACTCTCCTCAACACTTCACTGACCCTTGTATGTTATCACAGACACAAGTCTTCTTAGGATTGTTAGTGTTCTCTTCCATGGGTTAGTCTTGGAAGCCCCTATATTCAATGCACTCCTGTCTGTGATAGTCTGGCTGAATATATGCTAAAGTTGGAATTGTATTTCATGAAGAAAAACTACTGCGTCCAAGGACCACGCACAGCAATGGCACACTACAAATACAGTAAGGTGTAAAGTTAGGCCCTGATGCTTCAATGGGCTCCATATGGTGGATCCCTGTGCCCACACGTAGCCCAACATGCTTCACGGGGGTTCCTGGAGGGCACCTGGAGCTCATTGCAGTATTAGCCTTACGTCTCTCTCCTTAGGTCTTTGGATAGAGGAACCCTCTTTCCTTATTTCTAAGTTCCTGGCTTTTCCTGACATAGCTTTAGCACTGTCCCTTTGACATAGGTTTAACACAGTTTGGGAATTTAATATTATTACTATTAAAATGAATGCTAGAATTACTGCTTCATGTGGCGTTTACTATCCTGAGTGAAGCTGAAATTTGTTGGACTGAGCTAGAGTTTTTCCCAGCTTGCAAAGAAAGATTTTCATTAGAAATGATAGAGCTCAGCTAATCCCAGCCATAAAATGGTTGCTATTGAATGCCATGGTAGCTTTTGAAACAAGAAAAACTATCACTGTGTTCACTGTGAAAGATTAAGAAACTGTCAAGTTAAAAAAATTATTGGCTCTGCTTAACACTTGCTAAGCGCAGTATAGACTGTTTTATCCATTTGTACTCGCTCACTTGTCTCCTTCATGTGTCTTATATAACTATTTCCAAAGTCAGAAACAAAGAAAATAAAAAGGCATCAGCTAAGATAAAATGGCACAAGATTAAAAAAATTTAGCAGCTGTAGAACCTGGCCTGAAAGAACAAAGCAGATTAAAAACCTTAATATTTTATGGTGTTAGAATGCCACATATTAAATATAGATTTTGCTCCTGATTATATTGTTACACATTCCATTGTTCCCATGCCGTTGGCCTTCAGGACTTTATTACTTAGTAATTCCAAGATCTGACACAGCTAGAGTAAAATGCATCTGATCTTAATGAATGGCATGAGATGAAAAATGAAACATATCAGTTGATTTCAGGAGAAAAAATACCATTTTAATTTTCCTGCAAATCTATTGATTGGTGACAGATGTTACTTTTCCCATTTAATTATTCTTGATTCATTTTCCAAATACAAATATAGATAAATGTCAAAGTATTTTAAATCATCCAGATGAAGAGTTCATATAAACAATATTTCTTTATTCTTCTTTAGAGCTCTTCCATATTCAGTAAGTTTCAGTCAGGATGGTCTTCATCAAGGCATACAGTACCTTACAGTTGTACATTACATAGCTAGAACAGTGTATATGAGTGGAAGCCACACCTCCTTGAGCTGTGATGATGTCGGGCTACTAAACAACTGGTTGGTAATTAGACAGAAAACCTCCAAAGAAAACTCAGCGTACTGCAGGAAGATGCGTCAGTAATGCAGTAGAAGGCACTCTTAGTGACCACTGAACCAGTGCCCCAGCATGGAGTGAGGTGCATAAAACTTAAGTCTCATGACCACTTACTATTTCTTTTAGCACTATATATGTGGATGGCAGTTAACAGAAAATTTTAAAAGTGCAAGCCCTTCCCCCAAGGAACTATCAAATTAAATTAAACATACCAGGCTTGATTGAGTCTTTACTCAGCCCTCCTCCCCTCTGTGCCCAGGTGGCTGGTTAGCTGACGCAGGAATCTACACAGCAAGAATTCTCCACTAGCTATCTCTGGCCTCTTCGATTTAGTGGAATGGAAAATATGTTTTGCAAGCTTCTAGATAGTAAGCTGTAGAATATACCAATGTGGTACTACAACTTCTAACAATAATAATAATAATTAATAATAAAACTGTGTTCTGCATGAAAAAAGTCTATTATTTGTATTTATAATTATTCACATGCATTATCTATATAGGGAAATATATGTTAGAATGTTCCCTAGTAAATTAAAGTTTTTGATGTTGGGAACCTACAGCTGTGATATATAATGGCAAGGCTTCTTTTGTTTCACCCGTAATGTAACTGAACATGAGGAAAAGTGCAGCTATACAAACCAGACTTATGTAAAAGACCTGATTGGTGTTTTAGTAGAACATGATATAGATAAGAAAAATCTTGTTGTGACAACTCCATATGTAGATGATATAACAGTGAAAATCAAGAGACAATTCATGTAAAATAAAATGTAAGATAAATAGCTCACTTGGATTGATTTTTCTTTGTTCAGGAGACTTGGCAAAGTTTCATGGTTGGCTATAACTAGACTTCTGGTGCATATCAGGCATTTGTGGGACTCCCTACACAGACTGATCCAAGTCGGGATGAAGATAATTGGATATAGGGATTCAATATAGTGTAGATAGTGTAAGCTGACAGGCTGAAAATGATCCTTATGGCCATCCTTTTGTAGTTAACAGTGCCAACAACGTCAGTCTTTGTGCAATCGTTTATATAACTCATTCCCAGTCTAGCCATTCCTTTATTTTTGTTCTCCCCAGAAAAAGGAATATTTTTGACTCAAATTTTTCCAATTTAAGAAGTTTAAGACAACCTGTTTGACTGAATGGCTGATATTCCGCGATGACCTGTGCTTGGTTCACTGAATAGATTAGACTAGACAGCCATTGTGATCCAGGTTGTCAGAGGCTGCTTATACCGCAGGGCAACACTCCAGGCTCAAGAGAGAGGAAAGAAATCTGTCCCATAAATAAGTAAAGCAATGGATCAAGTGCATGGAGATATTAGCTTTGGGAAGGCAGCAGTTTTGTTAGTGGCACTTATTGTCTCTGGTGAGACAAAACCACTAAACAGTGACCACAAACATGAACATGAACAAAGCAATATTGAGAGATTCTAAAGATTAGTATAACGTATAAGGCTGAGTCTCCTAGAGACACCTTCTCTCCCGACAAACTTACAATGGAGGTGAGGCCCCTTCACCCTTTACACAACCACATTGGGGCTCTCTACTTCATAGGTTTGAGCATGGGGAAGAGAACAGGGACTGGGTGCCTGTTACAATCAATGGGACTACTCACCTACTTCAGTGATCTGCCGGATTGGGGCCAGAATTCTCAGCACCTTGCAAGATTAAGCATGTAAATATTAGTAGCAATATGGGGCCAGATTGTGATCCCCTCACTCTCACTGCAAGGAGCGAGTTGCAGGAGCCAAAGGCATCTTCAGTAGGCGATAGATGCCTCTTGCTGTTTTGTAAATTTAAAAAAATAAATGGATCCATAAATGTGCTAAAATATTGTTTTGTCCTAAGACTTACCTGCTATTTTTCATATCTTGTTCTTGAGAAGCCTTTGAAGGTTAGCTAGGCCATTGCAACTGGGATTTCTCTTCAGTGGGACTACCTGCATAAGTAACTGCCTAGCAATGAGTGTAAAGGGCTCAAACAGTCTGGCCCTATAAACACTACAATGAAACACTGCACTATTAATGCTCCAGGAGCAACTCTTAACTAAGTTTATTTCTTCATTTACTATTTACAGGCCTGCAATCCACCTGATAAATCCTACTAGGGACCAATTAGATTTCCTAAAGTACAGTTATAGAATTTGCTTCTGCTTCTTTGAAATAATTTCAAATAACCCTTTCAGGCTGCTCCCATGGAGTTTCCTTTGATGAACTACCTCTTAAATCATAGTGCAGTTTCTGTCTGTTCTAACTAAATCACTTAATGATGATTCATTATAATTGTATTATGGACCAAAGGATTGGGTGAAGATTTTGAAGGGGTTGAATGGAGAGGTGTTTCATTGCAGAGAGCTGAGTATATCCTGTGGTAATGTTCTAACATAAAACATTACTACATACCCATAAAATCCAAGTGTTTGGAAGAGACCATTTCTCTTTGGGACAGCAACTACAGACATTTATTTAGCTGTTCTGGGAAAATATCAACAGCAAAGAAAAATGACTGCTCCTTTGGTATTTCCAGAAATGGCTTTGCCCTGTGCACTATATTTCTATCTCTGAACAAAGTGACCATGTTAGGGCTTCAAACCCTCTCTTATTTTCATCAAGGAAGACTTGTTTTTTCCAGGTTTCCACTTGCTGTTGTGCAGAGATGAGTGGTGAAATACAAGGGAAATTAACTGTTCAGGACTCAGCCGTGCACACTTGCCCTGGAGTCCTTACTCAAGCAAAATATCCATCTAAATCAGAATTTGTGTCCAAAAACTAAGAAGAATGGGAAAAAGTCAATGCAGTATCTCCAGAAAAAGAAATCCATGGAAGTTTTGTTTGGAAAGTGATCACTTGTGTCATTTAGCTACAGCCCAGAGCCAGGGAGTATGCAGAACCATGCCAGTCATAGAGGAAGAATTAACTTGAGTTCTCTCAGGAGAATTGCTTCGTTAGCTCCTTGGTACACAGGGGGAACATGCCCACTGCTAAAACCCTTCAGGCAGTGCCATGCCAAGGGTGTTCCAGGCCCACTTTGAAGACTCAAATCCAGACCCTTCCCCTTGCTGCTGCAAAAAACCAAGCACTCACCACTAAGTGACTTTACGAAGCAACCTTCCTAGCCATTTCAGCCCATGAAGCCGTAGTTTCCTTACATGCAACGAATCCAAAAGACCATAATTCCAAGAAAGTGTCTCGAAGGCCACCAAGTAAACCACGAGCCATTTGAATATCAAGATCTGGACTCTGCAACTTTTTGCTCACATCATTAATTTTTTATAACACAGTATACCATATCTCGGCCAAAACATGAAATAAAAACTCTGGCACATTCCAACCTAAGTTCTGGTTTAACATTGTGTGAAGCCTTGATCTTGTCTAAAGCATCAAAAACACCCTCAACCTGATTTTGAAATGGATGGATTGCTTTTACCCTATTGACCCTAATGTCACGCTTTGACATTTTAATGTAATGCTAATATGCTTTTTCAACAAATCCCAGTGACTAGTAGAAGTGGAAAACCAGGTATTCAATCTTTGGACAATTCCAAGATATAGACCAACTTGGGGAACAACAATTGCAGCAGCTTCTCCAACAAGATTTAGTGAGTGGGTAGCACGTGGGATGAAAGACATACTGATTTACCTGCTGGATTCAATTTTGAACCCCTTTGTATGCTGCAGCCTGTTAGCTCTGTTGTCATAGCTTTGTCCCCTGCAATCAGCCATATCTAAACTGACTTTTTTCAGCTTCTCTAAAATAACTTCTGTACTAACCTCCCCTGTTTTGGTGTGGATATCAATGACATCTACAAAGCTTTAAGCCTGGTCCTGAATGGTCCATTCAGGGCACTAAAATTGTGGATTAAAAATATACCTTTTGGCATACTGAATGGGTCCCAGACTGGCCCGGGGGGCACTAAACAGGGACCTGAATAAACCATTTGGAGGCACTAAATTGAGAAGTCTAGGGCCTCACAAAAGAAGAAAAGAATGAGAAATAAAGTTTAAAAAAAAAAAAAGTTTGGTCTGGTCCCAGTTGAACTCCCACTTCGGATAGCCCTGCCTTCCAAGCATGCAGCTTATTTCTCTCACTGAACCAGTCCTGTGCTGTGGATTTATGTGGAAGGGGGTGGGGCATTGGTCTTGCCTTCCTCTTCTGACCCTTAATCACTGCATGACCTAAGGGAGTAAGGACAGAGTATAGTTGTGTCTGGTCCTTAGGTGACATATGCAAAGGCTTCCAGCACCTTCTCCTGCCACTGGCCACCCATGAGCCAAGCACAATCTGACTCAAAATTTGTCCCTGGATGTTTTTTCCTACAAAGCTATTTGCATTTGAATGTGCCTTGTGCTGGAGATGTTAAAGGAGCCTGAGTTTAGCTTTGGTAAGCTTAGTTACACATTTTTAAAGCACAGATTGTTTACAAGTTGAATACACATCCAGCTATTAAGATATGCCTGAATAGCTCACTAATCGACTTGACATTGACTTCACAGGCATCCTCAATTCCTACTGGAATCTGAAAGTTGTCAAGAAGATGGTGAAGTTCCATTTGGCATAAAGCAAACCCCTCCTCTGACAGCTTGGGAAAGTTACATTTAAAAAAACAACAACATATTTTCTTAATGCATTTTTTGGCTAACTCAATTCTCCCCACTACCTCTGAAACCTTTTAGTTGAATGCACATTAAACAGTTTACTGAGATACCAACAAAATTCCTCCTATACTAGATCAATTCATTAGAGAAGGAGGAGGAGGTTTCTCTGCTGATTCTACATAGTCCAGTGCGGAAGGTAGCAATGGAGGTGTCTAGTGGTGGAAAGGGGCCACGGTGCTTGTGATTACATGTATTCAGTGTCCCTAACACTCCACTCAGTTGCTCAGAGGAGCTACGGCGTCTGTCTGATCACATAAAATGAAGAAGTGGTCTCAAGTTGTGTTAGTCAATTTTACTAACCAATCCCCCTCACTTCATCCACATAAAGCTTCATTACTGAGTTATTTGGGCTGAATTTCTCCCAGAGGGAGTGTTTTATTTCTGCTCATGAATATCCTTCCAGGAGCTGATTCTGAACTCACATATACCAGTTTTATGCCAATGTAACATTGACTGTATTGACTTCAGCGGAGTTAATCCTTGTTTTTGTTAACTCCTTGTTTTTGTTACCTCTAGTAGTCTAACAACATATAGCCATAGACCAATAAGGTATGTGTGCATTTGTTACTCATCCTGTACTTTACTATTACTTACTCATGGAAGGTGGAAATAGAGGACCAGTGATCTCTCCAGAGCTCATGCCAAATGCCAACACAGCCCAAGTGGTTGCCTGGTTGAGGTGCTCTCATTATGTTGCAGACACTTTCAAAATGAATCACCTGTAAGCCTCACTTACTCCATGTTTATTGCATAACAGAAATTGTGCTTATTCACATATTTTGCACTTCTATGAGATAAGTATTCAAGCTTCTAGTACAGAACTTAAAGTAAAGCAGTAACTTCCCTCGTGCCTTCCAACACACAGGAACTGAGAGCACTCTACAAATTTTACATGTAAAGTAATCACTTCACCAACCACTTTTGGAGTGGAGCACAAAGTAAAGGTCAGATTCCTGCTCTATACTCAGTCCTCCTTTGTGCCTTTAGCTTCCCAAAATCCCTGAGAGGCACAGAGCCAGCTATGATCATTTTATGCCTCCCTTCCCAGCTCTACCGGATAGAGGGGGCATGTCAGGGTCAGTGGGTGCTGCACTCACTGATAAGAATTGGGGGGGAAGGATCTGGATCCACACATTTAAACCTTTATATATTTTCCCCCAAAATTTCCCAGAAAAATCTTACCCTGGGATGAACTATGGCATGTGAAGTTTTAGTGGGATTTGGTTGGGGGAAGTTGAGGTAGGGTGTTGAATATTGGCCTTACAATGGAAAACTAATTTTAATCTGAACTACAGAGAGGCTACTGCTGCACCATAATCACTGGCTTCTGCTAAAACGTGTATACTGATTTACTGAATCTCTGAGTCTCTTCAAACATTAAAAGTGAATTTAGTGATGATGGAATGTGCAAAAGTTGCAGCTTTCGACGGGGAGGGCCCATGTTCACCCACAAAACAGGTCCCATGCACAGAAGAACAGACTGTAACCTAGGTCATTCATCTGAGCAGTTTTTATATCATTCTTGTTTCAAACCACATGGGGTTTTGAACAGCTAGGCAGGCAGGCAAGGGTCTCCTCTCCAGGAGTCTGAGTGTGTGTGTGCATGTGCGGTGAGGAGGTGAGGGGGTCAGAGGTGACTCTCCTCAGTAAAAAAATGTGCCTTTCAGATGTAAATTCTAAACAGGTGGATGGCCACCCCTGACGTTTTCTAAGTAATGCACAGCGCTTTAGTGTTGATAGTCCCTTTGTCTGTAATGGGAATCACGTTGTTCAAACTTCATTACTTGCCTGAGTGTTTGATAATACAGGGAAATGAGTCAACAATTATTCCTCTGGGTTGCTCATCTCAGCTTCTTATTTCCTTTTCCTGCCTGTCCGCAAGTCAGCTCCTACTCTCTATGCCCTACATTCCCTTCCTCATCTATTCTCCTTTTCTTCACCTTTCCCTCTCCCATCTGTCTCCGTCATCTCACTCCTCTTCCTCTCATTTTCCATGTTTTATTCTCCCCCTTCCAACATTGAGCTTTTTTGCCTTCTCCTCTTTTACTAACCTTTGCAAGTTTTCACTAATTCAAATTCCTTTTGCCATGGATGCTGCTGCCATTAAATTCAACCAGTCTCCTATCTGCAGACTGGGCCCTATCAGAGCGGGTACTCCACCACGGATTGGCAGGAAGCACCTTGTGATGCCTTCCCAAAGAAAAAGGCCTCATGACCTGTTCCATCTTTCTTTCTCTCAGATTCTTTCTGCATGGCTTTGATGACCTTCTTCTGCTTTTAAAATAGCTCCTCTGGCACACAGTCCCTGAACTTTTTATTGTGAGTGGACTCACCTTTACATTGCTGCAGTCACCCGTGACTTCACAGTGTGGTGAAGAGCAGCAGCGGGCACTGCAGAGCTCAGAAGGCTTGAGTGGAGTGAGAGGGAACACCTCAGTACAGAAATATTAGACAGCCTGGCTCCAGGTAGCTGGATGGGTGGGTGAAGAGGGAACAGGCAGGTCTGATGTATTGATTGTATCTGTGGGTTTAATAGCCAGGGATGAATGAGTAAAAGCAAGTTCAGCATCTTTTACATTTTCTTACGTGAACCACTCTGGAAAGCAGGATCCCTTTTTTTTTTTTTGGTCACTGAAGATCAAGACTCAAGCCAATGCTCGTGGGTTCTAAGCTTCAGCTATAAGCTAGTTATCTGCTGGACTGGGACTAGCTGATCTGCCCTGAGCAAGGAGCAGCAGGTTTTTGTGCTGACCCTGGAGCAACCTGGAAGGGAGATGATGACTCAGCTCTCCCTCCTGGTATCTCCACTGCTCTAGAGACGAAGTAAACTGTGCAGAGTCTACACACAGCATAGCACCTTCAGCCCTGTGCAGCAGTACAGCTACATTATAGACACTTCCTGGAGGAGGGACAAAGCAAAGGTTCAACCCACTCCCCACACATTCCTGAACATCTGTGTAGTGGCTCTGCAAAGCCTGCTTCCCCTGCTGTGCTACTGCCCACAAGGTAGGTAGCCAGCACAAGGAAGTAAGGCTGGAGCTTACACCTCATTCCTCTCTTGCACTGCCATGCAAGCTGGCCACGATTCGGCCCTACGCTGGCCCAGGTGGCTAGGCTTCCCCGTTATTTTTTGAAAAGTTCAACCTTCGTTCCAAACTTTGTTGCTCAAGCCCATTTCTAATTATTTTAGTTTTAGTTCTTTACGAGGTTAAACCACTGTTGCAACCCCCTGGCTTGGTCACCACTTGCACCACTGAAGTGCAATTTGCATTGGTAGCTTCCTCAGTGCAAACTTCGAGCTTAGTCATGATTTGCACTTGTGCCAAGCAATTTGCACTGTGCTACCCTGGTAGGAAAACCCACTGGTGCATCCTGAGTCTACACAATCAGATGATTAAGCACAGCTGCACTGGTGGCTGAAATCCCAGGGTAGACAAGACCTTACTTACAATGTGGTCAGGAGCAGCTAGATCACAGATACTGAACTCAAACGGCAATGGATGAAATTCAGCTTGAGACCCAGAAGGCTGTGTCATGCAGCAACACATGGTGGCCACGAATGTTTAAAAAAAAAAATCAAACACTGAAAACATCTGTGCCTCTATTCTGTCCAGGCTTATTTTTCCAATACTTGACATACCTCAAATAGTTCAGCATGACTTCTCCATTAGGACAGAAGAAAAGAAAAATAAAAACATGCAATATTTCATTAAGAAGAATATTTCCATTGACATGACAAATTTGATCAAACTCCCTTCTCCCCTTTCTCTCGCTCGCTCCTTAAACTGCCGTTTGCTGTCCCGTCAAGCTGCTCTGCCTGCCAGCCTCTTTCTGCTTCTGGGATGTTTGGCTGCTCTCAGACCATCATCTGACTTCAGTTAGCTTGGGGGGCTCCAGCTGTGCTCTTAAATGTCATGGACAGAGGTAACAAAAGGGGAGAAGGTTAAGAGAATCAAATATGTTATTAGGCATTTTAAAAAAAATCCTTTCGCAGTGGATGTAAATCACATGCTTGGCAGGCAGACCTGTGGATGTCAGTGTCGGGGGGAAGGGAGGGTTGCTTTTTTCTGATTATTTCCCCAAGCAGTCTCTATTTCATACACTTTGTTCCTGTTTGTCTTATTCATTTTTAATTTATTTCTTTGTATGTCCAAGAGGTCAGGATTTAGGACAAGATTTTGACAGTTCCTGAGGCTTATGCAAGAACTTTCTCATCCACACCATTTGGGAATCTATTTTAGGCTGCTCATCATTACTGTGACATACTCCTACCTCCGCCTCTTCTCTTTTTCTTCTTGTCCTATAAAGTACAGCCTCTTACCAACCTCAACTCAGGAAAACACTTGAGCACTTGCTTAACTTTAAGCAGGTGCTTAAGTCCCATTGAAGTCAAAAGTGCTTGAAGTTAAATCTGTGTTGTAATGCTTTGCTGAACAGGGATGGACTTTGCATGTGCTTCACTGCTTTCCTGAACCAGCACCTTCCCTCACTTTGGGGCATGTCTATTGGGATCCACATTCTAACACGGTTAGCATGAACTTACCTACAAAAGTCCCTTGGTTTGGGAGTTGGGGACTGGAGAACTGACAGCTTCAGGCCTACCCTCTCCTGTCCTTACTGCCCCTCTCCACCTGCAAAGCTCAAACCCCATGCAGAGTGGCTTCCCTGGTTTGGAGGAAGGAAGAATAATGCCATGGAGGTTCCCCTGCCCTGACTATTGTGGTTTTGTCTCCTCTGGCCGTGGAGAGAAGGGATGATAGTGCCTTTAATTTGCAGAAGAAGATGAGAAGACAGATAGGCGGTGAGGGAGTTGGGGGAGCCAAAGGAATTGTTAGCAAGCAGCAAGTCTGGCTTCAAAGATGGTTAGTTTAGCTAGGGTTAAATACACTATAGAATCCTCCTCCTCTCACTCCCTATTCTTCCACTAGAGGCTGCACCACTATGGCTGTCCACAGGGAAACAGCAGTGACAATGATCTTCATAGGAATCTCTGGTTCAGATCAAAAGCCAGGGCCAGAAGAGGGCAAATGCAGAGAAGAGTTATCCTTGGTTAATTTTCAGGTACTCTTTCCTTCTAGTCAGGGGAGAAGTTTAGGGGGCTGCAAAGTGGGCAGGGGAAGTTCAGGGGTTGTATAGGGAAAGGCCGCTATGTACTTGATGCTCATGCTCCCTGCTCCATCCCCTCCTACTCCCATCCCCAAAACACAGAGTAGGGACTCTACTGAGAAAAGGGGAGGGGAATGCTACTGCTGAGGTGGTACCATCCCTCTCCTTTCCATGCACCCAGGGCAGCTCCACTCATGTACAGTCCTCTTTGCTCATATAAGCAGAAGGGATGACCCAGGCCATTGTAAATATCACTCAGTAGCAAATCATCCTTGTGGGAAGTAGCTAGTACTGGTAGTGGCAATCAAGAAATTGACCTTATAATTAGAGCTCATCAGAATTTACTTATCAAAACATTATTTTTATATTAAAATGTTTTTAACCTAAATATTAAATACAAAATTGAAATTTCAGAGGTAAAATTTTTGGTTTTGGTAAAAAAAATCCATTTTTGATCCAAAAATTCAGGTTTTGGTTTTCAAAGTTTGAAAAATGTTAACAAAAAACAACTCTTTTCATTAGAAACAGTTTTTGAAAAATGAAAAATGTGGGGTTTTGGGTGTTCCAACAATAAAAAAGTTTCATAAGATTTTTTTTTTATTTCTCACAAAAATAATTTTCATTTTTGTACCAGGTCTACTTACAGTGTGATCAGGTAGTGCTGGAACTTGACAGAGAGTGTAGGGGAGGGCATGTTCAGGCATCTATTTGCGTGTTCGGGACAGAATGCAAGAGTGTGTTTTGAACTAACAATGTGTATTTAACAAGTTGGGGCAAAAACTTCATAACAAAGAATTTATTTAAAAACATGTCCTTCTTTTCCTGCTTGTGAGCTGTCGTTGAGATTTCTCCAATTATTTTGCTTTTCAATATTATTTGCAGGATAATTTTTGTGAATAATTCTTAGTCTGTGGTTTGTCTGAAGGCAGATCATTACAAACATTTTATATTCAAAATTCCAGCTGTGCTGAGTAGCTTTGAAGATCACATGGGACATGATGGTCCCTGAATGGATGATGTTACCGTCTGAGATCAGGTTGCTGGGGTGAATGTGTTTATGAACTTAAAATGTATTCTTTGTGAACGTTCTCTAGTAGTCACTTAAAAATTGCTGTTTCTATGATCATTCCTACAGACTCCTTTGCTAGCATATTCATGAAAAGCGAACACAAGTTTAATACATTCAAATGGATACTTGTGGGCACAGGAAATGTGAGCTGAAATCTTTGTACATCCTACATGTAAGGACCTGGGACAATCTGATCCATAATTATTTGAATATAAATGATCAGATCCTATTCCCATTTAAGGCAATGGGGAGTTTGCCATTGTCTTCAGCAGTAGCAGGATGGAGAACAAAATGATCAACAATTTCCCTATCACATCAGCCATTCTCGTAAAACAGTGACAGCTCATACGAGCACACAATTTGCAAAAGGGTTTTATCTTTTTCATGTAAGGATTCCCATATTTTTCTGCTAATTTGTGGAGTGCAATTCCACACCATGAAAAGGAAATTTTTAGCTGTCACTGTTGCATTATCTTTATTCATAAATGTAGTTTGATATATGTATATATCATGAAATTAGGAAGACAGCACATGTGTTCACCACCTGAGCAGATGAAAACATCATTGCAAGGGATAAGATGATAAAGTACATTCATCCCAACCTCCAAGGTACACTCCTGCATCTGTTAGATATTTACTTTTATAAAAGTAACTTGGAGATTTAAGCATCTGAGACCAGAAGATGGGACACATAAAGAAAAGGTTGTGAGATGGAAGAGTTTTGTCCAGTAGAGTAAGTTCTGAAAGCTTGGGGAAACAAAATTTACTCCCCTTAGCAATGTTTTTTTTAAAGTTCTCATCTCATAAGCCCAGGGAGTATGTTATTAAAGTCAATAAAGAAAAACATTAAGAAAAAATATGCAAGCACATAAATGTAACATCTGAAACATACAATGTTAAGCTGTAAAACCACTTGCCGTCTCTTTCTTCTCCTGCTTCTCCAGGTCCTCCTCATCCCATATAACTGTTCTCTCATATCATGAAACAAAACATGCTTACAGGAAAATCAAAGCACATGCACATACCAGTTTGTTTTTCTTTTGAGCTCAAAAAAGCCTTTTGCTCTTCCTTACCTATCTAGTGTCAGGTATAACAAAACAAAACTTACAAAGGGTAGATTTTCAGATGTGGGCACCCCAGTGGGCAAAATAAATAAGGGAGACAGTGTTACCTGGAGCAGGGGACTGGATATCAGGACCTTTGGGATCTATTCCCTGCTCTGTCACTGAGATCATGTCTACATTATGACATTAGAGGACTAGATCCTCAGCAGGTGTAAATTGTCATGGATTCTTTGACTTCAGTGGGACTGTGACAGTTTACACCAGATGAGGATCTCACCAAGAATTTTTAGCATTGATATAGCTAGAGTAATATACTTGTCTCAGTGCAAGCCTCTGGTGTAGACATGGTGCACTAGAGTGAACCGGGACTTACACTGACTGAGTTTATTGAGAAACCAGGATAAACTATACCAGTGAAGGTCACCTGCATTAGGGGTTTATACAGGGTAGCTACCCTGGTGGCTAAAAACCCTAGTGTAGGCAAACCCTGACTTACTGTGTCACCATGGGAAAGTCCCTTTAACTGCCTGTGCCCAGGAACACCAATCTAAGACATGCCCCTTTCAGAGGGTGATATGAGATACAGTTCATGCTTTCAAAGTGAAT
This sequence comes from Trachemys scripta elegans, assembly GCF_013100865.1. Lineage (NCBI taxonomy): Eukaryota > Metazoa > Chordata > Testudines > Emydidae > Trachemys > Trachemys scripta. Next base: position 305,499,478 of record NC_048298.1, read on the forward strand.
TGAGGTCTTCAGATGAAATGCGCTAAATAATTGCAAAGTGCTGCTATTTCTAACATTTTGTGATGCATCAAACATAAGCACGCCCTTTTCATCTGCGAAGCAAAAGGAAGCATTTGCTCATGAAAAATTAACATTTTCATGCCTAGGAATTCATTTGTTTGGGCAGTTACACATATTGGATATGCAAGTGAGTACCCACTTCATTTTTATGTGCCCAAGGGTGGGATTTTCATGTGCAGCAGATGCATGTCCAGGATTTCCAGGTGTACTTAAATGCTCTCATCTGAAAACCTGGCCCAAATTGTCAAGAGAAAAAAAAGATCTAAAAGTGGAGTCACTTTGTATTTGTCACAATGTTTCTTCTTGGCTTGGTTATTATAACTTTAATATAATCTCTTCCCCCATAAAAGACACTTAACAATGTTTGATTTGGGCCTCATTGCTCTCCCACAGATTAGTCACATATCTGAATACTAAATGGTCTATTTAGAAGTCATTTCTGGAGACTACTTATACAATCTCTCCAACCTTCTAATCTCAGTCTCCTATTTGGTACAGGGAAAATAGAATTATAAGGGTTCTGTTGTGTGTTACTCCATGCACATTTTTCCTTTCTTCCTCTCTGTGTTACTGACGATCACGACTCACCGCACACATACACACCTCAAAAATAAAAAGAAATCACATTTGGAACTACATAAACATTACCTCATGCTTTCAGAATAATTGATTTCGACACTCTGAGCTGTTTGACATTTTCTGACAGCACAGTGGGCAATTTCCGGCTCATTCTTCATTACAGCTCTAACAAACAAGCAATATTGGACTTGTAAGGCTGAAGGGGTTTGTTAAACAGGCTACAGTTTAAAATTCTGATATCTCTAGTAAACTGCATTTCCTACACAATTAGGGAGGCGCAAGTGTTACCTTTTTCTTTGAAGCTTGTTTCAGAGTAACAGCCGTGTTAGTCTGTATCCGCAAAAAGAAGAACAGGAGTACTTGTGGCACCTTAGAGACTAACAAATTTATTAGAGCATAAGCTTTCGTGGACTACAGCCCACTTCTTCGGATGCATAACGAAGAAGTGGGCTGTTGA